>NC_069659.1:32097500-32465000 GCF_027244095.1 Hemicordylus capensis
ATCGGAAACAGCACTACTATTTGCTTTTGTTTAGGAGTTGTTTTTGAGGCAAAAGATGAAGAAAAAGAGAGAAGAAAAAAGGACATACTAAGAGCCAAACAATATGTTAGGTGGGTGATCTGTGATTGGCTCTCCCAACATAATTTTCCTTTCCTAAAATTAGCTGTGAGTCCCCCTTGATTTGAGTCAGGGCCATGGCATGCGGGAGGGACTCCCTATCCAGGGAGTCAGCCCCTTTAAAGTTGGGTTCCATTCTGGTTGAGGTTCTTCAAGGTTTTTTAAAATACTTCTCTGGTTCAGTTCTGATTTTTAAAGTAGGTCAGTAACCAATTCAAACACTTTGGTCTGTTTTGGAACCAATTTAGATAAATTTCATGAAGAATAATACCACCCCAGTAATTGATTTAGAATATAACAGAAACTGATATTGCTGGTTTTATGCCCCCTTCCCCTACACCCAGCCCAGTGTCTGCACTGGAGAGTTTTCACAATGGAGGGGAGTAAGAAGTGGGGTCTCCCAGGGATATATACTCGGACCGGGGCTTTTTAGTTTATTAATAAATGATCTAGAAGTTAGGGTAAGCAGCAAGGTGGCCAAATTTGCAGATGACACCAAACTATTTAGGGTAGTGAAATGCAAAACAAATTGTGAGGAGCTTCAAAAGGATTTCTCCAAACTGGGTGAGTGGGCAACAAAATGGCAAATGCAGTTCAGTGTTGGCAAGTGTAAAGTGATGCACATTGGGATGAAAAACCCCAACTTCACATATGCGCTGATGGGATCTGAGCTGTCAGTGACTGACCAAGAAAGGGATCTTGGGATTGTGGTGGACAGCTCATTGAAAGTATCGACTCAATGTGCAGCAGCTGTGAAAAAGGCCAATTCCATGCTAGGGATCATTAGAGAGGGGATTGAAAATAAAACAGTTAATATTATAATGCTCTTATACAAACTTGTGGTGCGGCCACACCTGGAGTACTGTGTACAAGTCTAGTCACCACATCTAAAGAAGGACATTGTAGAACTGGAGAAGGTGCAGAAGAGGGCAACCAAGATAATCAGGGGCCTAGAGCACCTTTCTTATGCTGTTGCTCCCCTGTAACTGGTATTTAGAGGCATCTTAACAGCTGGTAAACCTGCCTTGGCCTATCCTGGGAGCCCCAGGAGGGCACTTTGCCCACAGTCCTCTCAGACCTGGAGTTGACCCTGCCTATATCCATACTACAGTAGTGTACCATTATGATCTCTCTTTTTAAAGGAAAGTATGTTGTCATGTCGATTTCGACTCCTGGCACCCACAGAGCCCTGTGGAGGAGAGCTGATCTTGTGGTAGCAAGCATGACTTGTCTTCTTAGCTAAGCAGGGTCCATCCTGGTTGCATATGAATGGGAGACCTGATGTGTGAGCACTGTAAGATATTCCCCTTAGGGGATGGAGCCTCTCTGGAAATTGCATCTATGTTCCAAGCTCCCTCCCTGGCATCTCGAAGATAGGGCTGAGAGAGATTCCTGCCTGCAACCTTGGAGAAGCCGCTACCAGTCTGTGAAGACAATACTGAGCTAGATGGACCAATGGTCTGACTCATTATATGGCAGCTTCCTATGTTCCTGTGTTCTTTTGGTAGAATACAGGAGCGGTTTACCATTGCCTCCTCCCATGCAGTATGAGATGATGCCTTTCAGCGTCTTCCTATATCGCTGCTGCTCGATATAGGTGTTTCCCATAGTCTGGGAAACATACCAGCAGGGATTTGAACTGGCAACCTTCTGCTTGTTAGTCAAGCATTTCCCCACTGTGCCACTTAAGGTGACTAACATTACTGAACTGTATATAATATTGGGCAAAGTAAATAGCTTCTGCATCATGGAAGTGAACACCTAATAAATAGTCATGGTCATGGAAGTAATACACAATGATGCCATTCTGGGAGGGATGTCTTCTCAGCTATTGACCAGAGAGGAAAACTTAGGCCCAGCCTCCCAGACAACCTTCAGGCAAAGTAATGAAGTTATTATTATTTTTTAATTAATCGGGTTAAAACTGCTTAAAAAAATTCTCACACACACACACTTTCAAACTGAGCTTTCTTTCCTGGGTAACAGGGTGGAGAAACAACACTTTATAAAAAGCATACAACAAATTAATTAAAGTAAACCCATCTGTTCCATTGAATGCCAACCCGAAGAGAAAGTTGAACACCTATTAATACTAATACTACTATCTATATACTGCTTTTAAACCAAATTGCCCAAACTGGAAATGCATAAATAAGATGGCTCCCTGTCTCCAAAGGGCTCACAATCTAAAAAGAAACATAAGGCAGATACCAGCAATAGCCACTGGAGAGATACTGTGCTGGAGCTGGATAGGGCTACGTACAAATGGCCCTATGCTATGTATATTTGTTCCATGTACAGATATACATAGAAAAGAAGAAGATTGTTCCCTGTCCCTCAAAGGGCTCACAGTATTTCCTCAAAGACTTGTTCCACAAGGGAACTATCAAGGGAATATTGAGGCTTGGATTTTGATAGAACTGTAAGAAAGAGAGTTCTGTTCTTGTGGTCTGCCAGCCAGAAGCACCTTTCCAGGTGGTCTTGCTGTATTTAATGCATAGATGGTACAGTCAAGAAACTGTGCTCAGTTAATGAGCACAGTACAAAGGAGAAAAGTTGATCTCTGGGATATGGAGGAGACCCAAAGTAGTTTGAGCTTTGTGGGTCAAAATCAGCACTTTGAATTGTGTCCGGAAGATGCTAGAGAGCCGGTGCAGATGCTGGTACATTAATGTAATGTCTTTTTGAGTCCCACTCCAGCAAATGTTCATAGTTGGCCAGAGAACAGCAGGGGGATGGCTGGAACACAATTGTTTATACTCTCCTTTCCCCCTTCTTTTCAAATTGAGACAAATATTTACTTGTTTTTCTTCTGTGAAAGATTTTGTTGGTATGTTTGACAGATAGCTGCGGAGAAGGAATATGAACAATAAAAAAACCAAACCCCAAGTCTTATTTGGGGTATCATTACTTTTCACTAAATTAATGTAAGATGTTTCAATTGTATAACATTTGAAGTCTAATATATAGCATTAATAACTGCAGCCTCAACAGCCCTTTGGTTTGATCACTCTTCTCTACGGTGTCCCAAAATGTAATCTTCTAGGAGCTAAGAAGCCTTGTTTCCTATTTTTATGAAAGCTAGGACACAAGTCATCAATCACAGAATGTATTTCATCTTGCTTGCTGTAGATAAGTTACACTCTTTACACAGTATAAGGATTTGTCAAGTATTCCTGTAATAAAGAGACAAATGAATAAGGAGGTTGGAAATGTAATATGCTTGCAGATGAAAAATTGGCATTTCATGGACCATACTGCATTCTGCAGAACTTTAATACCTTACATAAAAAGCAAGAACAATTTGACCTTCTATAAATGTAACAGTTGATGCATTACAAAGAGTACCTTCACATGATCTACCCCAACTGTCCTTGAGGACATATTTGCATTGAGAACTAGAATGTATGAACCATGCTATCCATACGTCACATAAGTCTGACAGGAGGGTTGGTGCCACCACTGAAAAGGCCCTGTCCTAGTGCATGCCTACTGTACCTCCGATGACAAGACCACTTCAGAGCAGTGCCCCAGATGAATGGGGGAAAGAATATATATGGGAGAATACAGGTCTCAAACCATTTGAGGCTTTAAGATAAGAACCTGAATCTTGAATTAAACCCAGAAAGAAATAGGCATCAAGTGTCGCACATACAAAGTACACTGTACTCCTAGTGTACAGTCCCAGTCAGTAGCTGCACTGCTGCATTCTGCACCAACTAAAGTTTCCAGAAGCTTTTCAAGAGCAGTCTCAAACAGAGCACATTACATCACAGTCATCCAAGCTAGTGGTAAGCAGGGTATGGATAATTGTGACTAGATCAGACTTTGCTATGAAGGGATGTGGTCGGTGATAGAAGGGACTGTTATCATTGCTACTGCTGACAACTGGGAATCCAGTAGGATGCCTGGATTAAGGAGTACAGTGGTCCCTCTACTTACGAAATTAATCCGTTCCGAATGCACATTTGTAAGTCGAAAAATTCGTAAGTCGAAAAGCGGTTTCCCATAGGAATGCATTGGGAACGGATTAATGCGTTCCGGAGCCTAGAAAAAAGACCCAGACCCCCCAGTAAGGCTTGCAAACTGCACAGGAACATTTCTTTTCAAGAATAAACAGGCAGTAAACAGGCAGGCAAGTCAAGGGAACCGCATGTAAAATTTGTAAGTCGAGGAAACCCCATCTAAAAATTTGTAAGTCGAGGAAACCCCATCTAAAAATTTGTAAGTCGAAAAAACCGCATCTAAAACCGGATCTAAAACTGCCGTTTGTAACTCGAAAAATACTTATGTCGAGTAGTTTGTAAGTCGAGGGACCACTGTACCTCCAAACTACAAACCTGATCCCAAAGACTTGAGGGTTAAAAGCCTACAGGTTTCTTGAGAAGAAAACTGAGCTTTATAAATTGGTGAATGATGGTCCATATGGGCATATTGACTGTGTATTGGCCATGATCCAAATAATTGTGTGATTAGTTCCACACATGCAATAGAGCCATGGACTTTGTTTGTTGAATGTCAGCCCCACCCCTTCAGTTTTTGAAGCTGAGAGGAGCTGTGGTTTGTCATGTGATATAGGCGGATTATTGCTTAAAGGGATAAAAATTCCACTGGGTTAATGTAAAGGTAAAGTGTGCCATCAAGTCGATTTTTATTCCTGGTGCCCACAGAGCCCTGTGGTTTATCTTTTGGTAGAGTATAGGAGGGGTTTACCATTGCCTCCTCCCATGCACTAGGAGATGTTGCCTTTCAGCATCTTCCTATATTGCTGCTGCCCGATATAGTACCAGTGGGGATTCGAACGGGCAACCTTCTGCTTGTTAGTCAAGCATTTCCCCGCTGCAGCACTTAAGTTTAGCTGCCCTAAAATAGCTATTCCCAGTTCTTGCTTGCCCATGTTCCTAAATGGTTATTTTATCACTGAAAGAGGAAACTTGCAGTGTCTTCTGACTTGGAAGCTATATTATAAACCCATTTCCCTGGAGTACATATTTCCCCAGTGGGCATATATTGAGCTTCCCTGAAGAAGCTGATGTGTTGAAATGTTTGAACACGCGAGACTACTTTTGAGAATTACTTTCTGTACATGGGCTGACAGCCGTGACTGCTGTGAACCTCAGCGTGATGAAAGAATGTGAGAGATAAGAGAATGTAGATGTGTCAAGCACATTTTGTATAATGTACAGGGAAAGAGAAAGATTTAGGCTCCGGGTTTTTCCTCTATTGCAAGGTAATTTTAAAAAGTCTTTATTTGCCAGTTTAGTGACTATATTTAAGTTCCCTGAATCTTGTTGAACCTCTCCTAATGAGGCATAGGAGACTTGGCCGTAGCGTTTAACTTCTTCATATCTTGTTATAAAATAAATAGGACTGTTCATAAAGCTTAAGCTAATACCCTAAGCATGTTTATTTGAAAGTGGACTTCCTTCAATCCAGGTCTCAATCCAACATGGAGAGCCTTCATCCCAACCCCCATGAGGTGCGGGGCGCAGAGTGTTCCTAAATGGTTATTTTATCACTGAAAGAGGAAATGAAAGAGGAACACATCAATATCTGTTCTCTCTGTTTCCTCCTCACTCTTGCCAGTCTCCTTCAGTCTCCCAATCACTTTCCACCCCTGCAGAGTCCATTCCCCCCACTTTCCCTCCCTCAATCATAGGAACATAGGAAGGTGGTATGCCATCTAGCTCAGCATTGTCTACACAGACTGGCAGCGGCTTCTCCAAGGTTGCACGCAGGAGTCTCTCTCAGCCCTATCTTGGAGATGCCAGAGAGGGAACGTGGAACCTAGATGCTCTTCCCAGAGCGGCTCCACCCGCTAAGGGGAATATCTTACAGTGCTCACACATGTACTCTCCCATTCATATGTAATCAGGGTGGACCCTGCTTAGCTAAGGGGACAAGTCATGCTTGCTACTACAAGACCAGCTCTCCTCCCTTAATCTCCACACTGATTCTTGGCCCACTGATTCCTCCTGCTCTCCCTCCAGAGCCAGTTGCCCCAGTGTTATCGCTTTTCAACAGAAGTACTCAAAGTGGTTTGCACAGAAAAATAAGTAAATAAATAAAGATGGCTCCCTGGTCCAAAATGTCTTACAAAATAAAACAGAAGATTTTATTTCTGCTGCCCTGAAGCTTTGGAATGCTCCCCGAATAAGAGCCTCCCCATCTCTGACAATTTTAAAAAAATCTTTAAAGATGTATCTGTTCACTCAGGCTTTTAATTAAATACTGTTTTAATCGTTTTAACATTGTTTTAAAATTTTAAATTGTCATAATGTGTTAACCTTTTTGATGTCATTTATTTTAACTAGTGTTTTAACTCTTCTGTTGTCATTCTGGATGGGGTTACAGTCCCCCTAAAAGACCAGGTTCGTAGTCTGGGAGTGCTCCTGGATCCCGAACTCTCCCTGGTTGCTCAGGTTGAGGCTGTGGCTTGGAGTGATTTTTATCAGCTTCAGCTGATATGCCAGATATATCCATTTCTGGAGACAAATGACCTTAAAACAGTGGTACATATGCTGGTAGCCTCTCGGCTTTACTACTGTAATTCACTCTACGTGGGGCTCTACATGGGGCTGCCATTGTACATACTTTGGAAACTGCAATTGGTACAGAATGCAGCAGCCATGTTGGTCTCTGGGTTTACCAGAAGGGACCATATAACACCGATTCTAAAAGAACTGCACTGGCTGCCGATATGGATGGTATGAAAATATAATGAATGAATGAATAGGTAAACACCAGCAACAGCTACTGAAGGGGATGCCATTATTCAGCCAAGCTGTGCATTATTTTTGCCCAAACTAAAAATTGGCTGACATTCAGCAGACTCTTATTTGGGAATGATGGAATCAAAATCTTTGTGACGCTAACAGTGAGTACCTAAATTCACCCTTCTGATCGGAGCACAGTAAGCTAAGAAGGATGGCTGTGTTGGCTGTCTTAGGCAGGGGTTTGGCAGAAGTGGCAGACTGCCCTTTGGCTGCCCTCAACTGCTTCTAAATTATATACATTATATAATGTATATAATTTACTGCAACACCACCATTCCCCTCACCCTCAAATCTTATCCAGTGTTAGCATCACAAAGATTTGGGATCACAAGATGGAAGTATTTTCATCATTCCCAAATAAGAGTCTGCTGAATGTCAGCCAATTTTTAGTTGGGGTTGAAAATAATGCACCACTTGACCAAATAATGGCATTCCCTCCAGTAGTTGTTCCTGGTGTTTACCTTTATATCTATATTATTATTTCTCCAAGACAAGCCATGGGTGGTGACGTGGTAGGAAGGAGGCGATTGGCTGTTCTTCAAGATGGGCCATGCATGGCGACGTGGTGGGAAGGAGGTGATTGGCTGAGTTTGCAAGCAGAAGCACCTGATTGGGCAGTGGGGATTCAATATGCAGAGTATGCAAGCAGAAGCACCTGATTGGGCAGTGGGGATTTCATATGCAGATAGGGAGAAGGAACCTGTGAGAGCAGAAGCACCATGGTGATTGGGCAGTGGGGATTCCCTATGCAGATGAGGAGGGGGCCTGTGATGGTTAAGATCAGTTGGAATGCAGCTGTTACTGGTCGGAAGATGTTCTGGATATAAAAGGATAGCAGGCAGGGGTCTGCAAAAAGACAGGTCGTGAGGGAGGAAAGAGCCTCTTCAGGAGAAGGAGGATGCCGTTGTGTAAATGAACAAAATCTGTTAACTCAGGGAGGGAGGGAGAAAAAACATGAAGGGAGGGGGAAGAAAGTGTGGAGAAGAGCGAGTGGAGGAGAGAGAGAGAGAGAAAAAGAAGGGAGGGGGAAGAGAAACAGAAGGAAGGGCAACGACGGACCTGAGTCTGTCAGCAGCTTGAGGGGAATGAGTGGCCATGGCAGCACTGGCAGCAAGGAAGGGTCCAGGCAACCACTGCTGCTGTTTGGGGCTACTGAGCCATTGTAAGAGGGAGGCAGTCAAGCAAGGAATGGGCCTGGGCCTGTCAGTGGCCTGAGGGGAACGAGCGGCCATGGTGGTGGCAGCAGCAGCGAGGAATGGCCTGGTCAACCACTGATGCTGCTCCTGAATGGAGGAGCAGGAGCTGGGCTTAGGTGATGGTGGGGGGGTCTCTGGGGATAGGGAGCTGAAGCTTGGCCAATAGGTGGCAGCAATGCTGCAGCCACGACCAAGAAGGGTGAGGAGGATGGAAGCAATGGGATGGAGGAGGAGCAGGAGTGCAGCTCAGGTGAGGGTGGGGAGATCTCTGAGGTGAGGGGAGCAGTCAAGTACTAACGCGCAGATGCTCTGGAGCGTGCAAGAGTTCCAACATTGAAACGGAGAGAAATAATGGCAGCAGTCAGGATGCAGAGGTGGAGGGCCGGCAGGTGAAGCCCCTCCAGCCAGAAGAGGTGGGTAGATGGCAGGCGAAGCCCCACCGGCCAGAAAGAGGAAGCGGTGGTGGGTAGAAATAATGGCGGCGGTGAGGAGGTGGGCAGACGGTGGGCAAAGCCCTACCAGCCAGGAGGAGAAGGTGGGAGGCGGTGGTGGGATGGGCTGGCCCTGGCCGGCCCAATGGGGAGAGCTGCAGGGGGAGAGCGAGCGAGTGGGGGGGGAGCGAGAGAGTGAGTGGTGGGGGAGAGCGAGAGAGTGAGCGGCGGGGGAGAGAGAGCGAGAGAGCTGCGGCGGGGGAGAGCGAGCTGCGGGGGATGTCACAGGCTCAGTACACAACTGCACAGATGCTCTGTGCGGGGTCAGCTAGTTCTGTTTATTTTGTGAGCCCTTGTGGACCAGGGAGCCATCTTTATTTATTTACTCATTTTTCTGTGTACACCACTTTGAGCACTTTGGTTGAAAAGCGATATATAAATATTTGTTGTAGTAGCAGCCACAAATGAGTTTACAAATTGTCAGCAAAGAAACTGAAGTGGTGAAATGGAGGAAACTAGGATAAGTGTGGGAATCTGATCTACTACAGGGTGCATACTCTATACTAGGGGTACCTGTGGTACTTCAGAAGTTGTTGAACTACATCTCCCATCATCCCCAGCTACAATTTATTGTGGCTGGGGATAATAGGAGTTGTAGTTGAACAATATTTGGAGTACTTCAGGTTGGGATACCCCTGCTCTATACAGTTTTAACTATTTTATTTATTTATTTTATTTTCCGTATTTGTAGACCACCCCACATTTCCGTACTCTGGGCAATTTAGAGTAGGGATGTGCAATTTAGAGTAGGGATGGTCCAGGGGTTCGATCCAGGGTTTCGGAGTTGAACCAAATCCCACCCACCCCAGTTCCGTCCGAACCAGTACCGAACCCACCTGGCCGGTTCGCGGTTGTTGTTTTTTAAAATTAAAATAAATTTTATTACCTTCTGGCCTTTCGGGGGGCTTCCTATAGGCCGCAGGTGGTGGTGGTGGTGGTGGTGGTGGTGGTGGTCTGTGAACATTTCCCTGCCCCCCACCGGCCCCTAAAATCACTGCTGCAGCCCGCCACATTGTTATTTTTTGGCCCGTTTGGGCCTCCATAAATCAGCATGATGGCCATTTTGGAGGCCATTTGCACATGTGCGTTGGCCATTTTGTTTTCAACGGCCATTTTTAAAAAATGGCCACTGTGCTTGTGTAAATGGTCTCTGCGAGGCCCTGGGCCATGCCAGGCCTCTCAGAGGCCATTTACGCATGCGTTGTGGCCTCCAAAATAGCCACTGCACTGATTTATGGAGGCCCGAACAGGCCAAAAAATAAAAATGTTGTGGGCCGTGGTGGTGATTTTAGAGTCCGCTGGGGAGCAGGGGAACATTCGCGGACCCACGCGTGGCCTATAGGAAGCCCCCTGAAGGGGCAGAAAGTAATAAAATTTATTTTAATTAAAAACAACAACAACAATTGCGAACCTCCCCGGACCGGGGGGGGAGTGGGGGTTCGAAGGGGTGCCGGACCGAACTGGCACGGTCAGGTTTCATTTCATTTCATTTCATTTCTTTCTTTCTTTCTTTCTTTCTTTCTTTCTTTCTTTCTTTCTTTCTTTTTATTTATTTATTTATTTATTTATTTATTTATTTATTTATTTATTTATTTATACACCGCCCAAAACTTACATCTCTTGGCGGTTTACAACAGAATTTTTAAAAAGTAAAACATTCGTTAAGACAAAAATGGGACACACACATACACACACTACAACAATTTTAAAATTTTAAAATAATATTTTAAAACAGCATTAAAACCATTAAAACAACATTAATTACAAGCCTGGGTGAAGAGATGTGTTTTTAAAGACTTTTAAAAAGCTGTCAGAGATGGGGAGGCTCTTATTTCACTAGGGAGCACATTCCAAAGTCTCGGGGCAGCAGCAGAGAAGGCCCATCCCTGTGTGGCCACCAGACGAGCCGGTGGCAGCTGCAGACGGACCTCTCCAGCAGATCTCAATAGGCAGTGGGGCTCATGCCGAAGAAGGTGTTCCCTTAAATACCCAGGGCCCAAACTGTTTAGGGCTTTATAGGTTACTAGTAACTTTCAGCCCATTAAATTAACTGGCGCTAGAAGCAGCAATGGGGGGGAGGCTCCCCTAAGTGCCAGTTTCCAGGGCAATGGGGCTGCAACCCTCCCCCTGGCGACACCCCCAGTCTCCCCCCGTCCTCACCTCCTCTATCTCTCCGGCCATGTGTTGGAGCTGCTTCTCATCCTCCAGCAGCTCGTTCAACTGGTGG
Organism: Hemicordylus capensis; assembly: GCF_027244095.1. NCBI lineage: Eukaryota > Metazoa > Chordata > Lepidosauria > Squamata > Cordylidae > Hemicordylus > Hemicordylus capensis. The sequence goes on from NC_069659.1 coordinate 32,108,308, forward strand.
AGGCTGAGGTCCTCCAGCCGCCTCGCGTCCACCGCCATGGGGTGGGGGGAAGGCGAGAGAAGGAGTCCGACGACACCCGCAGCAGCAGCCTTTGGTGCCAGCTCTCTCCGCCTCCTCTCTCTTATATCTCCGCCGCTGCTGGGTTTTGTTTTTTTTTCCGTTTCCCCCACTGCTGCCTCTGCCCTCCCCGATCCTCGGTTCTCCTCCTCCCGGTGCCCATGGCTGGTTTTGTGGCTGGGCTGGTCCTGCCGCCGCCGCCTCTGCCCTCCCCGATCCTTGGGTCTCCTCCTCCTGGTCCCCATGTCCTTTTTTAAGGCAGGGCTTCTTCCGCCGCTGCCGTCTCTTCCCTCCCTGTTCCCCTCTTCTCCTCCTCCCGGTTGCGAAGTTTGTTTTAATGGCAGGGCTCCTTCTGCTGCTGCCGCCTCTTCCCTCCTGCTTCTTCTTCGTCTGGCCTGGCCCCAGCATGGCTGCCCGTGTCTGGGCGGCCGTATCTTTCTCGGACGTTCTGGGCATGCGCATGCCCAGAACAGCCAAGAAAGACACGGGCTGAAGAAAGACACGGGATCACGCTTTACCTTTTTAATATAGAGGATAACCAGCACCTTGTATTTTGCCCAGAAACATATAGGCAGCCAGTGTAGCTCCTTCAATACAGGAGTTATATGGTCTCTCCGAGATGACCCAGAAACCAGCCTGGCTGCCGCATTCTGGACCAGCTGTAGTTTCCAGACTACATACAAGGGCAGCCCCACATAGAGTGCATTACAGTAATCCAGTCTGGAGGTTACCAGCAGATGTACCACTGTTTTGAGGTCGTTCACCTCAAGAAACAGACGCAGCTGGCGTATCAGCCGAAGCTGATAGAAGGCACTTCTGGCCACCGCCTCAACCTGGGAGACCAGGGAGAGGCTCGGATCCAGAAGCACCCCTAGACTGCGTACCTGTTCCTTCTGGGGAAGTGTGACCCCATCCAGAACAGGGAGATCAAAATCATCTCTTGAGTTCCGACCCCGGACAACGTGTACCTCCGTCTTAGCCGTATTCAGTCTCAGTTTGTTATTCCTCATCCAGCCCATCACCGACTCCAGGCAGGCATTTAGGGAGGTTATGCCCTCTCCCGATGATGTTGAGATGGAGAAATAGATTTGGGTGTCATCAGCATACTGATAGTCCCCTGTACCAAATCCCCTGATGATCTCTCCCAGCAGTTTCATGTAGATATTAAACAACATTGGAGACAGTATGGAGCCTTGGGGAACACCATACAAAAGTTCAGATTCTGAAGAACAGCAGTCTCCAAGGGACACCATCTGGAACCTGCCCAAGAGGTAGGAGCGGAACTACTGCAAAGCAGTGCCTCCAACTCCCAACCCTCTCAGACTCTCCAGAAGCATACTATGGTTGATAGTATCGAAAGCCTCCGAGAGGTCAAGAAGGACCAACAGAGTCACACTTCCTCTGTCAATTCCCAATTGGAGATCATCCATCAGGCTGACCAAGGCAATCTCCACCCGATAGCCAGCCCAAAAGCCAGTTTGAAATGGGTTAAGATCATCAGTTTCATCCAAGACTGTCTGGAGCTGGGAGGCCACCACCCTCTCAGTTACCTTGCCCAGCCATGGAAGGTTGGAGACAGGCCTGTAGTTGTTCAAGTCCAAGGAATCCAGGGTAGGCTTCTTCAGAAGCGGTCTAATAATTGCCTCCTTAAAACAAGGAGGCATCCTACCTTCCCTCAGAGAAGGTTTGAGTCTGGTCTGGACTTGAACTGAACTGTGCCAGCCGGTTCCGTGCACACCCCTGGGTTACAGCAGAGAATTTCTTCCTATTCACTAGGAACAAAAATGTCTATGTAGTTTTAATTGTTACAATACAATGTTGTTCTCTTTTCACATAAGCTTGATTCAACAAATGTGGCTTTGTGAGAAGATTTAATAACAAATTCCTGAAATTCTCTGTAGTTCTTATGTAAAGTTATGTCTTTGGTATATTTCCTTTCTTTCTCAGCCATGTTTAGGTTTTGCTATCATATCACTTCTAATTACAAGCCCGATGAAAAGCAGCCTCCTTCCCTTATGTATTTAAGTGGTAACCAGGAGCCCAAGGATTAAAAATAGTTGTGCTGTTGTACTTCACACATTCGCCCCTACATAGCAAAAAAACGGCCAAGCAACCAATCTGTGAAGCTGCCCTCAGGCTTCTGTCTGTTCTGTTCTCTGTGTGTGTGTGTGTGCGCACACACACACATTTACTTTTGGTAGTTGGTAATGGTATCGAATTCCATTTCCAGTTTTAGTGATTACTGTGATCCATGGTTTACAATTGGCTTGTTTTATGTCAGGAAACAATGTTCCAGTGTTGACCCTGGCTTTATATTTCCTCTTCATAACAAAGTTGATTTCTCCTCTTTTCCTTATTTCACTCGTTCTCCGTGACCTTTTAAATACTGCAAGAGTTTCTTGGGGAAACAATAAGGGACTCCTGCAGGAGTGTCTAAGCCATATTTTCCTTCCTGACATCTTGTGCTCTCTGTAACTCCAAAGGTCAGCAGTAGAGATTTTCTGGGAAAAGCAGAAAGTTATTCTATTGCTGAAGTGGTGTCCTTGCATCTAAATGAAGTGCTAGTTACAAAAAAGAAGAGGAGGAAGTGGATAAAGGAGAATGCTAAAAATAATTTCATTAACAATGAAGCTTTGTAAAATGTATGTAAATGATGAAAGTCACTGGAAAGCTATGACTATTGTGAAAATCTTTGCTTTAAACTTTAAAATGTAAAGAAATATTTGGCACTGACTTTTTGCACATTAGGATGCACTAGCAAAATGCTCATCTTTGTGGGATGTTTTTGAAGTGAGGCTTCATGAATCCCAAGGACCTCTGCGGGAGATGCGTTAGATATCTGTATACTCTGCACACACAAGCACGTGTGCGTCAAAATAATACTTCCTTGAAGAAGAGTCTTATGCTCAAAACATGTTGGGATATTCCATTAAATTTCAGTTCTTATTTTTTTGCAATGCTAAATCAACATATATTCCAATCCAAATTCCATATGTGCTCATATAGATCTCTCCTACATGAGGGTAGTCCTTCACATTAATGGAGGAAGCATGTCTATGCAAACCAATGAATGCACAACTGGATTGATTCCATCCTTTGGAATGAATAGGGAAGCCGTTTCAGAGCAAGTCACTGGATCAGCTGGGGAGTAGTGAGGTTCCTGGAGGCCTGGGGACGAGCTGCCAAGGCCACTGAGCACTCTGGCCATGCTCCTTCCTCCTATTTCATCACACTAGCATAGAGGGTGTGGCCAGTGTGGTGAACAAACGTATGGCGGCTCCTTGCCTTCTCCAGTTAGCAGAGCTCTTTCTCCACTAGCTGGATGTGTCCTTTTCCAACCCTTTCCTCCCTCTCCTCTCTTACTTATAACCTGTTATAAGTAGATTAATAATGTATATAATTTACTGTTTGGAAGAGTTGCCATTTATACACATTTATAAAAATACAGTAATGTTGAATTGTTTTAGTCTGTACTAATAACATGTAGCATTTGTTGAGGGATTTTTGAGTGTGCAAAGCTTGATGTAATCCTTACTTACATTTGCAGGGCTGTTGTAATGTTATTATCCTCGTATTGAGGTGGCAACTGAGGTGGAGTTTGCTTAAGGTTGCAACAGAAGATGAACTCCTAATACCTTGTGATAAGAACCTGCTTGGGAATGTTTTTTTACATTCTGTAGCATCCCGATGATTTTTATTTGAAGTTTTTATTAGCCAGTCCTGATGAGAATGTTATTAATATAGTGGCCAGGTACTGTTATATAATTTGTAAAATCCGTTCAGGTTTTTAAATGTTTGATCTAGATATATTTGTTCTTATGTTTTCTGTTTTTGTATGTCTATTCTTTTTTGTGTTTTTGTACTCTGGTCTATGGCTGTAATAAAGATTGGATTGGATTGCATTAAATTCTGTATGTTTTTTGTGCTGGTATATTTTTGCTTCATGGCAAAAATGACATCAGTATGTAATTGTTGCTCAGTCTGCCTGCCTCAATAATGAATTCTCTGATTTGATTTTAATTATCTTTTTGGCTTTATGTCAATCTATAGTAGGACTTCAGAACCATTGATTTGTGGAAGGAGGGTTAAAGTCTTTCATTTTTTCTTGTGGACCTGAGCACAGGAAATATCCGCAAAAAATACATTTGGGGCAATTTGAGAAAACATGAAATCTGGAGAAATCTAATTCTGTCATTCTTTCTTTATTCAGGTTGAAGAGGAAGATGTAGCCTTTCTGGATCACAGTGAAAGTGACGAATTTGATCCAAGTACCCTTCCAGACCCTGATAGATATAGAGACTCCGACCAGACTGAACCAGAAAGCTTTGAGTAGGTGTTGTCTATGATTCCCCCCACTTCCTTGTCATTTCTCTTTCCAAAGTCCTATGAAAATGTACCTATGAAAATGTACTGACAAAATATATTATAATGGTCCTGAATACAGATCAAGTGAGCTAGAATTCTGCCATTTACTCATGTTTAATGTCCATGCTGACATGCATGAGGTGCAGGAACAGCAGAGATTAATTTGTATGCTGTTGTGTTTTTACTTTAAGGTTGTGAAATGTGAACTGTGCACCCTGCTTGGCTAATTCTAAAGCTGGGCCTTGAGCCCTGTTTTTGGCTTTTTATTTTTATTTTTTTGCAATGCATCTTTACATGCTGGTTCTGGTGACTTTCCTTGTCCTTTGAGATCAGGTTTGGTTTAGGGATGTGCACAGAACCAGCTGGCCCGGTTTGGTTCGAGACCAGACTCAAACCTGACTGGACCCCGACCGCCCCCCCCCCCCCCGTTTGGTTTGGTCCGGCAGCGTTCGCTAGCTCAGTGCGGTGGCCATTTTGGATGCCGCCGCGCATGTGCAAATGGCCTCTGCGAGGCCTGGCATGCCCCAGGACCTTGCAGAGGCCATTTGTGCATGTGCGGTGGCCACACACGCACTGAACTACGGAGGCCTGAACAGGCCAAAGAACCGGCCGGAGGGAGTGATAACAGAGGCTGGTGCGGGGGAGGGGGAACCTCCGCAGACCCCACCACCACCTCGACGGCCTTCCTCGAAGGGGAAAAGGTTGTTTTGTTTTGTTTTTTTTAAAAATTTACTTTTTAAAAAAATTTGCGAACCCCCCCCACACACACACCCGAACATGGGGGGGGGGGGCGGGCGTCAGTCCGGGGCTAGACTGAACAGGGGGTAGTTCGGTCCGGTCCCAAGCCATCAAACTCGTTTGACATTAAGCTGGTTTGCACACCCCTCGTTTGGTTAAATATGATTAGCGTCCTATTCCAATGGTTGGGTTCTGGACCAATCAACATGCTAAATAATCTATGTTTCAGGAAGTCATGGATATCGTTCATTCTGTTTTGCTGACATATTGCTAAAGAACACATGTTTCGCTAGATTAGGACCAGTTCCTAAACCAATGAATACATCAATTAGTCACTATGAGAACAAACCTTTGTTCTTTCTGAATGTCTTTCAAAAATTAATGCAGCTGCTTAGTAGTCTGAACTTTTTCTAATAGTATGAAATGGTCACTTTGATTTTAAGCTTTTGTTAAGCTGACAATAATCAACTTAAATACCACATGGTTGACTGTCTCCCTCCCCTCCTTATTTCTCCCCTCCCACTTAACTGGAGAAAAGATTTGCTGTTTAAATTTGTCCTGGATGTCCTTAAATTTTGGATTCTCTGCTATGAAGAGAGAGGTCTGCAGGACAGTTTTATGCTGTCATTTGTGGGGCTTTGATTTCTATTACTCATAGCAAGGCATTCTTGCTGGACGGTACAATGCTTCAGGAATTTGCTGCTGCTAAGACCCCACTGGAGCCTGTTCTCAAGCTTCAGGGCACAATGTGAAAACCCTTTGGGCTGGACAGGCTATTGATTAGCTGTATAATAGGAAGGAACTCCACCTCAAATGCCCACACTGTAGATTTTTCTTCTGAGCTTCTTTATGAGATATAATTGGTTCACGCATTTCTTGTTCTTAGCCAGGAGATGTCAAGCTGAACTGAGTCTTTTGTGCAAGCCCAACCAGATATATAGGGAATCCAGTCTGGCAGTGTTTTCACAAAGCTCAGGACTTCCCTTGTAAAGGTTTGATTATCTAGTTAGCAAATAATAATATACAGTAGATGTGGCTCATAATTCTAGCGATGGATTGAGGACTGTCTGAAATTGGTGACTGGAATTGGTTCTGAAACAGTTCAGGCACCTGATCTCCCCTCCTGAACCCATTTAAGATTGGGCTCCCCTTCCGAACCCATTTAAGATTGGATACAGCCATCTCCAAGACTGGTCCCAAATAGATCAGTGTTGGTCTGCTCCCTCCCATGTTGCCCTTTTTCTCCATCCCTCTTGAAACTTAAGAAGGTTGGGGCAGCAGCAGGGAGGAATTTAGGGATCATAAGGACTTTAGGATCTGGAGACCCTAGATGTTGCTAATACTAGAAGTATGTATACAGCAATGTCTGAACTACTGGGGATGCAATACCCAAGGTTCCTAGAATGCCTCCATGAGCATTTCTCATGGTCTCCATGGTTCCTTGTGTTCCTGAAGCTTTGTAGCACATGTGCACAGCACCACCTTGAAGCTAGACCACCTACCCATGCAGTGCTCCCTGCTGTTGCCTCTAGCCTCACACACTTCTGATCTTAAATGTATTGGAAGTTTCCATGAAATGTGATGTCTGCTGTGCACCACTCCATCTTCAGATTCTGCACCAAGTGCTACAAATAGAACATTTACTAAACACAAGCCCAAATGTTTCTATTGGGTATTAATAGAGATGTGAAGGCCTGGAAAAAAAGTGGGGACAGGGTGTTTTCTCTTCTTCATTTCCCCCCACTAAAAATGTGGGTCACCCACCCCATTTCTTTTCTTTCAGGCCTTCACATCTCAGTATTAATCTGCTCAACTAGTAAAAAATCTAGTGTTTTTATCCAAAACTAACATTTTTCCAAATAAAAATTCAAAGAGTCTTTCTGGAGCTGACTACCATAGTCGTCTAAAAATCAGGAGGAGGAAGTGGAACTCAGGAGGGATCCTGAGGAAGGAATTCCATAGCTTTGGTGCCACTGTTAAAAAGGCCCTATTCTTGGCCATCAGAGGAGAAATTCTGAGAAAGATCTTAAATTTTTATAGACCCAGACTGTTCATGTGTTCATTATTTAAGGTGTGCATCAATATCATTATTCGATGCACATCTTTTGTAGGCATGTGTTACTTTTATAATTCTAGTGCTCTTATTTACATTTTTATAGTGCCCTGTGCCCTGACACCCAGGGCAGTTTAAAAAAATTTTTTTTTAAATACATCACTAAAACATAATTAAAAAACACTAGCAATTTCAGTTATAAAAATCACTCTATAGGATTCGGTTGGTAGATATTGCTAAATATAGGTAATATTGCTTAAATGAAAAAATTGTTAGTTTTTTTAAAGTTTCAGTTTTAGATACTAAGAACATTATAGAAGATGTGTGGTTACAGAAAGTTTGTCTTCTTCTTTATCTTAACTATTGATCTTTTCAACCACAGTTTGTATCTTCGCTCTACCTTCTCTAAAGGAGGGAAACTGTACAATCCACTATTTTAAGTTTGCCTTTAAATGAAACCACCTTCAAACCATACCTCTACCAGATGATTAATTAAATAGTTCAAGCATGAAATATAAGAATAATTTTGGTATGTCTAGCAACATTTATCATATTTCAGTTTTAGGCTATCATAATGTTGAATAGTTAATGAGATCAAAAATTTCTGATGGGTCGAGCAAGGCATAGAGGAAACAGCCAAGTGCCCTAAATATTCATTAGGCAGTCAAATTGAATTCTTAAAACAGTACTGTATATTTCATTTCTTAACCATTTTGAAAATACATTTGAGGTAGAACAAAGTTATGATTGGATTTTTACCTTCAGTTAATCTCTGATGTTTAAGACTAATTATCTTAATGCTCAGTTACAACTATTCCAACATGGAATAGGCCTCAGATTTATCAATGTCTTAGGATGATTTTTTAAAAAATTACCATTAATGAATGCTATATTTATGTAACAATCAGTTATCAAAAATCTTGTGACAAGCTACTATTTATGTGGAATAATACTACAAATCTCACCCATAGACTATGTATAGGACTAGTGTCTAACCATTTTATTATTGCCTTGCATGCTTCTACAGCCATTTTATCTTCATCTTGTGCTAGACAATGGCATAGACAGTAGGGACTGAGTTGTCGGTGACTGACCAGGAGAGGGATTTTGAGGTCATGGTGGGCAGCTCGTTGAAAGTGTTGACTCAATGTGCGGCAGCTGTGAAAAAGGCCAATTCCATGCTAGGGATCATTAGGAAGGGGATTGAAAATAAAGCGCCTGATATTACAATGCCCTTATACAAAACTATGGTGCAGCCACACCTGGAGTACTGCGTACAATTCTGGTCACCACATCTTAAAAAGGACATTGTAGAACTGGAAAAGGTGCAGAAGAGGGCAACCAAGATGATCGGGGCCTAGAGCACCTTTCTTATGAGGCAAGGTTACAACAGCTGGGGCTTTTTAGTTTAGAACTGACAAATTGAGGTACTTTTTCGCACAACGCATAATCAGCTTGTGGAATTCTCTGCCACAAGATGTGGTGACAGCCAACAACTTGGATGGCTTTAAGAAGGGTTTGGATAACTTAACGGAGGAGAGGTCTATCAACGGCTACTAGTCAAAGTGCTATAGGCCACCTCTAGTCTCAGAAGCAGGATGCCTCTGAGTACCAGTTGCAAGGGAGTAACAGCAGGAGGGAGGGCATGCCCTCAACTCCTGCCTGTGGCTTCCAGTAGCATCTGGTAGGCCACTGTGTGAAACAGGATGCTGGACTGGATGGGCCTTGGGCCTGATCCAGCTAGGCTGTTCTTATGTTCTTAAGACTTCTTCTCCAGCTTGAATTCCCCCACCACCACCCCCAGCTGGGCTGTTCTTATGGACCTTCACTCATTTCTTCTCACATTTTCAAGAAATGTATGTGGGGAAACAAGACCATGGATGCTAGCTATACCCCTGGTCAGCATGGCATGCAGTGGTCATGTGACCTGAGGCCCATGTTGAAGACTATTAGAATTTCTTCATGTTAACTTCCAAATTATTTTATTATTTATTTATTTCATACATTTATATCCCGCTCTTCTTCTGAGGAACTTAGAGCAGTGTACATGGTTATTTTTATCCTCAAAACTACCCTGTGAGGTAGGTTAGGCTGAGAGATACATGACTGGCCCAGAGTTACCCAGTGAGTTTCATGGTTGAATGGGGATTTGAACTTGGGTCTTCCCGGTCCTAGTCCAACACTCTAACCACTATGCTACGCTGGCTTATTGAAGCCAGTGTGCATTATCCTATTTCTCTCTCCTGAATGTTTCCTCAATATGTGTCGGGGTGGGAGTGGGAGAAGGAAACAAGTGAACGGCCCTAATGCCATGAAGAGATTAAGAGTGGTCCTTTCATGTGACTTTGAGCAGGAGAATCTGTGATTCAGTCATGTGAGAAGAAATAGCAAGCAGCTCAAAGCTCAGCACTGAATACAAGGACAGAATACTGAAAAGTTCATGAATTTATCTCATAAAAAGAATGTGTGAAAGAAGTGAACCTTGTAACATCAGCAAGACTTATTTAGCCAGATATTGGAGATATTGAATATTGATATTGGAGAACATATTGGATATATTGAATAGCATCAAAAGAATAAAGGGTAAATATGGTTTTCACTGGATTATCTATGCATTTGGGCTTACCTTTCAAGCCCTACAGTGAGGGAAATAAGTATTTGATCCCCTGCTGATTTTGTCCGTTTGCCCTCTGACACAGAAATGACCAGGCTATAATTGGAATGGTAGGTTTATTGTAGCTGTGAGAGACAGAATAACAACAAACAAACCCTCAAAAGCCCAGTGCCCAAAAGTCAGCGATAGATTTGCATTGTAGTGAGGGAAATAAGTATTCGATCCCCTATCAGCCAGCAAGATTTCAGGCTCCCAGGTGTCTTTTCACTATATGCAGGTAACGAGCTGAGATGAGGAACACCCTCTGTAAGGGAGTGCTCCTAATCTCAGCTTGTTACAGTACCTGTATAAAAGACACCTGTCCATAGAAGCAAGCAATCACTCAGCTTCCAAACTCACCACCATGCCCAAGACCAAAGAGCTGTCGAAGGATGTCAGGGACAAGGTTGTAGACCTGCACAAGGCTGGACTGGGCTACAAGACTATCGCCAAGCAGCTTGGTGAGACGGTGACTACAGTTGGCACGATAACTCGCAAATGGAAGAAACACAAAATAACTGTTAATCTCCCTCGGTCTGGGGCTCCATGCAAGATCTCACCTCATGGAGTTGCAATGATCATGAGAACGGTGACAAAGCAGCCCAGAACTACACGGGGGGAACTTGTCAATGATCTCAGGGCAGCTGGAACCATAGTCACCAAGAAAACAATTGGTAACACACTACGCCGTGAAGGACTGAAATCTTGCAGTTCCCGCAAGGTCCCCCTGCTCAAGGCAGAACATGTACAGGCCCGTCTGCAGTTTGCCAATGCACATCTGAATGATCCAGAGGAGAACTGGGCGAAAGTGTTGTGGTCAGATGAGACCAAAATCGAGCTCTTTGGCATCAACTCAACTCACCGTGTGTGGAGGAGGAAGAATGCTACCTATGAGCCCAAGAACACCATCCCCACCGTCAAACATGGAGGTGGACACATTATGCTTTGGGGGTGTTTTTCTGCTAAGGGGAAAGGACACCTTCACCGCATCGAAGGGACGATGGACGGGACCATATACCATCAGATCTTGGGTGAGCACCTCCTTCCCTCAGCCAGGGCATTGAGAATGGGTCGTGGACGGGTATTCCAGCATGACAATGACCCAAAACACACAGCCAAGGCAACAAAGGAGTGGCTCAAGAAGAAGCACATGAAGGTCCTGGAGTGGCCCAGCCAGTCTCCAGACCTTAATCCCATAGAAAATCTGTGGAGGGAGTTGAAGATTCGGGTTGCCAAACATCAGCCTCGAAACCTTTCTGACTTGGAAAGGATCTGCAAAGAGGAGTGGGACAACATCCCTCCTGGGTTGTGTGCAAACCTGGTGGCCAACTACAAGAAACGTCTGACCTCTGTGATTGCCAACAAGGGTTTTGCCACCAAGTACTAAGACATCTTTTGTGAGGGGATCGAATACTTATTTCCCTCACGACAATGCAAATCCATCGCTGACTTTTGGGCACTGGGCTTTTGAGGGTTTGTTTGTTGTTATTCTGTCTCTCACAGCTACAATAAACCTACCATTCCAATTATAGCCTGGTCATTTCTGTGTCAGAGGGCAAACAGACAAAATCAGCAGGGGATCAAATACTTATTTCCCTCACTGTACATGGCTTAGAGTTTGGGTTGGTACATCATGGCTATTAGAATCCCTTCACACTAACATCCAGTGTATTGAAGGAATGTCTTCTTCCATAACAGCCTGTCTGGTCACTGCTTTATTATCAGAGGCCTTACCCCAGGTCCCCTTGCTGGCTGGGGCATGTGGGATGACTATGGAAGAAAGGACCATTTCTGTTGTGTCGCCCTGTCTAGGGAACACTCTCTTATGAGGTTCTCCTAAGCTCCCAATAGCTTTTCACTGTCAGGCAAAAGCCTTTTTATTTCCCTAGGCTTTTGACATCTAAGCTTTTCAAAAACATCTTTTTAGTGCTGTTTTTATTACACTTTTGTATGATTGTTTTTATATTTTATGGTCTTAGCATTGCACTAATTTGTATACATTGTGAACTGCCCTGAGAATCTCTAGTGAAGGGTGGTATATATTCACTAACTAAAATAAATTTAGTGGCTAACATGCCCCTAAGCGTAATGTGGACAGTTCAGAACTTCCCATGGTGCTGCAGGGCTTTAACACACATGCCCATTGTGCTGCTCAAGATTGCTGTTATGCTACAACTCACCCATGCATTATTTCAGGTTGCATGCTTCTTGCATTACTTCCAATGCAAGTAGTGCTGAACCTGCAATGATGCAAGGTTGAGTTTTACTGGAACAGCCCTCTTGTGCAGCACCGTGGGTGCATGTGTGAGAGCCTCACAGTGGCATGGCAGTTCTGAACTGCCGATATTATGCTGTGGGGCATGTCTGCCAGTATCCCCAGTTTATCTTAAGTTGTTGAGAGTGTGTTTAACCCAGAAGTATGTGCTGTCCCAAAATGAGCAAAAGAAAGAACTTCCTCTACAGATTTCCTGCCTAGATCAGTTGTAGCCAAACATATGTGCTTGCGTTTTGGGCGGTATATAAATGTTTTACATACATACATACATGTGCCGTAAAGAGGAATGAAAAATGGGTGGTAGGGTTTATCTGAAAGATGGCTCTTCTCTGTAGTCTTTCAGAGGGTTTAAAACCTCTCTCTTCTGAAAGGTGGTGAGTCTTTAGGAGGCTTTGCATTGCAGCTGCTGTATGTGATTGGTATTTTGTTTTAATTAGTTTAATTACTGTTGGCTTTGGAGAGATGGCACAGATCTATTTTAAAATAAGTAAATACCTGGTTGTAGTCTGGAAGAAAGCAGAAGAGGGCAGGGAGTGAGTGAAGGAAATTGAGGCTTGGCAAGGAGGACAGAAGGAGGAGGAACAAGAAATAGCTGGATGTGGTTTGGGGGCTGAGCATCATAGACTGTTGAAGGACATTTTAATCTTGTGCGCAGTGCACTGGAGAGGGCACAAACTGTGAAGCAGTGAAGGATGGACAGTGAAGACAATTTTGGCAGCCGCAGTTTCAGTGAACTGAAGAAGATGAAGTTTAGTGCCTGAAGGGAATGGAAAGATGATGCTTTGGTGTCAGAGTCAGTAGATGATTAGTTGTCGGCTCTATTATGAGTTAGTGGTATGTTATAGGTTAGATTTGGGGTTTTTGTTTTGTTTTGTTTCAAATATGATTAGACCATAATTTTGAACAGCATGTATGACATTAGTTTTAAAGGATATTTAATGCCTTAAAAATAAATGCAGCTTTAGTTTGTAAACCAGTGAGCTCTGTAGGTGGGCAATCTAAGGTGGGCAGTATGGTTGTGTAGTTACCTAGCTTATGCTTCCCCTTTCTTAGAGAGAGAGAGAGAGAGAGAGAGAGAGAGAGAGAGAGAGAGAGAGCGCTAGAAGTCCAAGATGACTCACAATAAATTTTCTTTGTTCATTTATTTGGAGCATGCAACAAAGAAGCAAAGCTAAACCCAAATAATTAACCTAAAAATGCTTACCACTATCTCAGCAAGAAAGTGTGTGTGTGTTGTTGTTTTGGGGTTTGGGGGGGGGGCTTCTAAGGTTGATTTCCACATTACACAGTAATGAACCCAGATTTGCCACTGAGGACAGGGAAGTTTCCCTCAACAGGGAGCCACAGCTAGTCCTGCATCTCCAACAAGTGTACCTGTATGATATCCATAGCGAGCACCTGTTAGTCACTAGTAGTTTTTGAAGAAACAATATTTTCCAAGGGTTATTGAGTTCTGAGGTCTTGGTGGCTGCTACTCAAAAGTGCCAGAGAGGGAAGTTTCCTTCTCACTCCTCATGGCTGGAATCACTGGTCCAGCCAGGTTAAGTGTAGTTTAAAGAAAAGAGCTGGGGGAAGGAGATTTTTAGAGACTGGGCAGCTGGGTGAGTGGGAAGGGATAAGCCAAGACTTATCAGGGGCCTAGAGCACCTTTCTTATGAGGCAAGACTACAACACCTGGGGCTTTTTAGTTTAGAAAAAAGACGACGGCAGGGAGACATGATAGAGGTCTATAAAATCGTGCATGGTGTGGAGAAAGTGGATAGAGAGAAATTCTTCTCCTTCTCCCATAACACTAGAACCAGGGGTCATCCCATGAAATTGATTGCCGGGAAATCTAGGACCAACAAATGGAAGTACTTTTTCACACAACACATAATCCACCTGTGGAATTCTCTGCCACAAGATGTGGTGACAGCCAACAACCTGGATGACTTTAAGAAGGGTTTGGATAACTTCATGGAGGAGAGGTCTATCAACGGCTACTAGTCAGAAGGCTGTGTGCCACCTCCAGCCTCAAAGGCAGGATGCCTCTGAGTACCAGTTGCAAGGGAGTAACAGCAGGAGGGAGGGCATGCTTTCAACTCCTGCCTGTGGATTCCGGCGACATCTGATGGGCCACTGTGCGAAACAGGATGCTGGACTAGATGGACCTTGGGCCTGATCCAGCAGGGCTGTTCTTAAGACTTCTTCTGCAGCTTGAATTTTTTCCAAACTGGAGAAGAATTTGGGGGACTCATCATGCTTGCCTCTTCTTTGGTAAGATATAATTTCTTTTTAAACACCTTCAAAAGACTCATTTGGATCTTTTTTGGGGGGCAGTACTTTGCATACATGCATACAGAAGCATTCAGATTGGCAGACTGCGCTGAAAATACAGTTGCTAATGCCGTGAGACTGTATCACCCAGGTCAGCAGCACCTTGGTGGGCAACTTAAGCCACAGCAGAAATCCAGTAACCATAGCCCCAACACTGAATTAAGCACTCATTAAACTTGTTGGGCTTAGCACTCCGCCAGTGCTATGTGCGTGCCAAGACTGCTGTGCAACTTCAGACGTGACCCCAGCAATGTTGTGACAGTGCTACTTTGGAATGACTTTAAAGGACTTCTGGGCAGCTGGGCAGCAGTGCTCCTTTCCATTGTTTCCAGTAGAAAGGAGCGCTGTGCTTCTGCCTAGAGCTACTTTAAAATCACTGCACAGCACTGTCAGGGCTGCCTTTGCTCAGCAGGCCCAGTGCAGGCTTAGAGCATCTCCTTCTCTGTTTGTTTTCAGGAAGAACCTCAAGACTCTCCTGTTTTCACAGGCTTTTTATTAGAATTAATTTTAATATAGTTTTAACAACTTGTTTTATAATCTATTTTATTCTATTGTTTTTATCGTCATGTATTTTAATCTGTAACTTTTAACTATTTTAAATTTTGTACACTGCCTAGAGATGTACATATCAGGCAGTATAGAAAGATAGATAGATAGATATTATTTATTTATTTATTTGATTTATTTGATTTATTTTATTTATTTATTTATTTATTTATTTGATTTATATACCGCCCTTCCAAAATGGCTGAGGGCGGTTTACAATAGATAGATAGATAGATAGAGCCAATGGAGGACTGTACAAGGATAGGCATCTCTCAAGATGTTGCTGAACTGGAACCCCATCATTCCTAGTAATAAATTGTGGCTAAGGGTGATAGGAGTTGTAGTTCAGCAACATCTGGGGAGCTGTACATTGCCTACCGCTGATGTAGTCCATTGGTTTCTGTTAGCTTAAGCATGCCTATCTGTGCTAGTTTGTGTCCCTAAAGTCTGATATTTTAATACATTGTTCCTGATTAAAAAGACACTACCAGTGGTTTTAAAGTACCATAATAATACATCATCCATACTGCTGAGTAGTCAAAGAATAGAATTTGTTGTAGCTGGCCATTTAAGCCATTGAAAAATACCCATTTTGCACCGTGATCTCCATTTTAGTTACAGTGAGGGAAATAAGTATTTGATCCCCTGCTGATTTTGTCCGTTTGCCCTCTGACACAGAAATGAACAGGCTATAATTGGAATGGTAGGTTTATTGTAGCTGTGAGAGACAGAATAACAACAAACAAACCCTCAAAAGCCCAGTGCCCAAAAGTCAGCGATGGATTTGCATTGTAGTGAGGGAAATAAGTATTCGATCCCTTCACAAAAGATGTCTTAGTACTTTGTGGCAAAACCATTGTTGGCAATCACAGAGGTCAGACGTTTCTTGTAGTTGGCCACCAGGTTTGCACACAACCCAGGAGGGATATTGTCCCACTCCTCTTTGCAGATCCTTTCCAAGTCAGAAAGGTTTCGAGGCTGATGTTTGGCAACCCGAACCTTCAGCTCCCTCCACAGATTTTCTATGGGATTAAGGTCTGGAGACTGGCTGGGCCACTCCAGGACCTTCATGTGCTTCTTCTTGAGCCACTCCTTTGTTGCCCTGGCTGTGTGTTTTGGGTCATTGTCATGCTGGAATACCCATCCACGACCCATTCTCAATGCCCTGGCTGAGGGAAGGAGGTGCTCACCCAAGATCTGACGGTACATGGTCCCGTCCATCGTCCCTTCGATGCGGTGAAGGTGTCCTGTCCCCTTAGCAGAAAAACACCCCCAAAGCATAATGTGTCCACCTCCATGTTTGACGGTGGGGATGGTGTTCTTGGGCTCATAGGCAGCATTCCTCCTCCTCCATACACGGCGAGTTGAGTTGATGCCAAAGAGCTCGATTTTGGTCTCATCTGACCACAACACTTTCGCCCATTTCTCCTCTGGATCATTCAGATGTGCATTGGCAAACTGCAGACGGGCCTGTACATGTGCTGCCTTGAGCAGGGGGACCTTGCGGGAACTGCAAGATTTCAGTCCTTCACGGCGTAGTGTGTTACCAATTGTTTTCTTGGTGACTATGGTTCCAGCTGCCCTGAGATCATTGACAAGTTCCCCCCGTGTAGTTCTGGGCTGCTTTGTCACCGTTCTCATGATCATTGCAACTCCATGAGGTGAGATCTTGCATGGAGCCCCAGACCAAGGGAGATTGACAGTTATTTTGTGTTTCTTCCATTTGCGAGTTATCGTGCCAACTGTAGTCACCTTCTCACCAAGCTGCTTGGCGATAGTCTTGTAGCCCAGTCCAGCCTTGTGCAGGTCTACAACCTTGTCCCTGACATCCTTCGACAGCTCTTTGGTCTTGGGCATGGTGTTGAGTTTGGAAGCTGAGTGATTGCTTGCTTCTATGGACAGGTGACCTGGGAGCCTGAAATCTTGCTGGTTGATAGGGGATCGAATACTTATTTCCCTCACTACAATGCAAATCCATCGCTGACTTTTGGGCACTGGGCTTTTGAGGGTTTGTTTGTTGTTATTCTGTCTCTCACAGCTACAATAAACCTACCATTCCAATTATAGCCTGGTCATTTCTGTGTCAGAGGGCAAACGGACAAAATCAGCAGGGAATCAAATACTTATTTCCCTCACTGTATGTTTTGATCATCTTGTGCGGTTGTCCCCTACTCAGTGAAGCCAACTTCATCCACACTTTTGAATTTTGGGGCACTCGGACGTGTGAATTTCAGGCAGATAATCTCCCCCCACCCCGGCGCTTCATTTGCTTTAGATGTACGTTCCGTGGATTGGCTGGAAAAGAGAATAACACAACATGCAATGTATTTTCATTACGACTGCTATGTGCATTCAGCATTCTGACACTGAGTGAGGAAGAAGCAGCGCTGGGGCTCTGTCAAAGGGTCTGCATTAATTAATCTTCATTAGCGCTTGTGCTGTGGCCTAGTAAATTAAAATGCATGTGTGTTGGTTTGCAGCACAATGTCCTTCATTAGCAAAACACCGGGGCTGGTTATTCCTGATTTTTCTCTCCTATGTTATGCTAGCAGATCAGGTTCTTTAAAAAACTAGCAATTCAAACTATGTGAAGTTAAATCTCAGGCCTGGTAGGCACAAGGAAGTTCTTTGCCAGTGTTAAATTTTAATGAACCTCTCTGTTGCAGTCTGTCTGTCTTTCTTTCATCTTTCTGGTTCTTAACCTATCCAGGCTATGAAAGCTTGAATGGCTATTCTGTATATGCACTCAAAGGAGGGTTTTGTTCCAATTTGTTTTGTTTTGTTTTTAAAAAACACATACTCCTAAAGGGGACATATATCATAAGGAGAGCCAATGCCCAGTGTTTGAGCCTGGAGTCAACTAATATGATGGTCTGGTAGCAAGATTTTAATTCGGGCTAACAGAAATGGGGGTGTAATCCCCACTAAAAAGAAACCATGGCATTTCGTCTTTTTTAAAAACAGAAATTCCACATGGCCAGACTAGCCTCAGCTTCTGTGTCATTAATCAGGCCTAACTCAAACCCTTTTCTGTGGCTGGGGATGGCGGGGGGGGGGGGGAGGAAAACATCTGAGGTAGCTCTGCTGCAGACAGCAAGGGCAGGGGGGAAGTCGGTGTTGCGGGAGGGAAGGTGGCTCTTCTGAGGTGGAAAGGCAAGAGAAATTCCCAACCTTTGCTTTTCTCTCAGGCAGTGTTCTCTCTAATTTTTTTCATCATTGTGTGTAGAATGAATTCCGTACTGGGTGGCAATATCAAGGCAGTGTGTTCGCACATGCATTCAGAATGCGGCCTTCCTGATTCAACATGAGCAGGATCTAAAATGAAGTGAGCGGACGTCAAAAAACGTGTGAGCGCGCGCACATGCGCATGCCTTAGAGGGCACACAGCTCTCCAGCCTTGCCCTCTGCACCTGCGCTAGAAATAAAGATCTTCCTCAGGCCTTTCTCTCCCCGCATTCCCAGGAGAAAACTGAAGTAGATCACCAGGCACCATTTCATTCAGACTGTTTTATTCTCCACAAGGGTGATTTTATTATTATTTTTTTATTAAAAAGAGGAGAAAGACAGGACAGCCGTCTGTCTTCACAAGAGCTGCTGGACAGGAGATTAGGAAAAATCAAAACTGGACTTTTGCGGGGAGGGAGACTCTTCTGTAGCTGTGTGTTTGCACAGAAGAGGCAGAGTTTTATTTTTTATTATTTTTTAAAGTGAAAGGACATATAAAGTTGCCTTATATAAAGTGGTTGACCATTAGTCCATCTAAAATACTATTTGCACTGACTGAGTGACAGTGACAGGTATTTTTCTCAGCCCTGCCTGGAGATTCTGGGATAGGGGGAAGGAAACATCTGAGGCAGTTCTGCTGCAGACAGCAAGGGCAGGCGGGGGGGGGGGGGGCAGAGCAGGAGTTGGGGGAGTTAGGATGGCTATGCTGAGGTGGAAAGGCAAGAGAGATCTTCTCCCATCCTCCCCCTATTGAATCTGCAGCTTTCCAGTGCACTACCCCTGAGTTGTGGCTTTCCCCCTCAGACCTGTGGGGGAACTATGCCATCTGTCCCATCAGCCCATTTTCTTAATTCTATGCTTGGAGGGGCCAAGCTACACTTGCTCAGTGGAACCACTCTGCAAGTGTTCAAAAGCACTTCTAGTTTATTCCCATGGCTACTAGAAACAGTGGTTGGCCATGAAGCCCAGCCACAATTTGTGAACCTGCTTTGCAAACACAACATTCCAAGCATCATCTTCAAAAGGATCCCAGCTAGCAGTGGGGAGCTCCTGCCATTTGGAGTTGATAATGCAGATCTACCAATGGTCTGGCTCTGTATAAGACACTTCTGTATATTAATGTGCTTAGAACAGTTTGAATGGCACACTTGCCGCTTTTCAGCCTTTTTGCCCTCTCTCTCCTGCCCAATGTCACATCAGGCCCCTCACCCAAGAAGCTGCTAGGAACACTTACATTTTAAGCCAGAGACACAATACAGGGGGCCAGAACCCATGAGGGCTGCGCGTCACATAGAGGGGGACTTTACAAGAATTGCGCTAGATGATGTGAACCCACTTGATGCCCAAGTTGTCTCTTCAAGAGCCAAATAGTGAAAGCTCTCATTAGAGATAGATTAGATTAACAATTGTATAAGGACAAGTCTTATCAGTGGCTACTAGTCTTGATAGCTATAATATAGACTACCTCCAAGTTCAGAGGTAGGATGCCTCTGAATACCAATCACAGGGCAGCAGGAGAGAGGGCATGCCTTCACCTCTTGGTGGGCCGCTGTAAGAAACAGAATGCAGGACTAGGTGGGCCTTGGGCCTGACTCGGGAAAGATGTTCCTTGGGTTTCTCCCCAAACATCTAACCCCTGGCAAAATCCACAGATGGATTAATTCCAGAAGTAATAGCATATAGTTTGTTCTTCAGGCTGACGCATCACAGGTTCACATTTCCACCGTTACTGGTGAAAAACCTTTTCACCGTTACTGTTCAAATGTTCAGTTCTACAGATACATACCTCTCTTTCCTTTTTCAGAAAGAAATGTCTTATTTGTTGTATTTAAAATATACATTTATATCCCTCATTTCCATTCCTAGAACATACAAGGCAGCTCACAAGAAGATTTCAGATGCATCACAATAAATAATGCAAACACATCATCAATATACTAAAACAGAAAATAAAAGCAGAGATTAAAATAAGCACACATGCATAGACATTAAAAGACATTAAAAGTCCAAACCATCTTGTACGTTTTTTATGTTGCCAATCTTGAAAAGCTCAAATACGCTTTCCTTAACTGCTGTCTTTTCAACTTGTCTAAGCACTAACTGATCTGGGAATAATAATCAAGAGACATACTTGCTCCTTAAGTATGTACGTTCAAGATTAATCCAAAAACACCCCCTTTGAGTTCCCCAGCTCACTAAGATGTTTCCCAAAAGCTTTGGATGAATTTTTAATGGTTTTGATTAGTCAAAAAATTGGGGGGGAAGGGGACAAATCCATCTAACTTCTTAAGAAGCATTTGGCAGCTCATTTTAAAGCTAAGTTGTTGTGTCCCAAACATCTGGTTTTAAAATTAGGTGTTTTTAAAGATATTAGGCATCTTCTGCTTTCGTACTTTATACTGTGCTGTGCTTTAATCACTAACCTAGTTACGAACAGGTGCCCTAATTGCAACTGCAGTGAACTGTAATCCTCTCCACTTTATAAATGCTGGTGAAAGAAGTAATTGACTGAATTGCAAAGTGGATAAGAAATGTTATTTGAATTAATCTGATTTAAATATAATGTTGCTGTATAAGACCTCATATGCGTGCCCATTCCCAACAGTTTGTGCTTTTGCATTTAGAAACAGAGAAAATACACTTTTGAATTTTTACAACTTGTTTTTTATTACCTATTATGTCCAAAGGGCTGAGAGCAAAGGAATTCAGAACTGCAGTAGCTTTACAATAATATTTTGAGCCTGGTTAAACTAAGAAGTAATGACTTGCCCAAGTTTAGCACTAGGGATGTGCATAGAACTGGGAGGGGGAGGCTCAAAGTTGTGTGTGGGGGGGTGCTGCTTTAAGGGTGGGGGCGGGTGCACTTACCCCTCCCACCGCTCTTCCCCCGCCAGTGCTCCATTTTTAGGAAGTCCATCGGGATGGCAAACCTCCCTGCCACCCCATTTGCCCCCTTAACCGGAAGTATCTGATGCATCGGCGCATCGCACACACCTGCGCATCAGATACTTCCGGTTAGTTCCAGTAAAGGGGGCAAACAGGGCGGCAAGGCGGTATGCTGCCACCCCGATGGACTTTCTAAAAACAGAGTGCTGGTGGGGCAAGAGCGGCGGGAGAGGTAAGTGTGCCCTCTCCTGCCCTTAAAGCAGTACCCCCCGCCTTGGAACTGGTGGAACCACCTGCCTTTCGAACCAGTTCTCAGGCCCATAAAGGGCCTCCGAACAGGTTCTGTGCACATCCCTAGTTAGCACTGACAGATGGGGAAGGGGGACCCAGCACCCTTACCAGAGGGCATCAAGAGGCAGCTTCAGAAGCACCATGACTGCTACATTAGCACCACATAAGAACAGCCCTGCTGGATCGGGCCCAAGGCCTATTTAGTCCAACATCTTGTTTCACACGGTGGCCCATCAGATGCTTCTGGGAAGCCCATAGGCAAGAACTGAGGGCATGCCCTCTCTCCTCCTGTTGCTCCCCTGCAACTGGTATTTAGATGCATCTTACCTCTTAGGTTGCAGGTGGCCTATAGCCCTAAGGCTAGTAGCCATTGATAGATTTGTTTTCCATGAATTTATCTAAGCCCTTCTAAAAGCCATCCAGGCTGTTGGCTGTCACCACATCTTGTGGCAGATAATTCCCTAGGTTAATTATGTGTTGTGTGAAAAAGTGCTTCCTTTTGTCAGTCCTAAATTTCTTGGCAATCAGTTTCATGGGATGACCTGTCGTTCCAGTGTTACGCAAGAGGGAGACAAATTTCTCTCTCTCCACATCATGCATAATTTTATAGATCTCTATCATGTCTCCCCTCATTCGTCATCTTTCTAAACTAAAAAGCCCCAGGTGCTGTAGTAGCCTTACCTTGTAAGAAAGGTGATCTAGGTCCCTGATTAGCTCAGTTGCCATCTTCTGCACCTTCTCCAGTTCTGTAGTGTCCCTTTTGGGGTATGGTGAGCAGAACTGTACACAGTACTCCAAATGTGGCCGCACCATTTATTTGTATAAGGGCATTATGATATTAGCAGTTTTATAATCCCCTTCCTAATGATTCCAAGCATGGAATTGGCCTTTTCCACAGCTGCCACACATTGTGTCAACACTTTCGACAAGCTGGCAACCATGACCCCAAGATCTCTCTCCTGGTCAGTCACTGACAGCATATATGTGAAGTTGGGATTTTTTACCCAATATACATCACTTTATACTTGCTAACATTGAATAGCATCTGCCATTTTGTTGCCCACTCCCCCAGTTTGGAGTGATCCTTTTGGAGTTCCTCACAATCTGTTGTGGATTTCACTACCCTAAATAATTATCATTTGGGCAGGACTTATTTATTTATTAATTATTTTATTTATTTAAAATATTTCTATACCACCCCAAACTTGTGCCTCTGGGCAGTTTACACTTAAAATCATTTAAAAAATCAAATCAATTAACAATTAAAATAATTTAAAACATTTAAAACCCTATAGTAAAACTATTAATAATAAGACTTCAATTTTCTGAAGGTATTCGTCTTCCCCTTTATAGTGCCAGTGACATCTCGCATCAGGTTCTGTGCACCATTCAGGATTAAGTCCAAGGTTGCCTTCTCTCTGGTTGCTTCCATGACCAACTGTTCTAGGGCACAGTCTTTCAGTGTATCTAGGAATATGGCTTCTTTGTCATTACTTAAATATGAATTTCCTCAGTCTATGAGTGGGTAATTGAAGTCATCCATTATTACAGCTCTGTCTCTCTTTGATGCCTCCCTGATTTCCTTGTGCAACTCCCAGTCACTGTCAGTGTTTTGCTCAGGAGCGTGACAGCATGTTCTTAGCACGTTTCCTTCAGGTCTTCTATTGTCGCCCACAGAGTTTCTGTGGAGGACTCTGGTCTTCCTAGGTTTTCTAGCTTGTTTGATTCTACCCCTTCTTTAACATACGCTGCTACTATCAAATAGATAGATAGATAGATAGATAGATAGATAGATAGATAGATAGATAGATAGATAGATAATACTCTACCCCCAATTTGCCCCTCCCTATCCTTTCTATAGAGTTTATATCCAGGAATAATAGTGTCCCACTGGTTCTCACTGTTCCACCATGTTTCCATTAAGCCCACTGTATCTGTGTTTTCATTAGCTTACTCATCTTGGCTCAGAGGCTTCAGGCATTGGCATATACCTATAAGCTGAATCTCTTACCTGGTGTGTGCTATCTTTCTTATGGCCATTTGATCTCTTTGACCAGCTAGCACATCCTTCTGTCTGCTCTTTACCTGGTTCCACTCCGTCCCCTGTGGTTTAGCTGAAGCATTTACACCCTCACACCTTTAGGGATGGCATTTGCCGAACCAGATACTGCCCAGCTCCTGTTGGCTACCCCCCAGGTGTCATTCTTAAAGCTGCTCCTTTTGATTTTAAGCACTACCAGTCTGATTCCATCTTGATTCAAGTGGAGCTCCTCCCTTTTGTACATGCTCATCTTCTCCCAAAATGTACCCCAGTGCTTAACAAATCTAAACCACTTCTCCTGGCAGCACCATCTCATCTACGAATTGAGATCCCTCAGCTCCGCCTGTCTCGCTGGCCCTTTGTATGGAACAGATAGGATTTCTGAGAATGCTACCTTGGGAGTTCTAGACTTCAGTTGCTGCCTATCAGCCTAAATTTCACTTCCAGGACCACCTGACTACATTTCCCAACATCGTTGGTGCTGAAGTTCATAACGACAGCTGACTCCTCCCCAGCACTGACTAGCTGCTTATCTAAATGTCATCTGAAGTCTGCAACCTTCCCACCAGGCAAGCAAGTCACTGTGCGATCTACACATGGGTCATGGACCCATCTCTCTATTCCCACCCCCCAATGATCAAATCACCTACTACTAGGAGGCCCCGAACCCCCGGAGGAGTATCCCATGTGCAAGAGGATATGGGCTCATCATCCATGATGAATATAAGTAGCAATAGAGTCAGTTTAAGGCTGTCACTGTGGATTAAAAGCCGCTTTGAACAAGTTTTCAAGTGGTGCTGAAAACAAGTAATTAGGGTTGATCACAGTTTACAGAGTAAGTAGTGGCTTGAATAGGTCACCTATGATGCTTCTGCTGCCTCCTTCTGATGCCATGGGGCCTCTTCCCTTATTTTGTGGTGCACAACTATGAAAACTGGCAAGCTGTCAGTAAACCACCATGCAAGCTGCCTCTTCCAATGACTGGTCTTCCCACAGACCTTGTAATGGCATCATGAACTGCAGTTTCCAAACCCAATTTCCCAGCAATGAAATGTCTAGTGCAGCCTCCTATTTCACACAGTGGCCCACCAGATGCTAGGGATGCTAGGCCCGGAGACCCTTTTATGGGCCTCCAAACAGGTTTGAACACTGGCCAGCTCGAAAGTTCAACGGCGGGGGGTGTCTGCCTTTAAGGGTGGGAGAGGATGCGCGCACACACACCACCACCGCTTGTTCCCCGCCGGCTCTCAATTTCCTGAAAGTCCGTCGGGGCAGCAGAGTACCTCCCTGCCACCATGTTGCCCCTTTGCCAGATGTAACTGGAAGTACTCAATGCGCCTGCAAGCACCCAAAATCCCTTCCAGATGCCTCTGGGAAGCCCACAGGCAAAAGTTGAGGACATTCCCTCTCTCCTGTTAGCAAGATAAAGACCTATTTGGGTGCAAAACAGACTAAGTGAATGCATACCAAAAATGTCAACATTCGATTGATGACACAGTTCTTCTAGTTGATTTACCACCTATCTAGAACAGAGATGGGGATCACGGCTTGCACATGGTTCTTATTTCAATTATTGTATTTTCTGTTCCATCCTTCCATTTAATAGACAGCTAGAAGATGATGCTTAGGATGTGGTCTTGTTGACAAAAACAGCACAGGTAGGCAGAACATATGGATTGTGCACCTGCAGTCCCCCTGCAAAAACAGACAAGTCTAATTTTATCTAACTTTACAGAGATGGCAAACATGGAAATGTGTTTCTACCTTGTTTATTTAAGAAAGGAATTGTATAGCAAATTAAAATGACAAATTCATACTTTAATATGCTAGGTTACTTTATTTCTTAAAAGCCCTGGTAGGTATTTCATAATATTATGAATATTATTATTTGTACTTGCAAAATGTATTTCAAATTGGTGTGCGTGCTCAAACACACATACACACCCTTATAAAATATATTAAAATATGTTTTTCTTGTGGTTGGGAACATCTAAATTTAGAAGGACTTAAGAACAAGAAAGCTGACAGAAGAGTGATATTATAAGATAGTAACTTATGTCATAGACTGCTTATGAGTTTTTTTTTTAAAAGCTCTTTCTGGGTTAAAAGTGGAGAAATCTGAGCCTAAAAACACTAATTACATTTACAGTGCAATCCTATGCGTGTTTACTCAGAAGTAAGTCCCATCGATTTCAATGTTGCCTACTCCCTAATTGTATTTTTTTTATTTATTCATTTAACATATTTTTATACTGCCCAAAACTTGCATTTCTGGGAGGTTTACAACAAAGCAAAAACAGAAAAAGTTAAAACATTAGTTAAAACAAAATAACAGAAAAACTTAAAACATTACAACTTATAAGTCATTATTAGATTACAACTAATAAACATTACAAATAATAAAACATTACAACATTACAACTAATAATATCACACCTAATAAGTGTGATAGAATAGCAGTCTTTGAACAATTCAAATTAGTAGTGATTAAGTCCTATGGAATGCAATGGGATTTAACTTATGTTATTTCTATTTATTTGAATGGAAGACTACATATGTGAGCATTGTAAGATATTCCTCTTAGGGGATGGGGCTGATCTGGGAAGAGCATCTGCATTCTTGCATGCAGAAGGGTCCAAGTTCCCCTCCCTGGCATCTCTAAGATAGAGCTGAGACTTGCCTGCAGCCTTGGAGAAGCCGCTGCCAGAAGCCGCTGTAAACAATACTGAATTAGATGGACAAATGGTCTGATGAGGTAGAGGGCAGTTTCCTATGTTCACTTCTGAGTTCAGTGGGTTTACTCCCTAGTAAGTCTCTGTAGGTTCACAGCCTTATATTGCACAATGTTTAGCTGTTTGGAATTTCATGTGGTGGCTTTTAGAAATATAGAGGGAGAGGAAAGCTTAAAGAACAAAAGATTTTTGTGCTTAGTTGTTAAAGATAAAAAATAAATTAAGTTGTGTGAGATTAGCTTTTTTGTTTTTTCCTAGAATATAATATGGATGTAATATTATCTCTAGTGGCTGCATAAAGCCAATACACCCACAGGGTAGTGTTTTGTTTTGTTTTTAAATCCTTTAATTGCGCACAGAGGTGCACCTAGGTAATTTTGGAGCCTAGACCTAAAGGCCTTTGGAGCCCCCACCACCACCCCCCGGCACACACACACACACCATATTTTTAACACATTTCTAACACAACCATACCACCCGGGACAGACTAAAAAGAATTGGGGGGGGGGGCAGGGGATGTGGAGGCCCTGGACTTAGGCCCGGAAGTCTGGGGGTAAAAGTGCCTCTGAGCACGGTCCTGTTTCATTTTTGGCCTCTTGTATATTTGCTTCATTTACCTCTAGCAATGGTTTGTTTTCTATTCAGATCTGGCTGTATATTGCTAAGTGTGCAGGATAAATACTTCTTATCCTGTTTGTAAAGTATACCATATTGAGCTGTGTTGTTTATTGAACGCTGCACAGATATATTTCGCTGAATTAATCTGGGCCTTCTCACCAAGGCCTTGATAATAGTTTCTAAGGGAAAGTCATAATAGTTTAGTAATCTCCAATGGAAACTAGATAACAGCAAGAATCTCCTCTTGAATTTTTCAAGACTCTCTTTAAAAGACACCCAGTGATTAGAGGTGCCAATCCTCCAGGACTGGCCTGGAGACTCTAGGAATTGGTATCAGTCCCTGGAATACGACTGAAAGCAGTCCTGGGGTTTTTTGATGGCTTATCCAGTTCTAGACTGCGCTGGAGTATCAACAAAGGCAAGGACACTGGGCTGTCCTTAGGGCAGGGCAACCAGGGCATTTGTCCCAAGCCCTGCAGTGGGAGAGGCCCAGCGGGCTAACACTGGCCAAGGTTTAGGGATGTTCACGGAACTGGTTTGAAGGTGGTGGGGGTGCCGCTTTAAGAGCAGGGGAGGATACACTTACCCCTCCCACCCCTTTTCCTCTCTTGCTTCCTTTGTTTAGAAAGCTGATCGGGGTGGCAGCTTACCTCCCTGCCACCCCATTGGCTGGTTGTCCTCGATGTGCCTGTGCGCACCGGCATATGTGTGCTGGCGCATCAGGGACTTCTGGCCATATCCGGGCAACAGGGCGGCAGGGAGGTATGCTGCTGCCCTGATTAGCTTTCTAAACAAAGGATGCTGGTGGGGAGAAAGTGGCAAGAGGGGTAAGTGCACCCTCCCCCGCTCTTAAAGCGGCACTCCCACCACCTTTGAACTGCCCTGCTGTGATTCCTTGGACATCTCTACTGAGATTCTGGATGTCAGTCTGCCCCTGCTTGCTGCTGCACTGCTCCCCTATGCTGCAATTACTCACTATAGAGCAGCAGGCAGAGAGGCAGCAGCTTGTGTCTCGCTACTGTCGCGAACTTCCAGGTTGAGGCTCTAAGCTGTGTGGCTGAGCGCGCACGCACGCACAAAGGTTTGGCTCCCCGCTCAGCCAGTTTCAGCAGCTGCACAGTCTCTCCCTGCACTGGGATGGCTGCTTTAATTGCCCCTTCCTCAATGCCATCTTTTCCCCTGCTGCTGCAAGTATCGCTTCCAGGAGATAACGAGGAAGTCAGGGCCGACTGCTGCTGCCTGTCTGCCTGCAATCCGATCCAGCCAGGCTTGGTGCGGGTAGCATCATGGATAAGAAGTCTGCCGAGCAGATAGGTGCTTCTTCCCACCATTCGCATTGCGCCTGTGCTGTGTGTTCACTTGCACATGTGAGTTGTCACCACGCAGGGGCACACGCACACACACAAGTCTCAGATGAGGGAGGACGAGCACAAGGCAGCAGCAACTAGCAGGCAGCAGCCACAGTAGACTGGAGCTGAACAGCTTTCCTCAGGTCTCTCTCTCACCTTCCACTCAGCCCCCTTTGCTTTCTCGTTCTCCATGTCCCCTTCCTCCTCCGCCTCTTCCATCTCCGTGCTCATTTCTCTTTTTACTTGTTTTGTTTTATTGTTTGGTCCTTACTCTTTCTGACGTTACTGTTAGCTCCTAACAGTTTGTCCTTCTTTCTTTTTCTGCCCCTTGTCCTTTATGGGACTCCTCTGGAATCAGAGTTTGGGACACTGTTTTGCCTCCTCTTTGGACCCTAACTGCCCCTTGCCCTTCTCCTGCACACCCCATTTCTCCTGCTCCCCTCCCCTCCTTTCTCTTCCTCAGTTCTTTCATTCTGTCTTCCTTCCTAGTTCCAAAACTCTCTTTGATTCCTCTTCCCACCTGCCCTTTCCCCTTCCTCACCCTTCTCTACTGTCTTTTCTGACTGTCTTGCCTTCTGTTGTCTGCTTTTCCTCCCCACTGTCAAACTGCATTCCTGCCCCCCCCAACATAGTCCTCACTCTTTTCCTCTTTCCTAGCATTATGTGCTTGCAAAGCCCCTCTTTCCCCACACGTCATAGCCAAAAGGCCACATGAGGACAAAGAGGTGAACCCCACATGGGAAGATGATGCTTTTAGAGAAAATTGGGCTGGAACACTTTGCTACACATGCTTGCTGCTTGATTTTGGAATAATATGAGGTGTCTGTTGCTTGTAAAATGATAAGAAAATGTTGCCTTCTTCCCAGTTGAATTCAGCAAATGTGATTCTTTGAGAAAATAACAATAAATGTGTAGTATGATTTCTTGGATATTTGGAGTATTATTGCATTCCATTTAGTGTTAGTTCCATTGAATTGTATAATGGTGTAGTTATTATCAGTGCTTTTGGTGAAGAGAACCCATTTCATATACAGGAAGTCCTCATAGATTAAAAAAACATGGAAAGAAAGGTTGATTGTTTATATGCAATGAAACAACTACACTAAATAATTTTAGGAAGGCATTGATAATATCAAGGATATAAAATTACAAAGACACTCTTTTCTTGTCTGTGTATAATATTTTGATTATTTTTGATAAGCATTGTTCCTAAAAAAGAATGATTTCTTTGTGGAAAGGGGTACAATTCCTACTTGGAACTTATTCAGTGAGACACACAACTTTACAGCATTATTCCATTTGTATGATAGGTGGTGCTCCTTCCTGACTGCATTTACTTCATCAAAATAAACAATTGAAAATTTTAAATAAAGGAATCTATCTATCTATCTATCTATCTATCTATCTATCTATCTATCTATCTATCTGTCTATCTATCTAATTCTCTAAGGTGTACCCGTGGCTAATCCTGTGCGTGGCAGCTCTTGCAAGAGTTCAGGAGCAGCTGCCAGGAGTTGCAAGAGCTGGCAGGGAGGGAGGGAGACTGAGGAGGTGCCACCACCATTGTGAGCCACCAAGGATGGCTGAGCAGATAGCAAAAATGGGGCCTCTGGCATCCTTGCGAGGAGGACAGTTGCTGGTGGGGGGAGGTCAAGGAGAAGGTGGCACTGCGAGCTGTCAACAAAAATGGGCCATCAGGCTCCTCATGAGGAGGACAAGAGCTGGCAGGGAGAGGGAGATCAAGGAGGAGGAGGCACCACTGCGAGTGGCCGAGCAGGCAGTGAAAATGGCCTCCTCGTGAGGAGGATGAGAGCTAGGGGTGTGCACGGAACCAGCTGGTCTGGTTCAGTTCAAGTCCAGACTGGACCCAGACTAGGCCAGTTCGGTCCAGCACCCCCTCAAAGCCCTCCAGTTCGGTCCGGTCCGGAGGGCTCGCAAACATGGTTTAAAAAAAAAAAATTAGTTTACCCCCTTCGGGGGAGTTGTTGGAGGCAACAGGGGGCGGTCTGCGGAGGTTCCTCCCCCCACCGGCCTCCCTTCATGCTGCTGGCTCTTTGGCCCATTAGGGCCTTCCCCATCCGACGCGGTGGCCATTTTGGAGGCTGCCGCGCCTGCGCAACTGGCCTCTGCATGGCCTGGGTCAAAGAAGAACCTCTGTGGACACCCCCCCCACACACACACACACTGCCTCCAACAACTTCCCCGAAGGGGGTAGGTTAAAAAAACTGTGACCCCCCCCCCCGAGCAGTCAGGGGTGTGAAGTCCGGGGTCCGCTAAAGAGGGGATAGTTTGGTTTGACCTCGCAAAGTCGAACCAAACAAGTTTGATGTTAAACATGTTTGAACATCCCTAATGAGAACTGCCAGTGGAAAGGGCAGCGAGGGAGACTGGCTGAAGGGATGGAAGGAGAATAGGCTGAGCCCAGAAATGGAGGGAGAAGAAAGGAGAACTAGGGGTGCAGAAGCTCTGCGCCTGGGTCAGCTATATTTAATAAGTTTCTATAAGTATTTACTTATTTGATAAAGTAAATACTGTGTGGAAGGAGCATCACTTACCATACAAATCGAATAATGATGTAAAGTTGTGCGTCTCATTGAATAAGTGTATTTTAACTGGGTTTTTTTTTTGCTTGTAAACTGCCCTGAGCTAAATTAGGAAGTGCAGTATAAAAATAAAATAAAATAAATAAGTATGTAGGAATCTAATCCTTTTCCACAAAGAAACTATTCTTTGCAATGTATATGCTCCTTTTTAGGTTTAAATATTTCAGCTTTGCTTCTGCCTTGTTTTAGATTTTGCCTTGTTTTTTTATTATACTTAAATTTGAAGTTTAAGAAAGTAAAAATTGTAAAATACACGTCTCTCCTTCCATGTTTATGGAGTGTGTGTATGCGTGCGTGCGTGTGTGCACACATGCCATATATCTATAGTGGCACATAATAATGCACATGTACACACACTGCCTTGATATTGTCACCCAGAACAAAACTCATTCTTCTCAGTGATTTAAAATATTAGAGGGAACACTGGTTAGAGTGTTGGCCTAGGACTGAGGAGACCTGAGTTCAAATCCTCATTCAGCCATGAAACTCACTGAGTGACTCTGGGCCAATCATGTATCTCTCAGCCGAACCTACCTCACAGAGAGGCTGTGAAGGTAAACATAAGTAACCATGTACACTGCTCTGGGTTCCTTGGAGGAAGAGCTGGATAGAAATGTAGGATAAAAAATATTGTGTCAGAAACAGATTGATTGTTTTCTTCCTTGGAAATGGAGGAGCAGTAGGCATTCTGTGAATAATTTGGATGGATGGAGGTATGGTGCTTTCCAACTTGAATTTTGGGATTCAAGTTTGGAATGCAAATGTGTTAAACTGTCTATATTTATTTCTGTGTGTTACTTATTGGAAGTGTTAAGGGGCCCCCGCAGATGCTGGTTCGTCCCTGGCCCTGCGCCCCGCTGCAGGGACACAACTAACTTCAAGCAGGAACACATGAGAGCTGGGTATGGCAACATAAGAGGGATGTTCCACTAGCAATTGCTTGGAGCAGACTGCTGATTTTTATGGTTGTTCCCCAGGCAGAGAGAATTGGCCATGGATGCACCTTCCCTGGGGAAGACTCTGTTGCTTACAAGGACCTTGCCTGATTTTCTACGTGCTGGCTCTGGTGGTAGAGGAGGAGAGCTGGTCTTGTGGTAGCAATAATTAGTTCCCTTTGCTAAGCAGGGCTCACCCTTGTTTGCATTTGAATGGGAGACTACATATGAGCACTGTAAGATATTCCCCTTAGGGGATGGGGCTCCTCTGGGGAGATTCCAAGTTCCCTTCCTGACATCTCCAGATAGGGCTGGGAGAGACTCCTGCCTTTAACTTTGGAGGAGACGCTGCCAGTCTGCGTAGACAATACTGAGCTAGATGGACCAATGGTCTGACTCAGTATATGGGATGGCAGCTTCCTATGTACTGTAGGACCTTTACTAGGGCTGGCAGGTCCTCAGGCGACTCCTTTGAGAAAGGATGAAGGCAGAGCTATTGTCCATGGGTTGTGGTGAAGCTACTGGCTTGGGCTCTCCTAGAATATCAACTTTGGTTTGATATTGAGAAAAATTACTGGGGGTGGGGGGATTGTGGGGAAAACCCTCCAGTAATCACTTCAAGTCAGAGTTGACAACCCTACCAGTGATTCAGTACAGCCATGAAGCTCTCCGTAAGAGTGAGTTGTATAAGTGAAAGCAGAGTAGCATGGGTGCTGCCATTTTGAACTATCATCATAGTTAATAGATCCATCAGGGCCAACCTTATCTATAGGCAACTACAAGTGACTATGTAGTGATTCTGACGTGGTAGCAGTTTGAAGGAATATAACATTCACATAGCCAAGTATAGCCACCTAATGGCGCAGCGTGGAAATGACTTGATTAGCAAGCCAGAGGTTGCCGGTTCAAATCCCCACTGGTATGTTTCCCAGACTGTGGGAAACACCTATATTGGGCAGCAGCGATATAGGAAAGATGCTGAAAGGCATCATCAAAGGAGATAGCAATGGTAAATTCCTCTTGTATTCTACCAAAGATGACCACAGGGCTCTGTGGGCGCCAGGAGTCGACACCGACTCAACGGCACCATTTACTTACATATGCTTTTGCAATACCAAAAGTAGAAAGAACTTGACGCTGGGCAAAAGGAATCACACTGGCACTTGGAGGAATAAGCAATGTCTGGTGGCTCAGAAATTGGAAATAGGTAGTTCAGCAGCAGCACTGTGGTGGATAATGCCCATCCACCAAACCTCATGGTTTTCAGCCCTAAGGTTTAGTGGACATGTGCATTGGTGGCTGAGCACAGTAGAACCTTCTACAGCTACCAACTCAACTCCCAGAATTGAGTGGGAATGTAAAAGATGATTTTGATGTGGCTAAGACAAGCAGCTTATATTTTATTATTTCTTGTTTACACAGTCAGGCAGGTGTTATTGACTGGTTTGTTTTATCCAGACGACGAGTCCTTTCCAAGGACCTGGGATAGCTGAATTTTGTTATCAGTATTGTTCTTGTTGTTGTTATAGATATTGTCGCAGAATATAGGCTGTTCCCAGTAATGTTGCTTTTTGTAATTGGCTGATGGTGATTTCTGTGGCCCCTATGGTGTTGAGGTGCTCTTCAAGTTGTTTTGGAATTGGACCTAAGGCGCCAATGACCACTGGGATGATGTTGGTCTTTTTCTGCCAAAGCCTTTCAATTTCAATTTGTAGATCTTTGTATTTTGTGATTTTTTTCTATTTCTTTTTCTTCTGTTGTGCTATCCCCTGGTATTGCTATGTCGGTTATTTTGACTTGTTTTTCTTTCTTCTCGACTACAGTTATATCTGGTGTGTTGTGTGGCAGATGTTTGTCTGTCTGTAGTCGGAAGTCCCATAATATTTTTGCATCTTCATTTTTATTATTATTTCTTGTTTACACAGTCAGACAGGTGTTATTGACTGGTTTGTTTTATCCAGACATCGAGTCCTTCCCAAGGACCTGGGATGGCTGAATTTTATTGTTAATTGTTATAGATATCGTCGCAGAATATAGGCTGTTCCCAATAAAGCTGCTTTTTGTAATTGGCTGATGGTGATTTCTGTGGCCCCTATGGTGTTGAGGTGCTCTTCAAGGCCTTTTGGAACTGCACCCAGGGCGCCAATTACCACTGGGATTATTTTGGTCTTTTTCTGCCACAGCCTTTCAATTTCAATTTGTAGATCTTTGTATTTGGTGATTTTTTTCTATTTCTTTTTCTTCTATTCTGCTATCCCCTGGTATTGCTGTGTCGATTATTTTGACTTGTTTTTCTTTCTTCTCGACTACAGTGATATCTGGTGTATTGTGTGGAAGATGTTTGTCTGTTTGTAGTCGGAAGTCCCATAATATTTTTACATCTTCATTTTCTTCAACTTTTTCAATTTTATGGTCCCACCAATTTTTGGCTACAGGTAGCTTGTATTTTTTGCAGATGTTCCAGTGTATCATCCCTGCTACCTTGTCATGCCTTTGTTTGTAGTCAGTCTGTGCAATCTTCTTACAACAGCTGATCAGGTGGTCCACTGTTTCATCTGCTTCTTTACAAAGGCGACACTTGCTGTTTGTTGTAGATTTTTCGACTTTTGCTCTTATTGCATTTGTTCTTAGTGCCTGTTCTTGTGCAGCCAGTATTAAACCCTCTGTTTCTTTCTTCAAGTTGCCATTCTTAAGCCATTGCCAGGTCTTGGTGATGTCTGATTTTCCACTTATATTGTGCAAATATTGACCATGCAGTGGCTTATTTTTCCATTTTTCTGCTCGGTTCTTGACTTGTTCTTTCTTGTAGGCCTGCTTTCTTTCATTGGTGTTGAATAGTTTCGCGTTATTGACCATTTGAAGTGCATCTTTTTCACTGTCCTTGATATATTCTTCAAGGCCTCTTTTCTCCTCCTCTACTGTTTGATGGACTTGCAGCATTCCTCTTCCACCTGAACTGCGAGGGAGGTATAGCCTATCGACATCACTGCGGGGGTGCAGAGCATGATTGATGGTCATGATTTTCCTGGTCTTGCGATCCAGAGTCTCTAGCTCTGCCTGGGTCCAGTCTATTATTCCTGCAGTGTATCTGATAACAGGTATAGCCCAGGTGTTTATGGCTTGTATGGTGTTGTTGTTGTTGTTGTTATTATTATTCATTTTTATACTGCCTTTCATAAAGCATCTCAAAGCAGTTTACAAAAGTTAATACAACAAAATTCCATAAAAGTTACATTTAAAGTCTTAAAATGAATTTAACATTAAAAGCATGAAACTATTAAAAAGGGACATACTCAATTTGATGGCTTTCAGAGGAGACTAGATATATTCATGGATCTATCTGTGGTGATTAAATGCTCACTGAATACCAGTTGCTGGGAAGCAATAGTTGGATACATTGCCTTCATGTGCGGCTTGTGGCTGCCAGAGGCATCTGGTTGGCTGGTATGGGAAGCAGGATGCTGGATTTGATGGACCTTTGGCTCTTTTTATGTTCTTGTCCATGTGAGTTCCCCTGTCGATTTAGTCCACAGTAATATGAACATTTCAATGATGTCATTTCTATGTGATTATATCGCCAGCTATCAGAATTTTGGGTACAGTTTAAACCTAAAGTGATAGTCAACTAATCTAGATCTGTTGTAAATCTTTACACATTTGCTTCAGTCAGTTGAGTGAGTCTTATCTTCCCGCTATATTCTAATCAATTTCTTGATATAAATGGTACCCCCATTTCATCATTTTCAAGCAAAGTCTTACAGAATCCATGGTTCTCCTCTTTGCAACTGTTGCTCGCCTCTTATCTGTGCAGAAATCTGCCTCATTTAAAATGAATTCTTTGCTTGCATGACACTTATTGTCTTAAATGCACATGTTTTAAAAGAGTCTTTACTTTATTTCTGCAGTGAGCTTGGAACAAGCAAGCAGCGTTTCGGTGGAAGCACGTCAGCAGTGGAGATGGCACCAAAAAGAAAGAAGATGAAACTTAGCCAAGAAGACTCATTTGCACCATTAGATACAGGCCTTTCCCTTGCAGAGGATGAGGCACTAGTATTACATCTGCTCAACAGTCGCAGCTAATTTCCCCTCATTCCCACTCTTATTCCAAAGCCTTGCTTGTCCTCATATCAGAAAAGCAACAGACAAACTCAGTTCCAGTGACTGGTTATTGATAGATGAATGTCGTGAACTGTACACTTGTGTGCGATTATGGTCCTTCTTGCAAATGGCGCATGACAGATTTGGTTCTAGATGCAAAGATCTCTAGACCAGACTATCTTCCAGATCTTCCTCTGGTGTTTTTCTAAACAGCGCCTCAAACATTGATGAAACTTTAAAGATGAGGAAAAAACATTTTAAAGTGTAATATTGCTTTCTATACAGAGACCTTGATATTTCAAAGGGTGACGAGCCTTTCCTATTTTGAGAGCCTTGCTGTAAGGTAATATGACTAAAATGGCTTTATGAATGAATAAATTTTTCAGAATGTTGATTATTATGAGTAGATATTTCTTACAAAAATAAAATGAGATGTGGTTTCACTGTGTTGATTATTTAAAGCTTTTATTTGAAATTGGGAAGCTTTGGAGTAAATAATCCTTGCCCTTGCTCTCCAGCCAGTTATGAGATCATTAACCCTATATCTGCACAAGTCAAAAATCTATCTTACTCTGGATGTCTGCAGGTGGTTGTGGTAGTGGTTTTCCCTGTTTTTGCTTTAAAATAGGGTACCCCTTATGCTCTTGATTATGTGAGTTTTGGCATGGGCTAGGGTCCCTAACACTAAGTGGGGGGGGGTGTTTGTGAGAGAGGAGGGGGAGAAGGGAAGGGAGGGTGGAGAGGGAGGATGGGATCTTGTAGCAGATGGAGTTAAGATTTGGGTGAGAGGGACGTTCTTGCAGAAGAGCCCAACTCGGGGTGCAGAATTCAAATGCTCCCATGGGCCGAAACCAACCACATCTTGGTATACAGGGGCCAGGGTCAATTTTCAGTGAATTAATTATTACATTAAAATTAATTATTTAAAATATTAATGACAGTGAGGTAGCAGAGAGTTGGAGTTGAGGGGGAAAGGCCAGGGGAAAGACGGATGGTGTCAATAGGCTCCAGCCCAGAGATGGGGGAAATTTAGTCTCAAGTGCATTGAGCCACTGCTGCTTGTCAGCAGGACAGTCCAAGAGCTCTTCATGTAACCTGAGGTTGCGACAGGATATTCCTTCCAGCAAAGAAGTCCTCGCGGGACAGATCTGACCACTGGGCTTGTGTTTTGCAGGTCTGCACTTTGGAATTGCCGTGGAGACTGCACCTTCAACGCCCCAGCATCTCCAAGAAAGTGCTGCTGCTTTCTTACAATGTTTCCTTGTGCATGGTTTTTTGGAAGGGGTTAGAAAAAATCCTGTCCTCTTATTTTTTTTGTTTAATGCTTATGTTGGGATTAGGAACTGCTGCTCTTATGCCACAGCAAGCTGTGTGCACCCAACTGCATGCAAAGGTATCTGTGTACTCACCTGTGGGACACATGTTTGGCACTGGGGCGAGGGGAAAGAGGGTATAACATGTTTAGAAAGGGATGCAATTCAAAACACTTGAAAGATACTGATGTCAGATGGCGAGATGCGTACAGTACTTAAATGAATTGTTATTGATGAATGAGAGAAATCTAATTTCAGGCTGAGTTGCTGAATGCTGTCTACATTGGACCATGATATTAACTTTTACACAGGAATGGAATCCTTTTGGATTGATGCCATCTATGACACATTGCTTAGTCCCTTGCATTTGTTTTGTTAGTGAAGTAAGGAAAGATTTCATTGAATGGGACTGAAGTTTGCTTCAACCCTAACGGAAGATAGTGGCTATGTTGCAATAGAAGTAGCCAAATAAGTAGCATTTTCATCAATCAATGAAAGGCAAACATTTTGATATTCCAAGAAAAGAAAGGTACTACTTTTGATGGTGTTGAAGAACTGCAATTTTTTTTCTTTTACGTGTTGAATGTGATTATAAATTGAGATTCTGAATCCACGGTGAGTAAATTATATTTAACTCCAAAGCAGATATCAATTTTGAAGTTACATCTCAGTTTGACATTAGGATCCCTATGATTATTATATGCTATAGCAATCAAAAGTCATTCGCATTTCAGTGTCATTGCATTACCGTTCAAAAATAGCATGCTGTTCCTAATTTAATGGTGAGGATAATTTGTTCTCACCCAGAAATGTTTATATGCTCCAGCTGAAATACTGCTTGTTGCCTCTTGCATGCTTCAAAGCAACACTTAAGCATTTCTGTTTATTGTCTGACTGGTAAATGATGAAAGGGGCTACTCATGGCAAAATCAATAAAAATAGTTCAAGCCCTTTCCAGTGTTAGCTTGACAAATCAACACTAAAAGTGTTTTGTTGACCAGCTCTGCAGTTTGCTAAAAGATATTTTTGCACATATATATGTGGGTATCCATGATAAAATTGGGGAGGAGAAGCAGGCAGGGGGCTTTTCTCCTATCCTGCTGTGTCCTGAGTAGAAAGTTAACTTACTTCCTATCCCATAAAATAGCAAGGGAGGAGCAGAAATAAATGATTAAGCATTGTGATGTAGTGGTTAGGGTGCTGGACTAGGGCTGAGGAGACCCGGATTCAAATCCTCGTTCAATCATGAAACTCAGATGACTGGACCAGTTGTTTATCTCTCAGCCATGACCTCATGGCTGTTGTTAGGATAAATGTGACCATGTACACAGCTCTCAGCTCCTTGGAGGAAAAGCAGGATATAAATGTTAACATAAATATATATTCTCAGCCTGCTGACTTTTCAGCACAATGAACAGTGGCTGGTATAAGAACATAAGAAGAGCCTTGCTGGATCGAGCCCATTTAATTCAGCACCATGTGACCCAACAAATAACTCTGGGAAGCCCACAAGCAGGATATGAAGACAAGTCCCCTCTCCTGCTGTTGCTCGCCTGCAACTGGCATGCAGCAGCATCCTGCCTCTAAGCCTGGAGGCCATCAAGAAAGACTAGGACCCTTTGATAGGCCTGTCTTCTGTGAATTTGTCTAAGCCCCACTTAAAGCCATCCAAGCTGGTGGCCATCACCACATCTTGTGGCAGAGAATATCATAGATTAATAATGCAATGTGTGAAAAAGTGCTTCTGGTGTGAGAGGCCAGTATCACTGAGCAACTGCCAGGGGGCCCAAGGCCACCTCTCTGTCCATAGCCTTTGCAGTGGTGGTAGAGCGACCTTCTTGGCCAAAAGAGTCACTCCATTCCTCTATCCCAGGGATTCTCAACGTTGGGTCCCCAGATGTTACTGGACTTCAACTCCCATAATCCCCAGGCCCAGAGGTCTTTGGCTGGGGATTATGGGAGTTGAAGTCCAATAACATCTGGGAACCCGACGTTGCGAATCCCTGCTCTATCTCATCCCATTTGCCAAGGTGAGCCCCATCACAAATCTTAGGAGAACCCAGGTAGGAAAGGATGCATCAGAGCAAAGTTTGCCAAGGGCTCCTTGAAACCTGGAACTGCTCTTCAGGAATATGTAGATTGTTTTACTGTTGTAAATCTGTTGTAAAACACAAAACAGCTGCTGTATTTTACTTATGATTACTGAGGCAAGCTAATTTTCTGCTCTCATCTCATTGTTCCTGACAGGTAGTGCAGGAGTGGGCAAAAGGTAGATTGGGATCTCCTGGTAGATCTCTGGATAATTTGCAGTACATCTGCAAGGAGTTCATACTCCAAACTGCTTAACATTAGTGACAAGAAGCGGCTGCAGTCCTATGCACTTCCTTGCCAGTTCTAAGTGCAAATTGTATGAGTATCCATGTTCCTTGCTGTAAAATTAAGAAGCCATTGCAAACCCATATTTTAAGAGCTCCTCTTCAGTTTTGTTTGTTTGTTTCTTCCAGTAAGTTTTTACTCTGTAAATCTGATTTTACTGGATCTAGTTTTTAGCTGGATTTTATGATTTTTTAAATTGTTTTATCTGTCTTACTTTCTTAGCGAGTCACTCCAAGCAGTATTGTACTAAAGGCGCATGATGTAAATGCTTTAAGTAAGTAAAATGGGACTTCATGCTTAGGAGTGTTGACATAACTTACTATTTCTCAAAAACGGCAAGTCACAAAACAACAACAACCCTGCCATGACTGACTTTGCACTAATTGTTTACCCTTCAGCCTCAAAGTCGTTCACATGTAACATGAGTATTCATTGGTTGCCTTTGGCCAGGTCTTTGTGCAGCTCTGTTGGGCAGTTTCAGAGTTTCTTATTAGTCTTTGATCTGTAGTAACTCTGATAGAGCTGCACTTGCACATGCAGGCTCTCCAGTGTATCTCTCACAGGGTACAGCAGGCCACACCCCCTCAGCCACCAAGTTTATTAATGGGAGCAATCAAATCTTGAAAACAAAGCAGAGGATGAGCAAGCATCTTTGGATACTGGTGGCAGTCATGGCCATATCTTTAAACCAGATTTCCCTCCCAGCATTTTCAAGTTCTCAAAAGCTGAGTGTATCTGCCCGTGGGTTTGCAAGCGTTAACAGCATCCTAAGGTAGTGCTTCAGAGGCCTGCTTTGATTCCCCATTGATTGGAGAGAGCTGGTGAGCTTATCCCTGGTCTGTCACACTTTTAACAAGCCCTATTAGGCTTGATGAGCCACACCATGAACACAAAACAGCTGCTGTCTCTCTGAATCAAGCTACTGCCCGCCACACTTCTGTGAGCACGGAACATGCGACCAGAAGGGGGGAAAGGCCAGAGAGCTGAGGACCTGACGGAGAGAACAAAAATCTGCAATCCTGTTCTACTTTGCATCTCTACAATGCATTGTTTTTAGTGCTAGTAAAAAATTAAAACACAATAAGTATTTTCTTTTTGCAAAGATCAGGAGTGGATGGTGAGCAAATTGCAATGTTAAGGGAAATGAGTTCAGAGTATTCTCCAGCTATTCCATTTTTCTGTATTTTAGAAGAGAATAAAGGGCTGCTTAACACGAACAGCGAAAGTGTCCTGTTACGATTACTACTGCAAACATTTATATTGCACATTTCAACAAAGGTTCTCAAAGCAGTTCAAACAGAGAAATAATAATCTATAAATAACAGTGGATTCCTGTCCCAACAGGATTCACAGTCTCAACAGAAATATAAGGTAGACACCAGCAACAACCCCTGGGGGTGTGGGGGGTAATACTGTGCTGGGGTTGGATAGTTTTAACCCACAAAGCATGGCCTTCACACACACACACACACACACACACTTTCTTCTTCTTCTTTTTCCTGACTCACGAAGAAAAGTGGTTGCTTAGCAGCATGGAGGTCCATCTATCCCTGAATAATTCCAATATTTTGCTAATCAAAATATATCAAGGACTCTGTGGTTCATGTAGATCCAAGCAATCCAAAACAGAGTGCTGCTCCTGGTAATTGTATTCTGAGTGCTAAATAAACTCAAAACCCAGAAGAGATGAACACAAGAGCATGCAAACTATGAGGTCAATATTCTCTAATAAATGATACAAAGAACACATCATATTTTTATTAGCTTAGTGTGAAATAAAAACCACTATGAAAATCAATAGTTACCTGATAAAAAGTTTAGAACGTTTCAAACAGCAACATATATCCATTTTGAAAAGTGTTTCCATTACTTACAGCAGCTTCACCATACATTCCCAGCTTTTTGAAATACGCTAAATCAGTGGATCAATAAGCCGCAGCTTGCCCTGATTTTCTCATTATTGCATAAATCAGCAGCTTCTTCACAACTATTCCCTCAAATTTCAATTATCTCATTGTGTCAGGATGGGGTGCCAGAATTTACACATCCTACCCAGTCTAGGAGGAAAATGATTTCCTTAGGCTAATATCTATTTATTATTTATTTGTCATATTTCTATACTGCCTGACACATGCTTCCCTAGGCAGTGTACATAACTGAAAATACAATATAAAACCAGAATAAAATTATTAAAGCAATTATGACATGAAACCAATTAAAATTAATTAAAAGCCTGAGAAAACAGGTTTTCTTAAGGGTCTTCTTAAGAACACCCAGAGATGGAGGAACTGACTTTAACAGGGACTGCATT
This sequence comes from Hemicordylus capensis, assembly GCF_027244095.1. NCBI lineage: Eukaryota > Metazoa > Chordata > Lepidosauria > Squamata > Cordylidae > Hemicordylus > Hemicordylus capensis. The sequence continues at coordinate 32,150,089 of NC_069659.1, forward strand.
CCAGAGCCCCAGGGCAGCCACAGAGAAGGCCCGGTCCTGAGTAACTACCAAATGAGCCAGTGGTAGCTGTAACCAGACCTCCCCAGATGATCTTAATAGGCTGGAGGGTTCATGACAGAGAAGGTGCTCTCTAAAATACCCTGGACCCAAGTTCAGGGCTTTATAGTTAATAACCAGCATTTTGTATTGCACTCTGAAGCATATCAGCTCAGCAGCCAGTGCAGTTCAGATCAGAGTTATATGGTTTCTTCTGGTTATCCCAGAGACCAATCCCAATGCTGCATTCTGTGCCGACTGTAGTTTCCGGACTACATACAAAGGCAGTCCCACATAGAGTACATTACAGTGGTCAAACCTGGAGGTTACCTGCATATATACACCACTGTTTTAAGGTCATTTTCCTCCAGAAATAAGAATAGCTGACATATCAACTGAAGCTGATAAAAATATAAAGTAGCAAGTATTTTTATTTTATTTAACATATTCTTATACTGCCCAAAACTTACATCTCTGGGCGGTTTACAACCAAGCAGAAACAACAGAAAAAGTTAAAACATTAGTTAAAACAAAATGATAACAGAAAAATTTAAACCTTACAACAATTTAAAAATTTTAAAACAATATTTTAAAACTGTGTTAAAACTATTAAAACAATATTTAATTAAAAGCCTGGGTGAACAGATGCGTCCTTAGTCTTTTTAAAAGCTGTCAGAGATGGGGTGGCTCTTTTATGCAGTAGAAATGGGGCGGCTCTTTTAAGCAGTAAGATGTTTTTGTGGAGATCTTGTCAGGGAAAGTATTTCACTCACTTGGTAAATCACAGAAAAGATGTCACAGTGCTTGTTGCAAAATGAAATGAGTGTTTGTACAATGGGCACTGAGGCACACATAGATTTTTCCCCTTCTTCTTCTTCTTACCTCCTGCTGTGCACCCCCTGATCTCAACAATCAAAATGTATTTAATAGATTTCAATAGATTGTCCACTCCAGCTGTCCTAGTTAGGTGACTGGGAAACATGTAACATTTTTTCTTCTTTCTCTTTTTAATACAATATTATCCAAGGATCAACATCCAGTATGATCCAGATCCAACGTGGGTAGGCATGGCTTGAAAAACGCAAGGTACAGGGTACAGAAATGTACTACTACTATAAATATTTATATACCCCTTTTCAATAAAAATGGCGGGGGGGATTAATCAAGGATAAGATGGCTTCCAGTCCTCAAAGGGCCCACAATCTAAAAAGAAATATAGAAGTAGAAACCAGCAACAACCACTGGAGGGATGCTGTGTTGGGGTTGGATAGTAATATTACCATATTACTTGACAGGTGCTCAGGATAGTAGTTTGAGAATGTTTGAGTGGGGTCATTGTCAACAATTACATGTTTCCGATCTGGTGGCAACTCCAGGATTACATGGATGAGATTCAATTATCAAGGCAATAAGTTTGGGATTGTTGATGGCAATGGATATATAAGTTTGTACCAAACAAACTGGAAACATTGTCTACATGGTGGAAACACACCCAAACCATATCTGACGTGGCAATGCCAGAACAAAATGGTCAATGATTTTGTTTTCATCGGTTTGTCATCTTTAATAGTCACAGCTGGGCAGTCTACTGACAACAGAAACAGTTGTTTGTGGGATACTTTGGTACATGATTTCTTATGTCCCTAATCAAGTGGGTGTGAGTGAAGTTGCTCCTGCCAGGGGGCTCAGTGGCCCCAATTTTGGGGGGCTTCCGGGAGGGGTGCATAGAACAGTCCCATCCAATTATTGCTCTGCTCCTGGGTATGTGGATGTGCATGTCTCACTTCCCTGCCTCCTATTGCCTAATTGTATGGAGGGCTTTTATTTAAAATGTATGGAAGGATGGTTTGGGCAAAGCCCCACCACCACACACGCACACTGGCACTCTATGGGGAGGGACAGACATGCGCACTCATGATTTTCTTATTTCCCTAATCATGTGTGTGTGAGTGAAGCTAGTCAGCCAGTACAATCCAAACCAGCCCTCTGAGTAGCTGTGTCTAACTGAAGCTGGCCCATAGGCATTCACATATTTCAGTTTAAAAGAAACCAAAACATTGTCTAAACAGCCCCCGCACCACAAAATCCTGACATTTAAAGTATGACAAAGACTCAATTGTTAATATATCTTCAAATGGTTCCAAGTGGGAAAGATCCCCCTACAAGCCCTGCTAAAGTAGCTCTAAGTGCTAAACAACGACTTTATTTTTTAAAAGGGTACAAAGATTTTTCAGACTTTGAGAAATCCTGGGTTAGTAGACAGCGAACAGGGTTTCTTCCAAAGATCCTTCTCCTTCTATTTCAACCTTTCAACTCTTTTTGTGGTGCTTTACCCCCAATTTTTAGGCCTCTGGGAACTTAACCCCCACGATCCCATTGCTCCAATAATCCAGTATTGGCAGTTTCCATATCCACTGTAATAGCGGAGAATGGAACCCCTGCAAATACTGAGGTTCTCCCGTATTCCAATTATAATCCTGCTTTTCTAGGCCCTTGGTTATGTTACATTACCCATCCTTTCCTAAGAACTTCTGACTGCCTAATCCAGGACCAAAAAATTTAGCCAATGGCCGTTGGAGGCACTTCTATCTGCTGTATAGATAGATTTGTGACAAGCAAGTAACTTGAGCCAATCACTGCCAGAAGCTCTTCTAGCTATCCAGTTCCTTATCAGAGGCAGGCAACTGTGACAATCCTTTTTGAGAGGTTTTATCACCAACACCCAACTCCTTATGCTAGTGGAATATTAACAAAAGAGACCTAAGCAAAGTGTGGCATTTGCGGTCAACAGACTCCCTCTTGGTAGAATTTATTTGACTATTTTCTCTGGGACTATGAACATCCACAGTTTGTCATTATCTATGAAAACGTTGCCAAAGAATTGGGTCATAATCTGATTACTGCAGTCATTCTGTGATCTATCTTAGTCTGAACCTACTTACAAAATTGCTTGTTTTGATTATATAAAATAATAATAATAAATTCAGCTCCTGTCTATATTGGTTATAGTGAATGCCCAACATGTGGTGGCTGACATCCAGATTAATACTGCACTGGCACTACAAGGGAGAAATAATTTTGCTGATCTCCCCTTCCCTCTGAAGCCTGCTGTGCCTCCTGAAAATATGTCCCTGACAGTCAGTCAACCTTCAGGGACATATCTTGGGGAAGACCAATGGACTTCAGAGGGAAAGGGAGATTAGCAAAAATCTCACCTCCTTTGTAGTGCCAGCACAATATTAGTCTGAATGCCATCCCATGAATGTTGACAATCCCGGAGTAATGTTGTGAATGCCTAAGTATACATATATAGTTTCCCCACTGTTCAGACATGCACTAGTGAATCTTGATGATTCTATTTAAGCGACTGTCAGTATTCACTGGTGTGTCTTTTCATTTTCATACTTTGCAAAGGAGATGCAATAGCTGGCTAGGTCTGATGAACTTCAGTGCAGACATTAGAGTCTTTGCCCATTCCTGAGTTCAGGAAGACTGACCTTCAGTGTTGCTCCCAATACAAATGTCCTCTTCCTCCAGTTTTTGTCTTTCACAACAAGGATACTTGGTGCAAAGACTGCACTTGTGCCTCATTCTTGCTTGCCCGCCCTCTTTGCCCCACTTTCCAAGGGCCAAAGTAGACATGATATAGGAGATGATAATTATTAAAAAAAATATGTACATACTGCTTTTCAACAACAACCAAGTTCTCAAAGCAATTTACATAGAAAAAGGTATAATAAAGTGGTCCCTGTCCCAAAATGGTTTACAGACTTTTAAAAACACAAGGGGAACACCAGCAACAGCCACTGGAATGAAGTTATGATGGGCTGAAGAGTGCCACATTGCCCATTTAGCAGGGTCGTCAGTACTTCCTTTCCCATTTCCTCTTCCAGAGAGTGGAAGCAAGACTGACACTGTAATAGCAGTGGTAGTGGCTGTGCAAATGGCATCAGTCCACTAGTCCAGCGATGAGCTTGCTTGCTCCAGTGACACACTTCCTCTTTCCAGAAAAAGCTAGAGGGTGCTCAATAATCCCTCTTCCACTTGCTCTTTCAGAGAGACAGATTATGCTGGGGAAAACAAGCTGGCCCCTGCAATTGTGGTGGTGTGGGAGGAAAGAGAATCTCACACTGGCCCTGGAGCCAATACTGGATGGAAACCTGGCTAGATATCCAATAGAGGACTGGCCAGGCCAAAAGAGGACATGTGGCCACTCAACATCTCCTTCACAGCCCGGCTCTAAATCTCCCTCCTCCCCTTCCACAACTGCTTTAAAGACATCGTAGTGGTTAGAGTGTTGGACTAGGACTGGGAAGACCCGAGTTTGAATCCCCATTCAACCATGAAATTCACTGGGTGACTCTGGGCCAGTCATGTATCACTCAGCCTAACCTCACAGGGTTGTTGAGAGGATAAAAAAAAAATAAGCATGCACTGAGCTACTCGGAGGAAGAGTGGGATAGAAATGTAATAAATAAATAAATATGATGGATTTATCCTTGGTAACTAGACAACAGGACCCCTTCTACCCAACTATGCTGGGATGTAAAGGAACAGTTGCTCTCACTGTGCTAAATACAGGGGAACCACCCCTTTACAAGGTGCTGCATTGCCTATACTTCCTGATTATCCCAGCATCCAATTTTCTACAGCAATAAAAATCTGAGCAAAGAGAGTTTTGGAACATGATGAAGATTTGCAGAAGATTTTTTTTCAGAGCTGATAAACGTATCTAATCATTAATGCCATTAAAATTGCGGTATTGATCTATGTGTCGGGGAAATAAATTGGCCAGAGGCTTGTGTGATACAAGCCTATTGATTCCATGGACGTTGATGAGACGAATGCTTTCATCACTATATAGTGTGTTTATGCCTTAATTGATATAATCTGTAATTTAATTATAGGCCTGTTGGGTTGCTTGAGGGGACATTTCTTTGTGTTGTGGGTGAGTGCTCCAACGTACAAAACCATACAGTTGTGAATAATTCAAGCTTGGCAAAAAAGTACAACCTGCACTTCTAACAATCTGTCAAACCTCCATGGTGCCTTTCTTTAAAACTACCCAACAGTGAAATATAAAACTTAGGGTCTCACTAGATGTGCATGCAAAGTCATGCTAAATCAGGGCTGCACAACTTTGGCCTGCCAGCTATTGTTATTGCGATTGTTATTTAGCCCTCAAAGCTGCATCTTAGTGGCAAGAGAGTGGCACTGCCCACAATGGCCAATAGGGCTAAATTTTGCCTCTTCCAATGCACTTTGCTTCTTCTGTGCTCCCCAATATTTTTTTTCTGGTGCCACCACTGATCCTAAAGTCTACCTCCTCCCTTGCATATCTGCACCACCAAGTCAATATCAGAGGTCATGCTCCATGTTTGAGGGACAGGGCCTTCTTCGACGTGGCACCCTTGTTGTGAAATATCTTCCCTAGTGAAGTCCACCGAGTGCATCACTGTATAATTTCCACCACATGGTAGATGGTTTGTTCTTTGTGAGGACCTTTAGGGGCAACTTGACTGCTGGTGAATTTACTGTAGATCAGGGTTTCTTAACCTTGGGCCCCTAGATGTTGTAGGACTACAACTCCCATCATCCCCAGACATGGTATTTATGGCTGAGGATGATGGGAGTTGTAGTCCAACAACATCTGGGGGCCAAAGGTTAAGAAACCCTGCTGTAGATTGTTTGTCTAGAATTGCCCAATTACCATAGGGATGGTTTCTAGCAGGTATTATGTGGAACAATTGATGGATAAATTGATAAGCTGGTGATGTTATACACATGTTTAAGGTGCCTCCCAAGTACTCCTTTAAAACCTTCAAATGTATTACATAAAACCAGATGACAATAACTTGTGGAAACATTGTTTAAAATGTTGTTAAAAGCATAGTTAAAACAAAAAACAAAACAAACCACCCACATTTCGGCATCACACAACATCCTCAGTGTTGTTCCACCATCTTCTGTGGATCAGTAGCTTATATTGTTCACAACTTTAATTACACACAGTCTGGCAGTAATTTCAATCAACAAATGAGGTAAAAAGGTGGTGGTAGTAGGGAGAAGACAAGAGATAAAGGGAACCAAGGTTATACAGCTGTGTGTCTGTGTTTCTACATCACATACTCCTTAGTAACCAATACACTTCATGGTCTCCTTGAATTCTTCCCTACACTGGGTTTGAGTCTATCTATCTATCTATCTATCTATCTATCTATCTATCTATCTATCTATCTATCTATCTATCTATCTTGGTACTAAGCAACGCTCCACCTCCAATACATCCACCATAATAGGCATTATTCCCTCATGATAGTTGGTCATATGTACTGACCATGGCCACTCTCTCGTCACATACTTTGTATCTGCCATGTGTTCTTCAAATCTAGTGATCAACTGTCTTCCTGTTTCTCCAATATAAAACTCCCCACACTCTTTACAAGCTATTTTCTACACTACCCATTTTAATCTAAACCCCCTGCTCCTCCAGTTCACATACTAGGCAATCGTTCTTGTCACATCTACATAAGAACAGCCCTGCTGGACCAGGCACAAGGCCCATCTCGTCCAGCATCCTCCTTCACACAGTGGCCCACCAGACGTCCCCAGAGAGCGCACAGGCAAGAGGCATGTGCATGCCCTCCCTCTTGCTGTTGGTCCCCTGCAACTGGCACTGAGAGGAATCCTTGTGGAATTACTTGTGGAATTCTCTGCCACAAGATGTGATGACAGCCAGCAACCTGGATGGCTTTAAGAGGGGTTTGGATAACTTTATGGAGGAGAGGTCTATCATTGGCTGCTAGTTGGAGGGCTAAAGGCCACCTCCAGCCTCAAAGGCAGGATGCCTCTGAGTACCAGTTGCAGGGGAGTAATAGCAGGAGAGAGGGCATGCCCTGAACTCCTGGCTGTGGCTTCCAGCAGCATCTGGTGGGCCACTGTGCGAAACAGGATGCTGGACTGTTTGGGCCTTGGGCCTGATCCAGCAGGGCTATTCTTATGTTCGTTTGAGAGGCAGAGGCATCATGTCTCCAAGGCCCATCTAGTCTAGCATCCTGTTTCACACAGTGACCCACCAGATGCCTCTGGGAAGCCCACAGGCAAGAGGTATGTGCATGCCCTCTCTCCTGCGGCTGCTCCCCTGCAACCGGTATTGAGAGGCATCCTGCCTCTGAGGCTGGAGATGGCCCACAGCCACCAGACTAGTAGACATTGATTGCCCTATCCTCCATGAATCTGTCTAAGCCACTTTTAAAGCCATCCAAGCTGGTGGCCATCACCACATCCCATGGCAAGGAATTTCATAGATTAATTATGTGCTGTGTGAAAAAGTACTTCTGCTTGTCAGTCCTAAATTTCCCAGCCTTCAGTTTCATGGGGTGACCCCTGGTTCTAGTGTTGTGTGTGTGTGTGAGAGAGAAATTTCTCTCTGTCTACCCTCTCCACGCGATGCATAATTTTATACACTTCAATCTTGTCTCCCCTTAGTTGCCTCTTTTCCAAGGTAAAGAGCCCCAAACGCTGTAGCCTAGCCTCATAAGGAAGGTGCTCCAGGCCCCTGATCATTTTGGTTGCCCTCTTCTGCACCTTTTCCAGTTCTACAATATCCTTCTTAAGATACTATGACCAAAGCTGTACGCAGTACTTTAGATGTGGCCGCACCATAGATTTGTATAAAGCCATCCTATCGTATAACCTCGTTCTCACCAGTTGTTGTTTAAACATCTTAGCTGACTGAACCACCACATTGGCCTTAATGTCACACTTATGTAATGTTCTCTGACATTGTCTAACAAAATGGTCAGATACAAAAGGAATTTTCAGAACAGGTGAGCCAGGTAAAAATTAAACCCTGCCATTCTTCTTGAAGGAAACCTGTAACCATTACCTTGTGCCAGTGTTATAGCTCTTTCTTTTGATTATTCTTTGTATTCCTCTGATGAGACTGTCACTGCTCTTTTTAACTATATTCTCCATAGTGTGAGTTTCAATAATCTGTGGATGTGCTGAAGTATTATTGATAATCAAATCTTTCTTTGCTGGTTTCCCATACCACTTAGTCTTGGGACTACTCCTCCCAAGATGAAGAGGGTGAAGAGAGGAAGGGGGTAGATTCTGTCAGCTCCCCGACCTCTCCTGATGAACAACAGCCATCTCACCCTGCCTATGCATTCCTGTCTCGGCCGAGGAGGTTTGTTTTTGCAGCCCTAGACCTTTTGAAGGACCAGCTTGTGGCAGCCTCTGGATACTGGTTGCAGGGGAGCAACAGCAGAGAGAGGGCATGCCTTCATCTCTTGCCTGTGTATCGACTACCCAGAGGCATCTGGTGGGCTGCTGTGGAAAATAGGATACTGGACTAGATGGGTCTTGGGCCTTCTTAACTTCTAATATTATGAGAGGGGCAGTCTCTGGATAATATTCTAAGTTAAAAGAAAATGAAAGTTTTTCTTTTTCCTTATTACAAAGGACTCTGTGGTTTTACTCGCTGTCTATAGGTGTGTCTTCTCTGCTCCATCACTTGCACAGTTGTGAATTCTGCACAGTTGTGAATTCTGCTTATAGGGGAATGTAGGGCAGTCCTTCCAGATCTCAGTGCAGATCAGTCACCCCGCTTCTTTTCTCTCTCTCTCTCTCAAAAGATGGTGTTTAATCTTCTGCACAGCTGCCCTCTGAGAGGCTCTGATGGACAACAAAGCTATACAAATCAAGAGCGGATAAATATGCTCTCTCCAGAGTTTCTAGTGCCTCTGGCAATAAAATAAAATAAAATAAATCCTGTATGTTGATCTCTCTGCATTTTCCCCACCTTTAACAAAAGCAATATTCCCCACCGCCACAGCTCCTTTGAAAATTCCACCAGGGATTTTAGTCCTGCTGTATATTTTACTGGCTGAAGATGACACCTTTTACTACTGTTGAAGGTTCTGACCTTTCGTTTCCCATTTTCTTTCATCTCTGGCAGGTATCAGCTCTATCGGGTTGGCTATAATTGATTCCTGCTCTGATCTCTTGCCTTTAAATGAGCTCTTGTAGCTTTGCCATTCTTGCATCTATTGGCAATGCTTTTCAGGTATGGCTCCTTTTATTTTGAGAGGACTAGCATGTGATGAGGTTCAAACTATTTGTTGTTTATGCACGATGTTTCCCCCCCGTTGAGTGTGTGAGTGTGTGTGTGTGTGTTGGGGATAGGGTTAAATAGGGTGAGGCTGATCCAGCTTGGGACTCAGGTGGGGAGAAGGGGTCTCTAACCTTTTGCCCCAGCTGTGGTCTTTATCCGGATCCCCCCACCCACCACCTGCATTTGCTCCTTGGCCACCCTTCCACTTGATGAACGCTTTCCAATGGCTCTTTCCCCAAATGCTCAGGTACAGAGCATTCCCACAAAGTCTAGCATCATGCATTCACCCCAAAATGTATCTCCCCCACTCACATGTAACTTTTAAAAGACATGCAGCCTGAGGAAGCGTTCTGTGTAACTCAAAAGCTGACATACCACATTGCATCTAATCCAATTTTCCCTGTTTACGAAGGATGGTCTGTGTTTTCTGGTTTCTGCTCCTAGTCCAGGGCTGCTCAACTTTGGCCCTCCAGCTGCTTTTGTGCTACAACTCCTATCATCCGTAGCCACAGCGGCCCTTAGCCAGGGATTATGGGAGTCGGAGGTTGGTGCACAGCCTGACCGCCGGTGGCCTGTGTGTGTCCGCGGCAGCGGCCCCGCTAACCCCGCCCCCGCATCTGATGACAGACGCAGGGGCATGGTCTGGCTCCCAAATGGAGCCTTGAGGCTCCGTTCAGGAGTTGGAGTTCAACTCCTGAAGGGGCCGCATGGCCCCTTCAGGAGCAAAAATAAGGCTGGTGCTGCTTTTGCAGCACCAGCCTTTTAACTCCTGAAGGGGCTGCACAGCCCCCACTTGGAAGCTTAACCAGCACCCCCACGTCTGATGTCAGACACGGGGGGGTGTCGGGGCCGCGAGGCGTGGCCTCTCATTGGGCACGGCACGGGTTCTTTGAACCCGTTGGCCCAATGGGGGTTTCACCCCTGGTTGCAGGCCAACATCTGCAGGAGGACTGGAGTTGAGCAGCCTTGTCCTAGGCCATCCCTACTTTCTCCCCATTTTTGCCTCCTTGTGGATGCTAGTGTGAATTAGCCACTTAAAATGTTGCTAGTGTGAATTTGCCATTCTTCAGCTTTCAGCCTTTGAGGGTCTGGAGGTTGAATCTCTATATCAGGGGATGGAAGCCTGTTACCTCTAATTCACATACATGCAACTGCACATGAGTGAACGTTAAGACAGGGGTTCCTAATCTTGGGTCCTCAGATGTTGTCTGACTACAACTCCTTTTGGCTATTGTGGCTGTGGATGATGGGAGTTATAGTCCAACAGCAACTAGGGACCTAGGTTTGGGAACCCCTGCATTAAGGTACTCAGTCATACACCACCTGTGAATTCACATGCACCAGAGACTAATTTTGAACTGTTGATAATGCGTATCATTAACCAAAAGAATTTACATGATCTTGCTTTGAAAACACGCAGGCTAGACTATTGCAGACTAAGTCAATACAGCAAATGGGGGCAGGACTCCAGTGTGGAAATGGGCCATGACCCTAGGTATGAGAACGGGGACGTTACAAGTGTGCAGCTGTTTTCATCTGCAGAATGTGTCAAGGACATATTTTCAGGTGGCGCAGGGAGCTGAAGAAGGAAGAGGAGATTATCTTTCCCAGAACGCAATAATGTTGCAATTGGCACTTCATTAGGATTTTAGCCACTACTATACTGCTTCTCAACCAAAAATTAAAAACAACAACCTTAAAGCAGTTTACATAGCAAAAGGGTTAGGGGATAGGGAACCATAAAATGGTTCCCTGTCCCCAAGGACTCACAATCTAAAAACAACACACACACACACACACACACACACACACACACACAGACACACACACACACGGAAGGCGGGGAAATTTCCCCTCAGAGAAGTAGTTGTCTCCCCAAACCACCACCTCCATTTCTGTTCCAGAAATCTATCATGTGAGACATAGTTCACCCACCCAGAAATGTATTTTGCCCCTTCTGTGCCACCCTCTTTTTTTTTTTTCCTGGTGCTGTCTCCCCCCCCCGCCCCCCGCTCCAGCAACAGCCATTGGAGGGATGCTATGCTGTCAGGAATAGGGTTAGTTGCTCTCTCCCTGCTAAATATAAGACAGGATCTACTTTTTAAAAAAAAGTCTCTTTGCTTAGCTATCAGGCGTATCCTCTGAATAGCTTGACTAGAGAGGCCAATTTTACATCTAGCCTGACAATGGCTCTCCAGGATCTAAGGAGCAGATTTCCCCCATCTTTATTCTTCTGAGATTCTTTAGCAAGAGACACTGCAGGCTCTCCAGCTTTCACACTGGAGTCCATATGTAAATAAATCAGCAGGAGGCTGAAATGAATTTTTTCTTTTTTTAAAAAAAAAATGCTTCCTGCAAGTTTCTTATCAGGCTTAAATCCCTTATGATTAATAGACGGAAGGAAAAAAAATCACAAATACCCAAATGTATGAAATGGCTTGCAATTAGTCCAGGGTGCGTGAGTTGCATTTTTCTCCTTTGCAGTGACCCTTTGAAGTTCTGTATGAGGGAATTACGGGAGGGCATTCAAGGTGTGAAATCCCCTTGATAGATACCCTGACTTTGAACAAACATCAGCTCCTTACACATTGTATCAGGATCATTAAAAATGGCAAGCCTGGGTTCTAGGGCAGTTAATAGAGAGCGTGTGGCATAATGGTTACTTACTGTGTGCACTTGGAGCACCCAATTTCAATATTGGCTTAGCCGTGAAACTCAGTTAGAATCATCATCTCTCGGGTTGTTCTACCACAGAGGGTTGTTGAGTGTTCTCCGATGAGTTTATCACATTTACAACAAAGTTACAAACAGAATGCAGGGTTGGCGTTGTCGAGCAGCTTCCAAGGGGCCAGGGTTCCCAGAAGGGCTCACTGCTGATCACTGAGACCACCTCTGTGCCTATAGCCTTTATGTGGGACCGATAGAGTGATGCTTTCATGGCCCATGCAAGTAACAGGTGATCCATGGAGGCTGTGGTGCTCTTACCCCTGGGGCTGAAGTCCAGGGCCTCCCCACCCCCTGGGGCCCCCAAATCCTCCTTAGTCTGTGCTGTGTTCACCGCGGGCCTGCACTGTGCCCGAATCAGAGTGTGATTCTGACCTGTACCGGGTGCTTTAGAGACAGAGAGGGGAGAGGGAAAAGAGATATGTGGGATAGGAATATGTTACGTTGCGCGTTGAAATGTTTCTGCTAATGCATATTTGCATGAATATACCTATTTTTACATTCTTGTGAGTTCAGTTGTTGTCTGTGCCCTCAAGAACCCACGTGTTAAAATTCTGTGTTGGTCATGGTGTGTGCTTGTGTGTGGGGGGGGGGGGAGAGAGCTGGTCTTGTGGTAGCAAGCATGACTTGTCCCCTTAGCTAAGAAGGGTCCACCCTGGTTGCATATAAATGGGAGGCTTGATGTGTGAGCATTGTAAGATATTCCCCTTAGAGGATGGAGCCACTCTGGGAAGAGCAGAAGGTTCCAAGTTCCCTCCCTGGCAGCTCCTCCAAGATAGGGCTGAGAGAGTTTCCTACCTGCAACCTTGGAGAAGCCACTGCCAGTGTGTGTAGTAGACAATAGTGAGCTAGATGGACCTATGGTCTGACTCAGTATATGGCAGCTTCCTATGTTCCTATGATGATTAACTTGCAGATGGGGTCCAAAGACCTTTAGGTCCAGCGTCTGGAATTACCTAGGTGCACCTCTGCATTGAGGCCAGGTTGCCCAGGGCCTGCTGAAACCTGGAGCCAGCCCTGATAGGATGCCAGACAGGCTAACAATTAAAGAATTCATTTTGCTCACACGATAAATCGCAAGGGATGCAGGGTACTCCTGGATCATGGTTTGTGATTTGTCAGAAGCCCTATCCACATATAGGTGAATAGGTGGTGTATAAATGTTCATAGTAGAAGCAGCAGAAGTCTTAAACCCCACTGCCTATTAAGATCATCGGAGGAGGTCCAGTTGTGGTTACCACTGGCTTGTTTGGTGGTGACCCCAAACCAGGCCGCCTCTAGAGTTGCCCCAGGGCTCTGGAAGAAGCTCCCCAATGAAATCAGAACCTCCCCCTCTCTGACTGTTTTTAAGTGACTCTTGAAAACACACCTATTTTATCAGGCTTTTAGTTGATAATGCTTTAAAGAACTATTGAGGGTTACTTGGATTGGTTTTATATGATTTAATATTTTAATTGTTGTTTTAATGTGTAAACCACCCAGAGATTTTATATGTGGTGGTATATCTATCTATCTATCTATATATTTCTCCTGGGTGTGCCCAGGAAAAATGCGTCCCGGCAGCCCAGCTGATTGGCTGGGCTGCGGGGGTGCCTGATTGGTCCTGGCGCACCCAGGAGAATTGCCTGGCTGGGCAGCTGCGGAGGCAAGGCGGCGGGCCCTGGGCGTGGTGGGCCAGGCAGCGGGCCCGGGCGTGGCGGGCCAGGCGGCGGCGGCCGCGGGCCCGGCCGCGGAGGCATGGCGGTGGGCCTGGCCGCGCTAGAGGCACAGATGCTCTGTGCCCGGGCCCACTAGTCTATATATAATTCTCCTGGGTGTGCCTTAGAATGTGTGTCCCAGCGCCCAGCAGATTGGCTGGGTGGCAAACGCGCCTGATTGGCTGAGGTGCACCCAGGAGGATTGGTTGCCGCCGCGGCGGCAGGCCCAGCCGCGGAGGCAAGGCCCAGGAGGGGAGAAAGAAATTGGCGATGTGGGGGGGCAGAAGTGGTCTTGGGGAGGAGAGGCAGATGGGACCAGAAGCGGAGACTGGGGCAGAAGGTGGGGAAGAAGAGGTAACCTCCGGCCCCAAAGAGCGCATAAATGCTCTGTGTGGGGTCGGCTAGTTTATTATTTTTTTATTAAAAAATTATTATATTCCACTTCCTCCAGAGACTCTAGGTGGTGAACAACAACAATACCAATAACATTTTTTTAAAAAATTAAAGGGCAAACACCTGGCAAAACAGATAGGTCTTAAGAAGGGCCTTAAAAGCAGCTAGGGAGGGGGCTGAATTAATCGGGGGGGAGTGTTCCAAAGAAGAGAGGCAGCCACAGAGAAGGCCCCCCTACTCTCCCAGGCACCACACACTACACCAGAGTCCAGGACACTAAGGAGAGTCAGTTGAGAAGACCTCACAGGACGGGATACAACCGGTCGCGAGAGGCAATCCCGGAGATATATGAAAGTGACAAATAAATAAATGTTTACATGTTGTGTGCAAATACAATCAGGGCACAGTGCATGCAAATATAGTTATTCACACATGGTGTTCAATGCATGTAAAGCAGTAAATTTCCTAACTGTACCCTGCATCTGGGGTACATCCCACTTATAGAATGTACGTGAGTGGTCCCAATAACACTTATCAGACCCTGCCAAACTACACATAAGAAGGGTTTGTGAGCCCACATCTTCTTCCCCTTCCTGGTGTGTTGAGGTCCTGTGTGGGGTTTTTTTTTGGTTAATCCATTCCTTGATCCAGGCCAGCTTTTGAATGGTGCTTTAGTTACTTTTATTCCAGTTCTGGATTAGAGGTGGTGCTAACAAACAGAGCCAGCCCTTAACAGCTCTGAAGGCAGACTGCACTTGTTTCTTTGTAAATAATATCTGTCTCATCAAACCGTCAGTATTCCTGATTCTACTCCACTGCCTTGTCCTTGCCTACCACAATTCTTTCCTCTGGATTCTACATCCCTTTCCTTAGTCATCTGCTGCTGGGGGGAGTTGTCTAGACTGCTTCTCTACATGCACTACAAATACTACCTACAAATATGAATAAATACATTACATACTGGGAGAAGGAAAGGATATACATGCTCATGGTGTGTGCCCTGTCCTTACGACTGGGCCAGTCAGAGAAGCCCATACAGATATGAATACAATGGATATTTATATACCACTTTTATATATTTATATACCGCTTTTCAACAAAAGTCCCCAAAGCTGTTTAAATAAATAAATAAATAAATAAATAAATAAATAAATAAATAAATAAATAAATAAAATGGCTCCCTGTCCCCAGAGGGCATACAATCTAAACTAGAAACATCAGATAGACAACAGCAACAGCCACTGGAGGGATGCTGTCTTGAGGGGGATGGATAGGGCCAATTGCGCGCGCGCGCACACACACACACACACACACACACAGAGCTACATAAAGAGAATCACCACTTTAAAAAGGTGCCTCTTTGCTCAGCAGGGGCAAACCAGCCCATCCAGCCCTATATGCAGCCATTCACAGAAAAACTATGTTGGACACCTGTCCACATGTAGAACATGAAGTCTGACTAGGACTTGAATGTTCTTGCGTTATTGCTGCTACTTCCATGTTTAAAACTTAAAATCCTGGTATATCCTAAGTATTTCTTCTGCAAATAGAAGGCACAGAAGGTAATATCCATCAATCCCCACTTTCTGCTGCAGCCTCTTCAAAATCTGCTTCTGAGAGCTGGAAGACCGCCCGCCCGCCCTTAAAGATGGCATGTGGCATGAAGGATTGCAAGAAGACGCAAGGAAGTGGTGGAGATTGCTTTGTCTGGCGCCTTCTGTTTGGAAAATAAATACTGTATTTACGACACAATCCAGCTTGGGCTCTAAAATGATATGATGGCCCTTCAGAAGAATCTTGCTAACAGCAGGACCTTGGTTACAATATATGTGCTTTATCCAGCTGTTCTTTTGCATCCCTGCCCCCAAAGAATTATTTTCCTTTGGGAAAGTTTTGTTTCTTTACTTTCCCACACCTAGAATCAATAGCTCTAATTCTGTTAACAGAAATCTTGAGTTTAATAGTTTAGGTAAACAGTATTACAAAAGAGTAGCATAAATATAGATTTTGGTGTAAAGCAAATACATTAATAAAAGTTTGCCTGCAGAGGTTTGCTTTACCCTGAGCTCCAGTAGGTGGAAAACGCTGAGCTTCATTCGTACAGACAAATCCATTTAATACTCTGGCTAACAGCATCACGCTGCACTTAAATGGCTATTAGAAACTTCACAAAGATGCTTGATTTATGTTTCCTGTTTTTGCAAATAGTAAAATGGAAAATGAAGGAAGAATGCTTGATAAGGGTTTTAATTTCGAATCTCCATTCTGCATTATAGCTTATGGAATTTAAATATATAATGGTGTTCACAACATGCATATGGAATTAAACTACAGCAGTGTAATTTAAAGAAATTGAGATACACCCTTTAGCATGAGCATGGTGGGAAAAATTATCTAGTGCCTGATAAGGCTTCATGCTCTCAGTCTCTTGATTAAAGTAAATTGGAGATTGTCCTCAGTAATTCACTTAGTGGTTCTACTTAAGATATTTGAAAGATATAGCTAATTATAAGTTTCAGATTTTGAACTCGCTGCTTTTTAAATCTGGATGCTAATGTAGAGAATTTTGGAGAACTTTGTCTCTGTTCCTAGACAAAGTACTGTTGGCAATGCCATAGGCATCTGCTCTTAACATCAATAATTCATATTCTCTACTAGGGGTATTAGGTGTAGAGTTAGAGAGTGTAGGACTGCCCGCATTGTTCTCTTTACTCTTGTATTTCTCTTCTGATTGGTAAACTGATATTCTTAGGCCAGCCCCTTCTTCTTTGTTCTCTCTGTTCCTTCTTCTTTCCCTCCACCATGAGGTAGCTAGTACAGGGTGCAGGCTTTCTACCTAAGTTTGTAACTTCTTCACTTGAAACTTGTTTTTGACTTTATTATTATTGTTGTTGTTGTTGTTTACACAGTCAGACAGGTGTTATTGACTGGTTTGTTTTATCCAGACATTGAGTCCTTCCCAAGGACTTGGGATGGCTGAATTTTATTATCAGTGTTGTTGCTGTTATTATTATAGATATCGTCGCAGAATATAGGCTGTTCCCTGTAATGTTGCTTTTTGTAATTTGCTGATGGGGATTTCTGTGGCCCCTATGGTGTTGAGGTGCTCTTCAAGGTGTTTTGGAATTGCACCTAGGGCGCCAATTACTACTGGGATTATTTTGGTCTTCTTCTGCCACAGCCTTTCAATTTCAATTTGTAGATCTTTGTATTTTGTTATTTCTATTTCTTTTTCTTCTATTCTGCTATCCCCTGGTATTGCAGAATACCAGAATTATTTCCTTGTTGGCATTTTTCATATATTTTTTCCGGTTAAGTGACGTTTCTTCCAGTAACCCTACAGTCTCCAGCCCTGGTTGCTCAACTGAAGATCCTGAGTCCTGTAGCCCACTTGCCACCAGATGTCCAGGGACTCCAGCACTTGGCGTGGTCCTTGTTGACCTGGGCGCCGACCGATCCAGTATAGATTTATTAAAGTTACATCTCACCATATTGTTGATGGGAGAGGCACTCTTTGACCTCTGGCATAGCTCTCACCTTCCTCAGAGCACGCAAGCCCCACAACCATGCCAAGGTAGTGCCTCACTGGGGGTATTATTATTATCATTATCATTATCATTATCAATTCAATTTCTATTCCACCCTTCCAAAAATGGCTCAGGGTGGTTTACACAGAGAAATAATAAATAAATAAGATAGATCCCTGTCCCCAAAGGGCTCACAATCTAAAAAGAAACACAGGATAGACACCAGCAACAGTCACTGGAGGTACTGTGCTGGAGGTGGATAGGGCCAATTACTCTCCCCCTGACAAATAAAGAGAATCACCACGTTAAAAGTTGCCTTTTTGCCAAGTTAGCAGCTTTAAACAGTTGCCCCCAGATCTCTTCTCTGAGCTCATCAAAATGGGTTCCTCTGATAAGAAGGGGTTGATTCAAATTCTCCCCTATATGAACTTTGGGATATTTTTAACTGGGAAATCTAGCCTGTGATTCTGTTGCTAAGAAAATTGCTCTGGGGAATCTGCACTGTAGAACTCACTAAATAAATCTTGGGCGTCAAAACTCATTGGGTTATCAGGGGTTGATTGACTATATAAACAACTAGGGAATCCCTTGTTGAGTCTGTGTCCAGAATCTTGAAAGATATATGGGAATGTTTTCTGTTGTGATAAAGAAATATATGCAACAACATTTAAAATAAAAAGGGAGGAATTTGCTCGTGAAATTCAGCAAAGAAGGCGTCAAATATCTCTATGAGAGATGAGTGAGGACTAAGCATTTCCTTGTGGTTTAGTTCTGTTTGCTGACATTCCTTGCAGTGCTACAATGGAAGAAGACCCGCAAGGATACAAGGAGGTTTAAAGCTAGCTGATCTTCTTTCTTCTTCTGCAGCCCAGAAGCAGCAGAGGGTGGGGGAGCATTTTTTGGCTGTTCTCCCCTCCTTTTTAAGAGACTATTCACAAGGGATGTGCAGAACGTTTCGCTGGCAAAACATTCCAACTCAAAATGGGCTCTTTCAAGTGTTGTGAGCTCAAAACAGGACACTCTTTAAATAAAGGTCCTGTTTCGAGCTCACATCAGAACAACTCCATTGCCGATGGAAACATTTAGATGTTCCTAGCACCATTTTGGAAGTCTGTTTTCCCCATGTTGATTGGCTTTCTGGCACTGGTTTCCGATTGACTTGTGTTATGCGTGCTTCTTGGTTGGCTTGTTTATCATACAAAGCAAGTGTTGTGATAGGCAACTGTGCCCCCAGTACCTAAGGGGAGGAGGGAACACAAAAGGAGAGAATTTCAAATTCAAAATGTATTCAAAGGGACTGTGAGGCAGAGAGAGAGAGAGAGAGAGAGAGAGAAAACCCACGCCCATTTCTTGGAAATGGGCAAGGACAAAATTGGAAAGCCTACTTAAGGACAAAATTATTAAGCATATAGAAGATCAGGCCTTGTTGAAGGAGAACCAGTATGGCTTCTGCAAGGGAAAGTCTTGCCTCACTAACCGTTTGGAGTTCTTTGAGAGTGTCAACAGGCATGTGGATAAAGGTGATCCAGTTGACATAGTATACTTGGACTTCCCAAAAGCTTTTGATAAAGTTCTCCACCAAAGGCTCTTGAGTAAACTTAGTAATGATGAAATAAGGGGACAGCTTAATGTGTGGATCAGTAACTGATTGAAAGACAGGAAACAGAGAGTAGGAATAAATGGACAGTTTTCACAATGGAGGGAGGAATGTCCTTATGAAGAGGAGAGCTGGTCTTGTGGTAGTAAGCATTACTTGTTCCCTTAGCTAAGCAAGGTCCACCCTGGTTGCATATGAATGGGAACCGTGTTGTGTGAGCAGTGTAAGATATTCCCCTCAGGGGATGGAGCCCCTCTGGGAAGAGCATCTAGGTTCCGAGTTCCCTCCCTGGCATCTCAAAGATAGGGCTGAGAGAGACTCCTGCCTGCAACCTTGGAGAAGCCTCTGCCAGTCTGTGTAGACAATATTGAGCTAGATGGACCAATGGTCTGACTCAGTATATGGCAGCTTCCTATGTTCCTATGAAGTGGGGTCCCCCAGAGATCGGTACTTGGACCAGTGCTCTTTAACTTGTTCATAAATGATCTAGAAGTTGGGGTGACTAGCAAAGATGCCAGATTTGCAGATGACACTAAACTATTTAGGGTAGTGAAATCCACAACGGAATGTGAGGAAATCCAAAACGTTCTCTCCAAACAGGGGGACTGGGCGACAAAATGACAAATGCGGTTCAATGTTGGAAAGTGTCAAGTGATGCACATTGGGGCAAAAAGCACCAATTTCACATATATGCTGATTGGATCTGAGCTGTCGGTGACTGACCAGGAGAGAGATCTTGGAATCGTGGTGGACAGCTCATTGAAAGTGTCGTCTCAGTATGTGTCAGCTGTGAAAAAAGCTAATTCCATGCTAGGAATCATTAGGAGTGGGATTGAAAACAAAAATGCTAATATTATAATGCCCTTATACAAATCTATGGTGCGGACACATCTGGGGTAGTGTGTACAGCTTTGGTCACCGTATCTTAAGAGGGATATTGTAGAACTGGAAAAGGTGCAGAAGAGGGCAACCAAAATGAACAGGGGCCTGGAGCACCTTCCTTATGAGGCTAGGCTATAGCATCTGAGGCTCTTTACCTTGGAAAAGAGGCAACTAAGGGGAGACATGATCGAAGTGTATAAAATTATGCATGGAGTAGAGAGGGTAGACAGAGATAATTTTTCTCCCTCTCTCACAACACTAGAACCAGGGGTCACCCCATGAAACTGAAGGCTGGGAAATTTAGGACCGACAAGCGGAAGTACTTTTCCACACAGTGCATAATTAATCTATGGAATTCTTTGCCATGGGATGTGGTGATGGCCACCAGCTTGGATGGCTTTAAAAGGGGCTTAGACAGATTCATGGAGGACAGGTCATTCAATAGCTATTAGTCTGGTGGCTGTGGGCCATCTCCAGCCTCAGAGGCAGGATGCCTCTCAATACCGGTTGCAGGGGAGCAGCCGCAGAAGAGAAGGCATGCACATACCTCTTGCCTGTGGGCTCCCCGAAGGCATCTGGTGGGCCACTGTGTGAAACAGGATGCTGGACTAGATGGCCTTGTGCCTGATCCAGCAAGGCTGTTCTTTTCTTTTGTGGGTTGGGTGGTAGGTAGCACTCATCATGTCCCACCACCCTAACCCACTTTGATGTACCTAGGAACTAACCATGGGGAACAATGGGGTGTTTCATTTTCCCCATTATTCCTTATGGCTGAAACACTAGAAACATTTCAAGTTTGTTCCGTCAAAACAGCTGGCTCGGCTGTTGTCTTGATGGTATGTTTCAGTTGTTTTGCATTTCCTTTCGAGTGCAAAACAGAATGCAAAATCTGTTTCATGCACATCCCTACTATTTGCTTGCAGGAATATATCCCTGAAGATCACATGACACCAGGGTTACATGGGTCTGCCTGTTATGTGGAAAGGGTTTTTTTTCCCCCTAATGTATTACTATTGTTCAAATTTGCTCCAAATTAAGTTGTATTCTATGTGAAATCTCCATCCTTAGTTTGTACTTATGGACCCAAGGTCATTACAATTCCAGTCCATATTCCTTTCTAACAGCTGATTAGCATTACTGTTGACTTGGCAGCAGTGCGAGGGGAGAAATCACAAACAAAGCATGCCTGCATGCATTTTTGCCTAGGAACATAGCAAGCTGCCATATACCAAGTGGGAGGAGAGCTGGTCTTGTGGTAGCAAGCATGACTTGTCCCCATAGCTAAGCAGGGTCTGCCCTGGTTGCATCTGAATGGGAGACTTGATGTGTGAGTACTGCAAGATATTCCCCTCAGGGGATGGAGCCGCTCTGGGAAGAGCAGAAGGTTCTAAGTTCCCTCCCTGGCTTCTCCAAGATAGGGCTGAGAGAGATTCCTGCCTGCAACCTTGGAGAAGCCGCTGCCAGTCTGTGAAGACAATACTAAGCTAGATAGACCAATGGTCTGACTCAGTATATGGCAGCTTCCTATGTTCCTATGTTCCAAGTAAGACCATTGGTCCATCTAGCTCAGTATTGTCTACACAGATTGGTGGCAGCTTCTCCAAGGTTCTTCTAGGCAGGAGTCTCTCTCAGTCATATCTGGAGATGCCAGGGAGAGAACTTGGGAACTTCTGCATGCATGCATGCATGCAGATGCTTTTCCCAGTGAAGCCCCATCCCCTAAGGGGAATACCTCACACTGCTCACACATGTAGTCTTCCATACACATGCTAACCAGGGTAGACCCTGCTTAGCAAAGGGGACAATTCATGCTTGCTACCACAAGACCAGTTCTCCTCCCCATCATGTGTCGTTTGGGACATGGTGTGATGACTCCCATGGGGCTCGAGGAGGAGGATTCCTCAGATGAAGACCCAGAGCAGGGGGAGCAGGCTGAAACTCTGGTCGACTCAACAGAGCCAGAGCTGACAGGCTTTCAGGCCCCTCTGCCTCCTTCCCTCCTGCCTCCTGATGGAGCCTCAGAGGCTGCTGAAGTTGAAGTACCTGCTCCAGATGCCCAACAACAATGCTTGGCCAGAGTACAGGCTCCGAGGGAGGAACGCCATAGGTCAGAGAGGCTGGCCAGAAGGAACAGGTGTCCCAGCTCTGGCCCGGCCGCATCTCCCTGACAAGGCCCAGATGCAGTGATGGGCAGGGCTCTCAGCACACTGCCTATTTAGAGCAGCCTGAAAGCTGAGTCTGTGCTGGAAACAACGTCCGTGGTGACCAGCCCTACCATGAGCAACCTTGACCAAGATATCTGGACCTGTTTGTTATTGTATGACCCCATTCTGTGTTTACCCCTGATCCTGTGGAATTCCCATGTAAACTTCTGGTAACATTTATGACTCTCCATTTGTCTGTACTCCAGTGTTGACTTCTGGCTACGTCTGACTTTCCGTCCCTGTCTGTCGGCTCTCCCTTCCCCTCTCTAAGAGGGGTTTTCGCAGCTGTTGGGCAGCCATCCAAGGCAGGTCATTACACATGGGCATCTGGAAGCAGGGACAAAGGGGGCAATCCCCCACCACACTGGATTGAGCTACCATGCTATGTGCTTCATTCAACTGTCCCCTGACTATCCTGGAAAAAGTCCTGCAGATGTGCATGGTTTGCGATACACACAGAGAAGACCCCTAGGAAGATCAGGGTGACTGAGTCTGGCCATCTCTCATTTGTATCCCATTGAGATGAAAGGACTTGTTGGTTTCCTTTTCTTTTTTTAAAAATCAAGATATTGTCACTACGGGAAACCCAACCAAAATGTTACTTTGATCATCTTCAAAAAATGGGTAGATGAACTGACATAAAACTAGGAACCAGCTTAACAGAGCTGGCTTCAGCATCACAGTCCCAGTGTTCATGTTGATGCCATTTTCTATTTTCTTTTTCTTAAAACTTTACTAGTTTACAGCTTTATCTTTAATAATGTATTTCCAGCTTGCACCTGGGCCCTGGAGTGAAATTGGTACAGTGCACAGAAGCTCATATGCAGGAAGAGAGCCGTGTTCCTGACACCACTGTGAAGGTGCACAAGCCAAAATACATTCTATATCACCTCCACATTTCTGCTAGCCCTCAGTATACCTCATAAAGGACATCCTGATCATCTCATCTGCTGCCATAAAACCCATCCTAAGCATCTGTTGCCAGGGAGGCTCCAAGTTCCCTCCCTGGCATCTTCAGATACGACTGAGAGAGATTCCTGCCTAGAACCTTGGAGACGCCGCCACCAGTTTGTGTAGACAATACTGAGCTAGATGGACCAATAGTTAGACTCGGTATAAGGCAGCTTCCCATATTCCTATGTAACCATGCATTCAGGTGTGCTTTCTGTTTTTTTCTCCCCTGACACTGCTCCCAAGACAATAGTAGCACCAATCAGATCTTTAGAAAGGGGTATGACACAATTTTTTTTTAAAGCAAAGAAATCCCAAATGACAATGTTTGGATACTGAAGGGTGGGTTTCCAGATGTTGTTGGGCATTGGCCATTACACAAGAACATAGAAAGCTGCCTTATACCAAGTCAGATCATTGGGCCATCTAGCTCAATATTACCTACACTGACTGGCAGTGGCTTCTCCAGGGTTTCAGGCAGGAGTCTTTCCTAGCCCTTCCTGGAGATGCAAGGGATTGAACCTGGGACTTTCTGTATGCAAGCGGATGCTCTGCCTCTGAACTACAGCCCCATCAGATCTTGCAGCAGACTGAACTTGCATGTAGTCACCCATCCAAATGCAAACAGGGTGGACCCTGGCTAGCAAAGGGGGACAATTCATGCTTGCTACTGCAAGACCAGTTCTCCCGTCACTGCCAGTCTGTGAAGACAATATTGAACTAGATAGACCATTGGTCTGGCTCAGTATATGGCAGCTTCTTATGTTCCTATGTTCCTAGTCCAACGACATCTAGGGTCCCATATTTGAGGACCCCTGGACCAGACATTGATTTGGACAAATGTTAAGTCCATAACTTATTATTTACTCAACTGGAATCAGTGAAAATATTTCCAATTTGTTTCTTATTTTCCCCTCTCCGGAGCCATGATGCAATGCCATGAACTCTAAAACAATAACCAATGAAGCGCCTCAGAAGTGTTTACAGTAAGGGCACCGTTATGTAATGGAGTTATTAATGCACCTGTCATCTGCTTAGCAGGCCAGTGAACATTTCAGTGGCCTGAGGCCATCACATCTTGTGCTGTGAACTTTTCTGTCCTTACACGGTGAGTGCAGCTGGGATGGGAGACCTCTAAGGAGCACCGAACTGCAGCAGGAAGCCAGGTTGCTGATTTTGTATATGGCATGCATCCCTCTGAGGTGTTACTGAGCCAGCATCCTGGAGCACTTCAAGGCTTCGAAGGAGACACTTTCTCAGATACCAATTAAGAATTGCATCCCTGCCAAATTTGTATTATACGTTTCACTAGATTCCTTAGTGACTTTCAGAGACTCAAATGAAAGGTGCATGGAAGGTGAAAGAAGTTCCTTTTCAAAAATATAAGCAGAGTGTGGGGGGAGGGGGAGGAAAATGCAAAAAAAAGAGAAAGAAAGTATTATTGTTCCTAAATGGCAGTGAAATTCCTTTTACCCCAATGGCTGGATTGACTTCTGAAGTAGATGCACAGATAAAAAGAAAACTTGGTTTGCATATGGGAATATGGGAATAGTGTTACAGAATGACTACTCAGTGGATTTGAATAATTGTATTCAGAATATTCAGAGAAGAGAGTTGGTCTGCTGGTAGCGAGCACATGAATTAATTGTCCCCTTTGTTAAGCCGCATCTGCCTTGGTTTATATTTGTATGGGTGATTACAGGCAAGCACTGCAAAGTATTCCCGAAGGGGACTATTTCCTGATAGGGCCATAGCTCAGGGGTAGAGCATCTACATCAGGCCTGAACAACTCAAATGACCTGGCGGGCCAAAACCAACCGTGACTTGGTTCATGGGGGCCGAGGTCAATTCCTAGGGTGCTGATTATTAGAGTAACACTTAATATCAACCAATCAACCAATCAACTGAATTAAAGTGAAATGAATTTAAAATGAATTTAAAATGAATTTAATCAATATTTAACTTTTGATGTTCTGGCAGGCCAAGATTGATTTAAATTAATATGAAATAAGTTGAATTAAAATTCTGATAATATATATATTATTCAATCTGTACAAAATACATAATAAAATGCATTGTTCTTCCTTTCCACCTCTGCCAAATCATCACACAAAACATGGAACACTTTTAAGGGGGAAAAATGAGAACCTCTTCTCATAATTTTGGAAAAGAATGGAGAAGGGGAAAGAAAGATGGAAAGGATGCAGCAGGAGTCTTGGCCTGAGAGAGAGAGAGAGAGAGAATGGAGCAGTCTTGGTGTGTGTGTGACCGAGTGAGCATGGAGCAGTCTTGGTGGGAGAGAGAGAGAGAGAGAGAGAGAGAGAGAATGGAGCAGTCATGGTGGGAGAGAGAGAGAGAGAGAGAGAGAGAGAGAGAGAGAATGGAGCAGTCTTGGTGGGGGAGAGAGGGAGAGAGAGAGAATGGAGCAGTCTTGGTGGGGGAGAGAGAGAGAGAGAGAGAGAGAGAATGGAGCAGTCTTGGTGTGTGTGTGTGACCAAGTGAGCATGGAGCAGTCTTGGTGGGAGAGAGAGAGAGAGAGAGAGAGAGAGAGAGAGAGAGAGAGAGAGAGAGAGAGAGAGAGAGAGAGAATGGAGCAGTCATGGTGAGAGAGAGAGAGAGAGAGAGAGAGAGAGAGAGAGAGAATGGAGCAGTCTTGGTGGGGGAGAGAGGGAGAGAGAGAGAATGGAGCAGTCTTGGTGGGGGAGAGAGAGAGAGAGAGAGAATGGAGCAGTCTTGGTGGGGGAGAGAGAGAGAGAGAATGGAGCAGTCTTGGTGGGTGAGAGAGAGAGAGAGAGAGAATGGAGCAGTCTTGGTGGGAGGGAGAGAGAGAGAATGGAGCAGTCTTGGTGGGAGGGAGGGAGAGAGAGAATGGAGCAGTCTTAGTGGGGGGGAGAGAGAGAATGGAGCAGTCTTAGTGGGGGAAAGAGAGAGAGAGAATGGAGCAGTCTTGGTGGGAGAGAGAGAGAGAGAGAGAGAGAGAGAGAGAGAGAGAGAGACTTAAGAGACTTAACTGCGCAGGCGCGCCTTGCAGTTGAGAAGCAACACTGGGCCAAATGGCAGACCCGAGGGTCGCTCTGGTTTCTGCCGCTGTGCGCCACTGCTGCTGTGGGGGAGGGTAAGGAAGAACACCCGCACCCCCACAGCCATCTCCTCGGCCGGGAAGCGGCTTGAATTTTTTTTGAGGAGGTGTTTTTTAAGAAGCAGGGGGAGGAAGAGGAAATAGCCCCGGGGACCAGGAAAAAAGGCCTCGCAGGCCGCATCCGGCCCCCGGGCCGCATGTTGTGCAGGCCTGAGCTACATGCTTGCATGCAGTAGGTCCCAGGTTCATGGCATCTCTAGGTAGGGCTCCTGCCTGAAACCTTGGAGACCCACCTTGGAGTCAGTGTAGACAATCCTGAGCTAGATGGACCAATGGTTTGACTTGGTAGAAAGCAGCTTCCTATGTTCCTGTGGGTTAACCCCTGCTAACTCAAAGAGGCACCTTTTAAAAGTGGTGATTCTCTTTATTTAGCAGGGGAAGAGCAACTGGTTCTATCCATCCCCAGCACAGCACCCCTCCAGTGGCTGTTGCTGGTTCTATCTTATGCTTCTTTTTAGATTGTAAGCCATTTGGGGATGGGGATCCATCTTATTTATTTATTATTTCTCTGTGTAAACTGCCCTGAACCATTTTTGGAAGGGCGGTATAGAAATCAAATAAATACATACATACATACATATGCAAGATTTACTGAATTTTAAAGATATGGGGCCAAATCTCTTCTTCCTTCCCCCTAATATGTACACACAAACTCAGTCTGTATAATATCCGACTGGCATTGGGCAAACTGGATGAATCCCACTATGGAGATATAGATTCACTACATTCCCAGCCAGTCAGTGATCCCAGAATGAATGTGATGACATCATAGCACCATGTAGCCAATTGGAATTAGGTTTGTGATGCCACCGAGGGAAAACAAAGCCAATAATGTTCCCTTTGGCAGAATGGGTGCAAAGAAACATCTCTTTGCTGATGCTCTGTTTTGCTGCATTACACAGTGAAATGCCACAAGAGGGGACTTGCTGGTGTCCTGTTGCCTCTTCAACAGAAATACTCCCTCATTACACTTCCATGGCCACTAAAGCTCCCTCAAAATCACTGAAAGGAGAATGGTTTTTCAGGGGGCAAAATGTGAAAATTGACCTCTCATTTTAGTGCAGTTCTATACCAAGATCACGCAGGGCTGTGATTTAACAGCCTCATAATTTTCTAACTATTTTCAGGGACTATGGTTGTAATTTAGATCTTAAAATAATTTGACAGCATCTAATGTGCTTTAATAGAAGTCAGAGATATATTACATATCTCCCATTATATTACATTTTCATGCCAAGGAAATTAATTATCCTGCAGCTCCCTTCCTCTCCCCTCCCTCATTTTTCTAAACCTTTTTTGAGTTACTTCAGACACTGGCTTTCTGAAGAAACAGTTCTGTAAATAACCATAGTTTATTCAACATTTATTGGCTGGTAGAATATGAAAATTCTAACATAGTCCTTTAATACCCTCTCACATTTAATTGCCATGATTTACTATGTAATATTTACTTTATCCTGAGCATTGGGTGCTGATATTTTCTATTTTAAATGGTTGATCTTTATCAAAAGCTTGAAAGTTCCATAAATCGCAGCGATATGCGACTGAAGAACCATTGGTACCTTGGGTTGAATTAGAATATGGCCACATTGATGAAAACATTTAAAATGAACCAATGGAATAGCAAATAAAATGAACCAATGGAATAGCAAGAGGGACTAGACGAATCCTTTCTTTTTAACTAAGTGCGAGGAGGCAGTTCTTTGACATGTTCCCCCCACCCTGCCACCCCCTTCATAGTCCTGGCAACAAGCCCCAGCCATACCTGGTGCCTTTTCTGCAATGTTCCTGTGTCTGGGAGGAATAATTTCCATAGGAGGGGGCTGCAAGCCTAACAGCACCATGTCTGCCAATTGGATGCTACTGAAGCTGGTTCCACAGCTCGGCCTCCTAAGGCCTGAATGCAAGAGTGTGTCAGTGACAGGTCAGGCATTAAATGTTTTCCAGTCATGACAAATTCCAGTCGGAGAAGACAGCTGGTCTTGTGGTAGCAAACATGACTTGTCCCCTTAGCTAAGCAGGGTCCACCCTGGTTGCTTATGAATGGGAGATGATGTGTGAGCACTACAAGATATTCCCCTCAGGAGATGGATCTGCACTGGGAAGAGTAGAAGATTCCAAGTTCCCTCCCTGGCAGCATCGCCAAGATAGGGCTGAGAGAGAGTCCTGCCTGCAACTTTGGAGAAGCCGCTGCCAGTCTGTGTGGCCAATACTGAGCTAGATGGACCAATGATCGGACTCAGTATATGGCAGCTGCTTATGTTCCTAAATGTCTCTGTGCCCCAGTAGCCCCAAACATCCTACTTTGTGGGGAACCCAAGCAGGTCAAAGGCAGTTTAAAGAGTCTTGGTTTGTCCAGTCTGGACAGTACATCTACACCATGCCTATTCAACTTAGGCCCCCCAACTTTTTTTGGACTACTACTCCTATCATCCCCAGCCACAGTGGCCAGTAGTCAGGGATTATGGGAGTTGTAGGTCAACATCTGCTGGAGGGCCAAAGTTGAGCAGATCTAATCTACACCCTTTACCACCAGGGGTGGGCAAAACTAGACCTCCAAATGTTATTGGAATGGAATAGAATCTTTATTACAGTCATTGACCAGAAATAAATATAACACAATAAGTAATAACCTTCAGCGATCATGATTTTGACAATATTTTCTTACAAAACGCAGTTTAGAATAACAATATATAATACAGCCGATGCTCATGATTTTACCAATAGCTTCCTTACACCATGTATGACTGTTCTTTAACTACACCTCCCATCATCCCCAGTAGCTGGAGATGATGGGAGTTGTAGTTCAACAACAGCTGTAAGGCCAAGTTTGCCCACGCCTGCTCTGGACACACTATATTAGTTCAACCTACTACAACAACAACAACAAATATTTATATACTGCTCTTCAACCAAAGTTCTCAAAGTGTTTTATGGAGAAAAATAAATAATACATGAATAAGATGGCTCCCAGTCCCCAAAGGGCTCACAATCTAAAAAGAAACATAAGGCAAATACCACCAACAGCCACAGGAAGGACGTTGTGCTGGAGTTGGATAGGGCCAGTTGTTGTATTTGCAGTGTGTGTAGAAGAGTAACTTGGGCAGACTGCCCTCCCTCCCTACGATTAGAGAACAGCACCCTGGAATGCTGGGAGGAGGCAATAATGTGTATATGTAGCCAACATCAATTCCTCCCAGAGCCCATGCTCCAGAGGCCAACACAGACCTGGAGCAAATTAAAAGAAACAACAAGCCGTTAAAAACATTGGCTGACATGATGCCCAGCCCACCGTTGCCGTACTGCTCCGCCGTCTGTCCTGGCAGCCGCTGCTGCAGATTCATCAGCATCTCTGACACTGTTCAGAACTTGCAATTGCACAAGCAGTGCTTCCATAGCGGCTGGTTCCGAACAGCTTCAGGGCTGCTTACGAGTCTGCAGTAGGGATGTGCACGAACTGGTTCAGCGCCTCCGTAGGGAAGCACCTAACTGGCTTGGGTGCCCGCAGCCAAACCAGTTTGGTGGAGCTGGGAGGGGTTCCCTTAAAAAGCAGGTCCTTACCTGCTCCTGTACTGCCCCACTGCTTTTCCGGGCATGGTGCTTGGTCTACAAAAGGCCGCGTTCGGATGTGGCGCAGGACCCGCTTGTCTGCTTTTGAAGGGAACTGCTTTCTGCCCTCAGCTGCCTGAGCCTGTTCAGGCTCATCCCTAATCTGCAGCAGCCGTGGGGCAAAGTATTATGGCAGCAGTGGGCTGCACACCATGGCAGTCCCTAATATTTATACCTCAATTAAAACAAATTAATACATCCCGATGGCCAAGTGGAGGCTCTGCAGCTATTGGTGGACCACAGTTCCCATAACACCCCCCCAGCCACAACTCGTAGCTGATGGGAGTTGTAGTCCAAACTCCACCAACAGCTGGAGAGCCTCAAGTTGCTCACCCCTGTAATACCCCCCCATAATAAGCGAAACCTATATCTCTTCTGAACCGCTGCACTACATACGACAAATACTAGTTTAGACTAATATATATAGTTTGTGTAGAGAGGTGGTTCAGACAACCCTAATCATTAACTGTTCTAGCTGTCTGACAGTGGAACAGTCTGCCTCATGCAGTACTGAACTCTAGAGGTCCGCAAACAGAGGCTGGATGCAATCCATCTGTCCAGGATGTTGCCGATGTTGAGAAGAAAGCTGGTCTTGTGGTAGCACGCATGAATTGTCTCCTTTGCCAAGCAGGGTCCACTTGGGTTTGCATTTGAATGGGAGACTACATGTGTGAGCACTGCAAGATATTCCCCTTGGGGTGTGTGGACGCTCTGGGAAGAGCACCTGCATGCTTGCATGCGGAAGGTTCCAAGCTCCCTCCCTGGCAGCATCTCCAAGATAGAGCTGAGAGAGACTCCTGCCTGCAACCTTGGAGAAGTCGCTGCTAGTCGGTGTAAATACTGAGCTGGATGAACCAATGGTCTGACTCGGTATAAGGCAGCCTCCTATGTTCCTAGTTCCCTGTACTGAGCAGAGAGTTGGATTAAAAGAACTCCAAGATCTTTTCCAACTCAAAAATTCGATGACTATATGACATCCTGCCCAGTCATAGCAAATGGACCCCACTAAGCAGTGGGAGAGCCATTTCCTGTGATGTGGCGGGGAAGTCAACAACCATCCAATCATGCAGGTCTTTCTCACCCAACAGACTCCCAGCCAAGAGGAAATGTGCTGATAGGGTAGGAAAGACCCATGTCACCATTACTGCACACATGGATGCAATAATCATACTCCCTAGTGATAGGATCACAACAGAAAGGAGGCTCTCTCTCTCTCTCTCTCTCTCTCTCTCTCTCTCTCTCTCTCTCTCTCTCTCTCTCCTTTTAGTGGATATTTATCACATTAGAAAGCAGCATGGTAATTGCGCTTTTCTTTTATTAAGGTGTTCCATTCAAGACAGGATTTTCTGTGACATGCAGTACTCTCTTGAATTAATCCTTAGAGCCATAATTTTAGGAGTCTATTCCGATGCTCATTTCCCTATTTCACAGCATTAATGGTGCTAATTATTACTTTGTTTAGTCAATGGCAAGCTCCTGGCTTCTACTGCGTGCCTTGGCCACAACCCAGGCTACTCAATCAGGAATAATTTGCTCTTACTGCATTGGATATAATAATATAATGATTTCAGTATTAAAGTATTTAATCACTGTAAAGTGCTCAGAATCAAAAATGTTCCCCCAAATTAAATTAATTATGGAGAGTTCTACTACAGAGGATTTGTCCAAGCACAGGGAATACATGGGATGCATTTCCTTAGTTTTATGGTTTCATAGACAGGGGACAAGTGAAACCTATATTGGTCAGTTAATTATGTCCTTGGTAGTACTGCAGCTATTGGGAAAGGGGGTACGTGAAACGATTTTAATAAAAAATTTGCAGAAAGCTAAGTGCAGAGGTTAATAATTATGACGCACCCAAGCAGTGTTTGGACTAGGGGCGAGGTTGATAAACTACCTCCCTCCCCCTGGCATATTCCAAGTGTCCTGTACATGGATGTGTCTATAATCAATTTAATTTAATTTAATTTAATTTAATTTAATTGCTATAACCAAGCAAGCTTTCTCTTGAAGGAAACACATTTTGGAAATGCCCTTTTCATTCTGAGTTCTGAGCACGCGAAGTGGAAGCATCTGGTGAGTGGTTTGGGTCCATCTAGTGGGCTGCTTCCATTTATTTATTCCTCGCAGTTTTATACGGCCTAACCCAGATGGCGCTAGGCGGTTCACATAAAGCCTGGTGTCCCTCTCAGCCTTGGTTGTCCAGTCGTATGGAATGCAGAGGGCAGGGGTTGAACGCTTGTCTAGCTCCCACCATGTTCCCTGAACATGGGGCGGGGGGTGGGGAGGAGGCCCTGATTGCCCAAGCCTCCCAATTGCCCAGACTGCTTATCTCCCTAATACCAAACTTATGCCTGGTAGCAGGACCAATAGGTGCTGTCCTGTTCCCTCTGTCAACGTGTGGGGGCTGAACCAGAGAATGGGGCTAACCACAGAGCTGCAGACGTGGGAGGGAACTCAGGAAAGAATGACATTTGGTTCCGGTTGGGTTAAAGAGGCACCTTTGAAAGTGGTGATTCTCCTTATAGTAAGCAGTGGGAGAGCAATTGGCCCTATTCAACCTCAGCACAGCATCTCTCCAGTGTTAAAGGAAAGGTGTTGTACCTTGTGTTTCTTTGTAAACTCTGAGCCCTCTGGGGACAAAGAGCCATCTTGTCTGTAGAATCCAGAGGAAAGAGTTGTGGCATGCAAGGACAAGGCAGTGGAGGAGAATCAGGAATATTAATGGTTTATTGAAATCGATATTATGTACAGAGAGGCAAGTGCAGACTGCTTTTCCATGCTCTTGCTGCTGGCTGTTTGTTAGCCACGCCTCTACTCCAGGATGAGAATAAAAGTAACTAAAGCCCCATTCAAAAGCTGGCCTGGATCAAGGAATGGATTAACCCCCAACACTACATTGTCTTATTATACTTTTTCTAGGGCAGTCAACCACTTTGAGAACTTTTTTTGTAGAAACATCACGGTATATAAAGAAGAAATATAAACAATAATAGTAGTACTAGTAGTATGATGTTTGTTTATCATAGACATCTCTAGGCAGTGTGCAATCCAAACTACAAAAGAGAATCAAAAATAAAAACAGACAAAACATTTTCACAGAATAAAAACAATGAAAAACAACTCACAGAGTGAAACAATTAAAATAATTTCACAGGATAAAAACAATTAAACAGGTGAAATTAATTTTAATTAAGCGCCTGAGAAAAGTCTTAAGGGTCTTTAAATAAGAAATCAGATCTGGAGAAGCTCTTATTTTGACAAGAAAAGAAAAGGCAGAAGGAAAGACACTTGCTTTGCTCAAAGCTTTTCAAGGGTTGAAGCGTTGTTGAATTATGGAACACAGAATGCTGCCTCATAGCAAGTCAAACCATTGGTTCTATCTAGCTCAGTATTGTATACAGTGACTTGCTGCGGCTTTTCAAGGCTACAGGCCGGAGTCTCTCCTAGACCCAGCTGGAGATACCAGGGAGTGAACTGGGAGCCTTGTGCAGGCAAAACAGATGTTCTACCTCTGAGCTGCAGCCCCATCCTTTGCTTTGGGTCATGCTTTGGGTCAGGGCCAGTTCCTTGTTTGGGAGGGTCTTTGGCTGGGTGTCCTCAACTGGTCTCTCTGTCTCCACTTTGCTGTTATTTTTGCCCGCTGCTGCAGCAGCTGCTCCTCCTCCTCCTCTTCCTGATCACTCTTGCCTTTCCATGGTCCAGGAAGAGAGTTAATGGGCAAGCCAGGAAGCATTCTTGGAGGAAGAGGAGCCATTGCTACTGCCCGCCCCCCACATCTCTGGAACACCCTCGCAGAAGTGCTTTGCCTGTCTCTCTCCTTGACCAGCTTTTAAAATAATCTGAAGACCCTCCTTTGAAGACCCACTTGAAGAAGCTTTTCATAGCTGGCTTTAATTGGAATTTTATTTTTGTTTGTTAGTTAGTTTGTTTGTTTAATGAAATTATGCCAAGGCGGTTTACAAAAATCCATACAATAAAGTTCCATAAAATCACATTAAAGTATATTAAAAATCAATTAAAACCATAATTTAAAAGTGTTTCTGGTATTATTAGGTTTTAGTCCTGCTGCCATTTTACCTTACAGGTTTTTGTTTGTTTTTAAATGCTTGTTTTATTATTTATTGTTGTTTGGTTGTGTTTTTACTGTTAGCCACCTTGAGCAGCAGAGTGCTGGAGGGGTGGGATAGAAAGATTTTAAAGGAAGGAAGGAAGGAAGGAAGGAAATTGCTCGATGGAGCTTATTCTACATGTTGTTATCTTTGGGGAAAACATGTGGATGATATACTTGGTGTTTGATGAAGAATGGCAAAGGATTTTCAGATTGGAAAGACTAAAAGAATCAGTAGATTTCAATGGCACGTCCAAGTGCCCTCCCTTATCTGTTTTCATCAGAGGGTATCTTTGCAATGCTCAGTCATTTTAGACATAGCAAGGTGAACTCAAGTACTTAGGTGGTATACTATTCATGTCCTTGATTACTCTAATGGAATGGAGTAAAGAAGGGTAATGAAACAAATTTAGGAAGCTTATTAACGCACCAGCTTCAGGGAAATACTCCAATCCAGATGGACTCCTGACAGAGTCCTATCAAATTTCCATAGATGTAATTAGTTTACACTATTTAGAGGCATTCAATTAGAGGTTTCCAATTAAGTTGCCACCCCCATCATTAAAACATGATTAACCTTCCAAAGCTCTACAAGTAACATGAAATATGTGGAAGGAAGAGGTGGGCAAATGGGGTTGTTGAAAATAAAAGCCTCTTACCTGAAATAAATGCACCTTTTATTAGTACGGTTCTCTCATTGTACTGAAGTAGTTCTGGCCTGGAGGCTTTCCTGCTATGTTAAAAAAAATATTTTTTTGCTATGGATCTGTTAGATAAATGCTTTGGTGCCTGGTACCAATACAAACCAAGAACCATTGGCCACATTTGCATGTAACATGAAAACAGAGGTCCCTTCACCTCTGGTTTCATGTTTCACTAACCGTATGTCTGAATGCTGGCAACCAGGAAAACATGGACCCACAGTTTACCTCCCTCTTCCTTCACAAAAGAAGGAAGCCCGCATAGCCAGCTCACCCACCTCTCTGCAGTCTCACTGACTGCAGAAAGGATGGTCTCCAGAACAGCCAGATGAAGACGGGAGAGTGGGGGATGGAGTGCGGAACCGCGGGCCCATTGGACTCAAGGTTCTGCATTGCATCTGAAGGCAGCCTCAGAGAATACTGAACATGGTTTAATAAGTTATGGCGTATGATGGTAACAGACAAGACATGCTGTTGTCTTAAAACAAGCCCACAGTCAAACTATGACAAACCTTTTATTCAGAGATGGTAGCCATTTCTGATTTACCTGGAGGACAATAAGAATACTTTGATTTCTTCTCTCAATCTCAGTGAGATATACCTGTTAAAACAATACTATCCTATCCTTACTAGGTATGGGGATGAGACTGCAGCTCAGTGGTGAAGCATTTCTCAGGTTCAGTCTTTGGCATCTTCAGACAGGGCTAGAAAAAAGCTTGGAGTGTTCCTGCCAGTCAATGTAGACAATACTGAGTTAGATGGATCTATGGTCTGATTCAGTTAGGCAGCTTCCTATATTCCTAAGCAGGTAGGGGTTGCTTATCTGTTTGTATTTGCTGTGGAACTTAATTTAGGTGCATTAGAACTTACTTTAGGTGGGCTCCATGGGGTGGTGGGACACTTTCTCTTTTATCATTAACTGCTTTGTATGTAGTTATAATTTGTTACGTTATTTAACAAAATTATTTTAAAATGCACTGAGGATACAAACATTTGTATCTCTGTTCTAGTAGGTAGCCCTGAGCATGACATTATGGCCACATTCGCACGTAATACGAAACCACAGTTGAATGGGCCAGCAGTTCCTTAGGTGTTACATCCAAATGTGGGGAAATATAGTTTGGCACTCCAATCTGAACCCTCAGGTTGTAGTGAGTTTTGTCGCCACAACCCGAGCTCAGATACAGCCTGCATATCATCTGAATTCAGGACCACAGGCAGAGTCCCCTGGAATCAGAGTTGAGGGAACTTCTCCCTCAACCCCAGTGTGATTAGCTATGTGGGCTGTCCTTCATGGAAGAAGGAAGCCCACACAGTCAGTTCGCTCTCCTTTCTGCAATCTCGCTGACTGCAGAGAGAGGACAGCTCTCCCTGTCATCGGAATACAGGTGGTGGTGGGGGGAGTGGAAACACGGGTCCATTGGACCCACAGTTCAGTGTTACAGGTGAATGCAGCCCACTTATCCAGCATACCATTTCATCTGTAAAATGGGAATAATGTTGAGCTTACTTCAGGGTATTGTGAGGATGGTTTTCAGGGTATTGTGAGGTGAATACCTTCAGGGGTATTGTGAGGAAATCAACACCCCTGAAGCAGGGAAGGCCCAAAGTATTGTGGTGCCTGTGGTGAGGAGCCAAATGCTGCCTTGCTCCATTCCCCTGGCAGGGGCCAGCCTCCTTTCAAACTAATCCTTGTAAGCTTTTGAAAGTGTCAGAAGGGTTGATGGGAGGGAAGGTTGGCAGCAGCCTCTCCTTCTCTCCTTCTGCTTCTTGAAAGCTTTGCAAGGAGTGTGAGGAGAAAAGAGGAGCTTGCAAGGGTCAGGGAGCCCTTCGCTCCTTAAGGGCTGCTTTGATGGCATGGGGCTTCTTGCCATCAAAGAATGATGGCTTCTTGCCATCGTTCTTGGGCTGGTGCCCCAATAATCTGCCCCCTGAGGTGATTGCCTCACCTTGCTTCATGAAAGGACTGCCCCTGCCTTGGAGACTTAGAGGAAAAGCCATCTAAATAAATAGGACAAAAGACAGCAGAGATGACCTGAGATCGGAAGACTGGCTAGTGGCTGCAATACAACAGACCTAAGGACACGTATAAGGCTGAATTTGCTTGTAGCCCCAATATGGTGTAGTATACAGAGTGGTGGACTTTCCCAGGGAGACCAGGTATTAAAAGTTTGCTCAGCTGTAAATCTCTCTGCGTGGCACTCAGCCCAGCCTCCCTCACATGGTTGTTGTGAGGATAAAATGGGGAAATTACCATTTAGACTGAGCTACCCTTTGAGAAAGGATACATAAATATCCGTCGTAAATGTGGTGCGATAAGCAATTCTTGAACTTGATTTATGTAGTATTGATATATAGTGTGATTTATGCTTTCTGTTGGAAAACAAACGCTCTCTCTTCTCTTATTTCCCTCAAATTGCTTCTAAAAACCCACTTTTGCCTGAAGTCTTTGGCACAACATTCTGTTCTTCTTTCCCTGCTGTGACCAAGTGCAGGCATGTGCGGCTGAAGAATCTGCATGTTCTTCCTTTGCATAGTCTTTCCTCCCCTTTCACTGCTGTTTTTCTTGCCTCAGTACCAATATTGTAAGCCCCTTGGGGCAGGGACTTGTCGTTATTTGTCAGTTTATTTATTTATTATTTATTTGAAACATTTTATATACTGCCCACTCCGAAGACTCTGGGCGGTGTACAAAAACATGCAAAACAAGACAGCATTAAAATTGCATTCTAAATAAAACTAAAGTAACTAACAGCGGGGTGGGGGAATAGATAAACTACAGGGTAAAAGCCTGGCGAAAAAGAAAAGTCTTCAATAAAGATTTAAAAATCGACAAAGAAGGAGCTAAACCAATCTGCAGGGGAAGGGAATTCCAGAGAAGTGGGGCGGCAACTGAGAAAGCCCTTCCATGGGTTCTAGCTCCCCGAACCTCTCGGAAATCGTGGACTGACAAAAAGGCCATCTGACTAGATCTGACCGGATGGGATGTAACTGGATGGGAGAGGCGGGTCTATAGGTAAACAGGTGCCAAATCCCACAAGGCTTTGAAGGTCAAAACCGGGACCTTAAATTGAACTCGGTAGCGAATAGGCAACCAGTGCAATGACTGCAGGAGAGGTGTTACCCTGTCATATTTTCTGGCACCCATAAGTAAATGAGCCGCTGCATTCTGGACCTGTTGTAGCTTTCCGATCGTCCTAGATCAGGCCTGCTCAACTTAGGCCCCCCAGCTGTTTTTGAACTACAACTCCCATAATCCCCAGCCACAGTGGCCAATAGCTAGGGATTATGGGAATCGTAGGCCAACATCTGCAGGAGGGCTGAAGTTGAGCAGCCCTGCCCTAGATGAAGGGCATTACAATCAGGGGCGTAACTACCATTAGGCAAGGGGAGGCAGTCGTCTTGGGGCCCCACTGCCTCGAGGGGCCCCCCAGAGGCACATCACATGACTCCCCACCCACCCATTTTGCACCCCCTATGAATTATGTTGAGTCTCTTGGAGATCGGCAGAAGCAGAGAGTAAAAAAACTAGATTCAATGGGATGTGAGTGTGAGTGCACTATATATTGTGAAGTGTGTTTGTGTGTGTATATCAGCGAGGGACCCATTTTAAAATCTTGTCTCTGGGCCCCCTCCAACCTTGCTACGTCCCTGATTACAATAATCTAGGTGGGATATAACAAAGGCATGGGTCACTGTCATTAATGCTTGCCGATCAAGGTAAGGGCATAATTGATAGATCAGATGGAGCTGGGCAAAGGCACTTCTGGTTGCAGCCTCCACCTGCTGTTCAAGCAGGAGGTGAGAATCCAAAAGGACCCCCAAGTCATGTACAAGCTCTTTCAGGGGCAGCGCCACCCCATCTAAAACAAGGTTCACATCCAGCTGTTGGCCGGTACGAGGGCTGAGTAAGAGTAGTTCAGTCTTGGTGGGATTCAGTCCAAGATTATTTTGATTCATCCAGACTTTAACAGCTTCCAGGCATCGAGTAAGCACAGAAACAGCATCTCCAGAATGGTCTGGGATGGCAATATACAGCTGAGTATCATCAGCGTATTGGTGAAATCTCACCCCAAACTGGGAAATGACCTGACCCAGCGGCTCCATATAGATGTTAAAGAGGACAGGGGCAAGAACTGAACCCTGGGGAACTCCATAAAGGAGTGGCCATGGCTCAGAGCATCTGTCCTCAATGTAGACCCACTGGACACACCCGCTAAGGTAAGAATGGAAACACTGTAAGACAGTGCCCCTGACACCCAACCCACGCAGGCGGTCAAGGAAGATAACATGATTGATAGTGTCAAAAGCCGCTGAGAGATCTAGAAGGACCAGGAGAGGGACACTACCCTCATCAATGTCCCGAGGAAGGTCATCTACCAGAGCGAGCAATGCTGTCTCTGTGCTATGTCGAGGCCTGAAACATACAACCCTCTCTAACACCTTCGCTACAAAAGGGAGGTTGGAGATTGGCCTATAGTTGTCAAGGACCTCAGGGTCCAGGGAGGGTTTCTTCAAGTGAGGGCGAACTATTGCCTCTTTAAGGGCTGCTGGTATGAGGCCCTCACTTAACGAGGAGTTAACCAACTCCCGTAGCCAAGGATTAACATTCCCACCAGCTGTTCTAACCAGCCAGGAGGGACAAGGGTCCAAGCAACATGTTACCACACCCATACCCAAGATAATCGTGTCCATATCCTCGACCAACTCAAAGGTGTCCCATATAACATTGCAGGGCGGAATCTCCTCTATCTGATCAGATCCTACAGAAGTAGAGTCCAACTCTAGCCAAAGGTGGGTGACTTTATCAGCAAAGAACTGAGCAAGTTGATCACAGTGGCCTGATTGAACATCTACCGGCTCTTCAATCCTAAGAAGGGAGCGGGTAATCCGAAATATGGCCGCTGGACAAGAGTCAGCTGATGAGATAAGAGTGGAGAAATAGTGGGATTTCGCCACTCTTATCGTCCTAGAATATTCCCAAATATAAGCAAGTAGTCATATTTGGTCATCTTCGGCACCAGTTTTCCTCCAATGACGTTCCAAGCATCTTTTGGTCTGTTCCATCTCTCTGAGCTCCTCTGAACCAAAGGAGCCAGGATCCACAAACCGTAAGAGGATGCTTGGGAGCAATTTCATCTAACGCCCTCGTGGCCTCAATGTTCCAAGATTCCACGAGCTGTGATGGATAAACACCTACCAGATTGCAAGGAATATCCCCAAGAGCCTCTTGGAATCCGACAGGATCCATGAGGCACCTGGGGCGGACCATCTGTGTTGTAGTGCTGTCCCGGTAGAGACAGGGGGGCCACTGCAATCTGCATATTAATCAGAAAATGATTGGACCATAGCAGGGGAGAGATGACAATATTTTCCAAGACCAGATCTGCCTGCCATTGCCCCGAAAGATAAACCAAGTCCAAGGTATGTCCACCCACATGAGTCGGGCCCGAAATGATCTGAGACAAGCCCATGGTAGCCAGAGAGCTCAGGAAGTCCCGAACCATCGAACCCTCATCAGGAGCTGGAAGATTGAAATCCCCCAGAACCATAAGTCTAGGGGTCGTAATCACCAGGCCTGACACCAAATCAAGGAGCTCAGAAAGGGCAGCAGATGGACAATGAGGAGGTCGATAAACCAGGAGAAGCCCAAGTTTGTCACATCGACCCAGACTTACAGAAAGACATTCGCACCCTGTCACCTGTGGGATAGGGCCCCTGTTCAACATAAGATCTTCTTTAAAAATCACCGCGACAGCACCACCCTGACCGTGACCTCGGGGATGATGAAACACAGAGAAGCCAGGTGGACACATCTCAGTAAGGGGAACACCCCCATCCGGATCTAACCAGGTCTCAGTGATGCAAGCCAAATCTGCCTGTTCATCTAAAAGGAGATCAGAGATGGAAGATGATTTATTACAGACAGATCTGGCATTAAACAACAGCATCCTGAGACCATGGGTGGCTACAATCTGATCACTAGGACTGGAAGGAGAGGAGGAGGGGACAAAGGAGAGATCCCGCCTCAAGTGGCATGACTTTCATGACAGTTGTCATGTACATTGATGGCACTATATAAATAATAATTAATAATGATTATTCATTTGTTTCTAAAGTTTTCATAATGCTGATATGACTTGTCCCCTTAGCTAAGCAGGGTTCACCCTGGTTCCATATGAATGGAGACTAAACATGTGAGCACTGTAAGATATTCCTCTTAGGGGATAGAGCCACTCTGGGAAGAGCATCTAGGTTCCAAGTTCCCTCCCTGGCTTCTCCAAGATAGCACTGAGAGAGATTCCTGCCTGCAACCTTGGAGAAGCTGCTGCCAGTAGACAATACCGAGCTTGATGGACCAATGATCTGACTCAGTATATGGCAGCTTCCTATGTTCCTGATTAAATATCAAGATAATATAAATTACCTAAGAATACAAATAACAATAGTTTAGCCTATGCTTCTTATATACTTTTCTCTCCGAGAAGTATATGTATTTATTTATTTTTGAAGAATTATGTATTGCAGCTGAAGAGCATACAGAGATACTTTAAAACGTATTAATCTTTGGATGCTCGAAGAGCTCCTTTTGAACAAGCCCTTGTGGGCAGAACAAGCTATAAATCTAAGTGAAGCGATAAATTAAATAAATTAAATGGCATGATTTATTTCCATGATGGTTGGCACCCTAGGCAGTTGGAGAAATGCATCAGGTACATGCGGCTTGCTTTTGATCCATTGCCATTCCATTCTCACCAGCCAGCAGGATAGTATATTAAACCAGTTTTAAAAGGTCTCTTTACAAAACTAGGGCCCTATTGACACATTATTTCTGCCCTGTGTTTCTTGCTGGGGGGAAAAACACATGGTTGGCCTTCATGTCACATGGGCAATGTCATCAATCTGCCAATCAACATGGACCTCACACACATTTTTATGAGAGCCCGGGGTGGAGCTATAAGAAGGCACACGGGTCCAAAAGAACCCGCTGCCACTGGGAGAGGGAACACACAACAGGGAGCGCACAGGGGCGTATTAAGCTCTTTGCCACACGTAGGTGGCCAAATATTTGCCGCCCCAGCGGCAAGGGAGGGGAGAGTTTAATTAAATTTATATGTTAAAGTTTAAAACTGCTGTCGCGCAGGAGCATGGCGGCATGAGCTCCTCATGCACCTGCCCACCTGCCTCCCAAATTATGATGGTGGCAGGTGGGTGCGTCCCATGCAGGATGCAAAGGGGCATTGGGTGACAGAGAGAGCAGGCAGGCAGCGAGGCAGCGATAGCCAATGAAGCGGAGAGGGCGGTGATAGATCCTATCCCAAGCCCGCCTACCTCCCAAATGAGAGCGATCTATCGCCGCCCTCTCCGCTTCATTGGCTATCGCTGCCTGCCTGCTCTCTCCGCTGCCCATTGCCCTTTTGCATCCCGTATGGGACGCACCCACCGCTGTGCCATCATACATGAAACACACACACACTTCATTTTATTTATTTATTTATTTATTTATTTATTTATTTATTTATTTATTTATTTGATTTCAATATTGCCCTTCCAGAAATGGCTCAGGGTGGTTTACATAGAGAAATAATAAATAAACAAGATGGATCCCTGTCCCCAAAGGGCTCACAATCTAAAAAGAAACATCAGATAGACACCAGCAAGAGTCACTGGAGGTACTGTGCTGGCGGTGGATA
Source organism: Hemicordylus capensis (assembly GCF_027244095.1). NCBI lineage: Eukaryota > Metazoa > Chordata > Lepidosauria > Squamata > Cordylidae > Hemicordylus > Hemicordylus capensis. The sequence goes on from NC_069659.1 coordinate 32,192,472, forward strand.
GGGCCAGTTGCTCTCCCCCTGCTATATAAAGAGAATCACCATGTTAAAAAGTGCCTCTTTGCCAAGTTAGCAGGGGCCTGTATATAATTCTTTTAAGAAGTGCTGCTTGGGGCGATATTTGCCAGTGTAGGCAGCCTCCTCCACTGCCTCTCCTGTAATGCGCCTATGGGGGCACACCACCACTTTGGGGGTGCTGCCTGTGAGAACACAGGCTGCCTATTCCATCTCTATGCCACAGGGCCACAGATCCTGGCAAAAGAAGAAACCATGTGATCTGGTCAGCTCAGGCAACGGACACGTTTATACATCACTGACGTCACTGACGCAATGTGCGACATGCTTGATACTCAAGGAACATGCTTTAATTGTCATCCGCATTGCAGAGCCAAGCTTTAATAAGCCTTTGGTTTTGTAAAGAGATTTTTCACCTGATTTTACATTCCACACTTTTCCAGCAACAACAACACTGCATAAATCATAAATAAATAAAACACAGGATGAATTAGGTCTGAGATTCTTCCTAGAGGGTTACAGATACAAACCAGATCTCCTGATACTTCATTATGCTGGAACTCCCAAAGGACCTGACTTCTAAATCTGGTGGGATCTAATCAAATACAGAATGACTTATCTTTGGGGCATGCTAATTTCCCCTTTTGTATTGTGTTCCTGTGGAAATTGGTGTTTTATCTTCACACTAATTAAAAAGAAGCCTGGATATAAGCATTTGTTTAAAATTTATTTAACAAATAAGAGGGTGTGGGGGTGGGGGGAATAGTGTATGCTTTGAATTTCAAAGGATGTTTTTAAAAACTATTTGAGATTACCCTTGGACACGGGACATTTGTTGCTGGTGAAATCAATTTAAGAGTTTGTAGATGTGTGTTATGATGGTTGTCTGTGGGAATCCAGATTAACATCTGAAGGCTATATGCCTGACTAACCCAGAGGCTTTATACTAGGACTCCATGAGGCTTAGTAGGCCTGTTTGGATTCAGCCCACCTGTACTGCTGTCTAGGTCGAACCAGGCCTGAAGTAGGGATGTGTGAACAGGTTCCATGTTGAACAAGTGCAAACAGGTTCCATGTCGAACAAGTTTGACATCGAACCTGATCGGTTCTGTCCGATGTCGAACCGACCCCGCTCCCCGCCATTCGGGGGTGGTGGTGGTTTCGCAAAAATGAGCCAGCATGGTGGAGAGCCAGCATGGTGTAGTGGTTAGAGTGCTGGACTAGGACCGGGGAGACTCGAGTTCAAATCCCCATTCAGCCATGAAACTAGCTGGGTGACTCTGGGCCAGTCAATTCTCTCTCAGCCTAACCTACTTCACAGGGTTGTTGTGAGGAGAAACTTAAGTATGTAGTACACCACTCTGGGCTCCTTGGAGGAAGAGCGAGATATAAATGTAAAAATAAATAAAAATGTGTTTTATTTATTTATTTACTCACCCCCTCCAGAGGGCTTCTCTGAGGTCATGAGGGGGTTGTCTTTCTGGAGGTTAGCCCTCCCCTTGCCGGCCTCTATTATGCACCAAATTGCCCAGTTCAGGCTGCCTTCAGCCCATTCCAGGCCTCACCCCTCCCCATAGTTGTGGCCATTTTGGAGGCCCCTGCACATACCCATTTGGTTTCTACATGGCCTGGGTCATGACCCGGCCACACAGAGGCTCATTGAGCATGTACAGTGTCCTTCAACATGGCCACAACTGGCGGGGGTGAGGGGTGAGGCCTGGAATGGGCTGAAGGCAGCCTGAAATGGGCAATTTGGTGCATAATGGAGGCCAGCAGTGGAGGGCAAACCTCCGGAGACAGACAGACAGACAGACACACACACACACACACACACACCTTCAGCCTCAGAGAAGCCCTCTGGAGGGGTGAGTTAATTTTTTTCCATGAATCCCCCGAACCAGGGGGATGGGTGGGTTCCAAGGGGGTACAGAACTGAACTGGCCTGATCTGGTTTGGGTCCAATTCAGACTCAAACTGGGCCAGCCGGTTTCGTGAACACCTCTAGCCTGAAGCAGATCAAACCAATTTGGATATAGTGCTGAAGCTTTGCGATTTTATATAAATGTAACTCAGAATTTATCCAGAAACAACTCCATTTTCTCCTTCTCCTTTCCCTTCCCTTTTTGGGGTGTATATGAAACAAAAATTTGTGATTCGGGTTGAATTCAAATCAAATTCAAGCTGAATTGCGTGCTGCCAAACTGGTTTAGTCAAACTGACCTGCTGGTCCATTTGACCCAACCAGTTTGGTGACTAATATTTGTAAAGGGGAATCCGATAAAGGGCTTGGGGACCCTAGCTCCTGTGAAAAGGGCAGCGGGGGCAGCAAGAGGTACTTAAAGGGTCTGCTTACCCACAAAACGCACTGCCTGCACTATTACTCAAGTCCCCGCCCCACCGGTGCAGCTCACAGCTAAAGCGTGCACGATCCTCCCTCCCTCCCTGCACCATTCCCAGGACTGCAGGAGAAACCCTGCAGGAAGTCGTTTCAGATGTCTAGCAGCTACTTTGCTCCCTCACTGATGAACTATGTCTAACCTGTCTCCTGTATAGTCTGGTAAGTAGGAGTGTGCATGAATACATATTTGTGAATTGATTCAAGTGCAAATTGAATCACAACAACTGGAATTGCATTCAATTCATTGAAAACAGCTGGCTTGGCTGGCTGCCTTGTCTAATCCACCTCGAATCACTTGAATCGATTTGGGTAGACCAGTCCTCTGAGGCAAGCTGATGTGCAAAGTCCAGAGTGGAGGGCTGGGCGACCCACCAACCATAATTGGTAGACCAGCTCTCCCCGGGAAAATGGCACACAAATCGCCCACATCAATTCAGGTTGAACAGGGGTGATTTTTCTCAACCCCCAATTGGGCCCTCTATTTTGAAGGTGATTCAATTCAAGGCTGAACTCCCAAACCACTCCTGATTTGACCTGAATCACTTCAAGGTCGAATAGAATTGCACATCTGTACTGGTAAGTACAGCCACCTAATGGCACGGTGGGGAAATGACTTGACTAGCAAACGAGAGGTTGCTGGTTCGAATCCCCACTTGTACGTTTCCCAGACTATGGAAGACACCTATATTGGGCAGCAGTGATATAGGAAGATGCTGAAAGGCATCGTCTCATGCTGCGCGGGAGGAGGCAATGGTAAAGCCCTCCTGTATTCTACCAAAGTTAACCACAGAGCTCTGTGGTCACCAGGAGTCGACGCTGACTCGATGGCACACTTTAACTTTACTGGTAAGTATCTTTAGGGAGGGTGGTGAAGCTTCAGTCCTAGATCAAAGCAACCCCTTTGAACAGGGCTGAAGTGAGGTGAGAACCCCCCAAATACTGAGGCAGCACCCCAAATTGAAGTACAACTGCTTCACAGCACAGCCCTACTTCATACTGCCTGTCAATAACAGATTGTATATTCCTATTCTGTTCTGTGCCTGAAGCCTCCCAGCCTCATACCACCATACCATGAGGCTAATGCAAGCCCTATAATTTGTATCTGGGAGATTCACCCATGTGTTCTTGCCTAGTTCCTGTCAGAACAGTTGCAAGGGAGTAACATCAGGAGAGAGGGCATGCCCTCAACTCCTGCTGTAGGCTTCCAGTGGCATCTGGTGGGCCACTGTGTGAAGCAGGATGCTGGACTAGATGGGCCTTGGGCCCGATCCAGCAGGGCTGTTCTTATGTTCTTAATAGGACCTAGCCCACTTAGCTATGGGCTCCCTAGGAACATCTTGTATGTGTGTGCGCTTGAGAATGTGAGGTACAATTGCCACAAATGAAGCAAAACACATTTGATCCTGCCATGGACAAATGGTGGGACAAGTGCTGCAATCCTATACCTTTGCACCTGGGAGTATTTCAATGGGGCTGGCTCAGTCTGGAGGGCAAGTATTCCCTCTTGACCCCTCCAGATGCCCATGGAGCCTAACCTCCCCTGCCCCACCCGTCTTGACTGAGGCAATTTTGAAATTGTATGAAATGGTGCATGCCTGTGTTTCTGTTCCCTACAAGAGATCCTCCCTAGCAGCAGGGCACTGTGTGGCTGAGGATAAGGGCCCTTGAATCTGAGGTGATCACACAGAGACTACAGCCAACTGGGTGAACTGCCACTCTCTCTTGCATTCATGTGAAACCACAGTTATAGTTTGGTTTTTGTTCTCTCATGGCTGTAGCTATCGCTGCATGTTGCATGCTAATCACTAGTGAGAGCTTCAGCTTGAGGAGGCAGCTTTTAATTTACAGGAGGGCAAATGTGTCAACTCCTTCTAACTACTCTATTATCTTCCATTCCTTCAACCACAAGGAAACGAATGGAACGGCTTCGCTTCAGTCTCTCTCTCTCTCCTCTTGCTGCTTGCAATCAGACATTGCAAATTGAGTTTTGGCCTACAGCAGGCTCACGCCGCAAGTTATGAGACCTTCAAATACTAGGTTTATAACAAAAACGCTAAATGCAGCTTTCAGAGAAGCTAGAGAGATGCGATTAGCTTATTAACATCCATCATGACCATTGTAGGGTATACTTAATGAGCAGTATTCAGACTGACACCGTTGTGGTGTCAGAAAGTTAGAAAGCACAACAACAATTCCCCTGATTGACCCTATCCCTCTACTGACCCGACTATATGTCACTGAGGGTCCTCAGCCCTCAGGAACATATTTGGGTGGGGAAGGACTGTAACCAATAGTGGAAGAGCATCTGTTTTGTATGCAGAAGGTTCTAGGTTCAGTCCTTAAAACCAATATAAGTGTGGCAGACCTATGCATCTGGTGCAATGTATGCTTGACTGCTGACACCTACAAGCAAAGGACACAAGATGCCTTAAGGGGATCTCCTCCTGTATATGCAGCACATGGAAAAGGGGATGGATCCTGTTAATTTTTAAACATCCATTAATTTAAAAAAATATTTTATTTATTTTTACATTTATATCCTACTCTTCCTCCAAGGAGCCCAATACGTGGATATTTTTATCCCCACAACAACCCAGTGAGGTTGGTTAGGCTGAACGTTAAGTGACTGACCCAGAGTCATCCAGTGAGTTCCATGGCTGAATGGGGATTTCAGGTCTCCCCGGTCCTAGTTCTGCACTCTAACCACTGCACTACACCGTAATGAGTACTATATTGACCCGTACCATGGGAAACAAAGTGTGAATTGTCTGTTCAGGCTTGATCCTTTGGCAAGTCCCATCTGAGCAGTCCCTTGTGTCTTTTATTCATTTCCCAGAACTCATTGTTACAGTCTGTAATTTCTTATCCTCTCCTCTGCAGAAATTAATGTCATTAGAGAATGTCAGAAAAATGCATTTAACATTGAGAATGTCCTCCTTTCTTCTTTGTTCCTTATTCCATCAGGTATGTTCTCTTTCACGCAAGCTGGAATAGAAAGCTTCTCAGAGATACCCAGAAAAGTTACAGCATAAAGAATCTTATTTAATAAAAAGAGATTTTGTAGGCAGCACCATTGAATAGACAGAATTAAATATCTCTTTTGGCCCATGCATTTCTAGCACTTTAAAAGGAGCTAGAAATATATTTATGTTATGTTATGTTATGTTTATGTTATGTTATGTTACGTTATTTATTGTTCGATTTTTATATGGCCTTTCATTAAAACAATCTCAAGGCAGTTTACAAAAACATTTAAAACAATATAAAACAATTAAACAGTTAAAGAATAAAATATTAAATTGGGATATAAACATACAAATCTAATTAAAAGTTTTTAAAAATATGCAATGGGACCATATAAAACAGTGCAGCAGTAACAAAAATGACACTCATATACAAGCCTGGGTAAAAAGCTAAGATTTCACTTGCTTTCTAAAAACTGTGATGGAGATTGAGGAGCAGATGTTCCTCAGGAGAGCATTCCAAAGCCTGGGGGCAATAACTGAGAAGGCCCTGTCCCGTATGCAAGGCAGCTGAGCCTCCCTCATTGTCAGCATGTGGAACAAAGCCCCCTCTGATGACCTTGTCAAGTGGGCAGAAACCCTTGGGACCAGGCGGTCTCTCAGATATCCTCAGATATAAAGATGACTTCTCTGTTTTTATAGAGGAAAAAATATTTTTGACCTGGCCATTCATGAGATTTCTCTTTAATGCTTTAGTAGATCATAATAATCATAATTTAAATCTCCTACTCTGAATGTTTTTGCCTGTGTCAAATAGGCATGTTTGAAATAGTGGGACATGTGCATCTTTACTGCCCTTATTATGGAGACATTCATCTATCTGTTATAGTTCAAATTAGCATGAAAACCCCAGGCAGGACAAATAAATTTTACACCTCAGATCATGAAAATAATATTACCATCAACATAGCAAAATTATGTGTATTGCGTGCACTATCAAAAACATGATGATTAAATCTTCCAAGCAAGGTTAGATTGTGGAAAGTTAGATTGTGGATAGTATTGTTCTATGTAGCTACTGCATACTTGTTCTTATTCTTGGTGGTTATTTTATTTTGTGCTGGCTTATGACTGTAACAATAAACTAAACTAATTTAAAAGAGTACCTTGTGTTTTTCATGTTTTTAAGATTTGATCCAAGTGACGTTTTCTGTAACACCTAAGGGCCTTTGGATATAACCTAGTAAGTTCTGCTTCTATGCAAGTTCCAGTGAAATTAATAGGTGTAGTGCTGGAACAGTTCGTTGTGGTTTGTTTCTGAGAATTTAATGGAGGACAAACTGATATTCAATGGCTTGTGAAATGATGGTAGGCATTTAAGATCACATGAGAGCCAAACTACACGTGAACACATCTCCCTCCTCCAAAAAAGAAAAAGAAAAAATAGCAGCCATATATGCCGGGTGGGATTTAGATAGAGTCTGTGATGCAGGGTGCAGTCACAAACATCTGTGGGGAGGCAAAGGGGTCACTTGCCCCAAAGATTCATGGCCAAATCAATGTGGAACAGCAGTTGCTTGTATGTATATTTATATGCATATACTTTGCCCCACAGGAACAAAATCTTATAGACACAAATGAACACAGATTGTTTTTTTAAAACCCTTTCCCCCTGCACTGATACCTAATGCAAATTATCCCTACTCCTAGAGCTTCTATTAGCCACAACAGGGGAAATGTTGCAGCTCATAGTGGATCTGGAATATGTGTAGAAATTGGTGCAGTGGACAAAGATTCACACTTGTGCCCTGCACCACAGCCCTGACCCAAATTGCCCCTCTCCACGGCTTCATTGCTCCAAATACTATCTGAGGAGGTGATGTGGACAGTGAAGGTAATGAACAGCACATATTCTGTTGTAACATATTTATTTATTATGTTTATTCCATAACTAGCTGGGTCATGCGAAGAGCATCTGCACCTCTGGCCGGCCCACCCACCGCCACTGTCCCCCCGCCCCCTGCTGGCATGCCCAGCTTTCTGGCTGGCCAGCTGGCTGCTCCCCCCGCCCCCCCATGATTTCTGGTGGGCTGGCTGGCTGGCCCGCTTCCTCCCCCACACCCACGCTTTCTGGCTTGTAGGCCGGCTGGAAAGCTAGCCCACCACCTCCTCCCACCACCTCTTCCAGGCAGCCGGGCCAGACTGGCCCCCCCACCTTCTCCCACCTCTTCCTCTCGGCGGGCGGCCAAGCCAGGTTGGCCCGCTGCGACCTCCTCTGGCCAACCGGCAGCCAGGCCAGGGCCAGGCTGGCCTGCCACCATCTCCTCTTCCTAGTGGGTGGCCAGGCCAGGCCGGCCCACCGTTGCCTCCTCTGGCCAACCGGCAGCCGGGCTAGGTCCAGGCTGGCCCACCGCTACCTCCTCCCACCTCCTCCTCCCAGCGGGCAGCCAGGCCAGGCCAGCCCGCTGCCTCCTCCTCCTGCCTCCTCCTCCCGGCGGCTTGCCCAAGCCGGCCCACTGCTGCCTTCTCTGGCTGACTGGCGGCCATGCCAGGGCCAGGCCAGCCTGCTATCACCTCCTCTGGCCAACTGGCAGCTGGGCCAGGCCGGCCCACCGCCCCCATCACCATTCTCTCCCGTCCCCGTTGCTATCCCCAGGCAGTTGCTCTCGCAAGAGCTGCCATGCATGGGATTAGCGATGGGTACATTTAAGAGAATTAAATATATAGATAGATAGCATTCAAGGCAGTGTACATGGAATTCCCAGGTGGTCTCCCATCCAGGCAATAGCCAGAGCCAGACCTGCTTAGCTTCAGCAAGGTGGCTGTGTCATATACCCTCAGACCATATTTCCCTGGAACCTGTATACAGGGACATAGCTATAACGGAACAAGGTACAGATGTCCCTGGGCCCTGAGGCTCACTGGCTGGGTGCCAGTTCACTCTTTGCTCTTTACTGTTGGTGTTGCATGGATCCATGAGGTGATTGTAGTAGGTGTACATGTTAAAAAAATGTTTCTGAGCCAGGGGAATGTGCGCACAAAAGTGCATGTTTGAAAGGGTCTGCCTGCATGGGGAGCGTGTGATACTATCTGCACAGGAGTGAGAGAAAGGGCATGCCGAAAATGTGTTGTTTGTTCACCATGTCCTTACAGTTCTTCTGAAGCAAAAACATGGCAGCAGGAGAAGAAGGCAGCAGAAGGCTCAGGGGCAAACAGTGAAGATGGGCCCCTGGTAATATGTGAGAGTTTCACTCAGGGGTGTAACAAGGATGAAGTGGGCCCAGAGACAAAATTTTAAAATGCCCCCTGTCACTACCTTCCTCTAAAAATAAAAATAAAAAATATTCAAGGAAGCTCAGGCAGGCGTTGGGTGGGGGAGACATGTCTCTCCCCTCCCCAGGCAGGGCCCCCCGAGACAACAGTCTCCCCTTGCCCTATTATAGTTACACCCCTGGTCTCACTGTTCACCAACTTTGCTAATCTTCAGAAGGTCAGTTAAAACTTACCTGTTCTGCTGGGTTATTGTGGGTGTCCGAGGAGATCTCAAAATACTGCCTCACAGACTGCCTTTAAAGTGCTCTTGTCTGTTTTTTAATACTCAAATACCTCACTAGCTGTGCAATGCTGGTTGTGAGACAATTTTCTGATTTGCTTGTGGTCAGTGCCTTTATTTTCAGCATAATACCTGCTTGTTGAGCAAAGAGGCACCTTTCAAAAGTGCTGGCTCCCATATGTTTTGCAGGGGGAGAGCAATGATCCCTATTTAGACCAGCACCGCTTTGCCACATTGGCTGTTGTTGGTGTCTCATGTGTGTGCATGTTTGCCTGTGTCTGTCTGTGAAATTGCATGCCCATTGGGACAGTGAACCATTTCCCTATACCTTTTGCTATGTAAGCCGCTTTGAGAACTTTTTGTTGAAAAGCAATGTATCAATATTTGTAAGAACAAGTTCTGCTCCCTAGTGTGAGCCATTTCTTCAGTTTACCCAGATCACTGCAAAAGCATCTCCCACTTTATCTGTGCTTGCCGAACAGCTTGGCCTCATCAGCTCACCACACTTCCCACCTTTAAATGGCATCAGCTGGAATTGGAGGAATAACCTCCTCCACATACCATCCAGTCACTCCACAGCAGTAACATATAGGAGAGAACAGCAGAGTTAGTAGAAATAATTGCTCTCTGCAGCAATTATGCAAACCAATGGATGGAGTTCCAGCTTCTGGTGGGTTTTTCCTTATGTATAAATACATCTGAATATTCCATGCGGAATGTGTATGATGCTTTTTGCAGATTTAAGAGTCCGCAAAGATTATTTTGAGTATGCCCTATATATCGTACTGAGTTATGCATCTTCACTGTAAGCATGATATAGGGAACTCAATGCTATACCTTTGTATAATCATGCAATATATATCCATTATGTATTGCATTTCTAATGCATTTTGCTCCCAATCTGAGCACAGTGACATATAGCTATGGTGGAGTACTTGAATAGTAGCCAGAGACAGTGGGTGAGGATGTGCATCTGTATCCTTGTTCCCTGTCTCTGCACAGACCAGTCTACACCCTGCATATTGCAGACGAGAATCACAAATGAGCGAGATGCTGATCAATATCAAAAAGTTCATCACCAAGAGCCAAGGTGATGAGCGAGGTAGCTGGAGTTAAGCTTTCCTGTATTTGTCCCATACTTCCCAGAAGGAATTTACTGTGAAAACTATCATTATTTATGACAGGGTGGATTTGTGTGTGTGTGTGTAGTTTTCTAAAATTCAAATAATCTATCTTAATAAAAGTTTACTGCTTCCAAAAGAATAGGTGAAACATCATCCGTTTCTTTAAAGCACTCCAATTATAATCAAGCCCAAACTATTAACATGACAATAATACATTAAATTTGGCACACACAATCCACCTCTTTCCCAGCAATCATATGTTATTCCACAATTAACGCTCAGTCCCCCTCCCCTTTTCGATGAAATTAGAGATCATCTTCTGCCAAACCATAATATTTTTTCTATCTGGACTGTTTGAAGCAAATTTTTTTGTGGTGGTGGGGACAATACTAATATTTAACAAGACATTCTTTCAAGAAAAGAGATGTTTAAGTTAGACCATATTAGCAGAGCATCTTGAGTTTCGGTAGTACTTATGCATAGTTATTTTTAAGGCATGTTTATTTTATTTCTTAATACATAGCTTTGAATAGTGTATAGGGTGGTCTATTTAAATTGTCCAATAAAATGTTGTGATGAGAATTTTTTTCCTGTTTAATTTGAGTGCCATAACTTCCATTTTTCCCTCTGATTTTTCTTCTTAATATCAGTAATTTCCCCAAGGAAATATATTAAGGTTGAATTTAGGGATATGCAAATTGATGCAAATGTGAATCAATTCTACTTGAATCGGGGTGATTCAAGTGATTTGAATTCAAATTGAATCACCCTTTAAAAGGGCAATTCAATTTGAATTCAAATCAGAAGTTTTAAATTTGATTCAAATTCAGTTCAAGAGTCATTTGGCACCTTTGGTAACCATTGAGGTACCCTGATTGGTTAAAAAAGGCATCAAAACAGGGTTGAATTAATTTGAATTTGATTTGAATTTGAATTTAATTTTCATACCAGATTCAAATTTGATTTGAATGAGAAACAAATTTTCAGAATTCGATTCAAATTCAAAATGAATAAAAAAATTAATTCCATGTACATCTCTAGTTGAAATCCTAGCACATGTACTAGAGAGTAACTACTGACATTGGACACAATGCGACTTTCTTCTGAGTAAACCTGCACAGGACTGGGCTTCACATTCTACTGCTGACTCTTGAGGGTGAGTCACATAAAACCACATCCTCTGCAGGCAAGCTGGGTTGTGTCCAAAGAAAGTTAGTAATGATGAAGCACCAGTGAAATCAATAAGCCAAGTTAGCACTCTGATTTAAGTCCTATTAATTTCAATGGAACTTAGACATAATTAACTTTCTTGGGATATAACCTGCTGGCAATAAACAGGTTGTCATGAGCTTTGAAAATTTCAGTATTCTTTCAAAATTACAAAGACTTTCTTTCAGCCAAAGGATTATATGATGCAAAGGAGGATGTACTTCTCAAGATTGTTCAGATATGTATTTTTGACAAATGCAAGTGTTCTCATTGTTCCTTAGAAATTTACCTTGCTGCTGATAAAAAGCTCCAAACAAATCTTTCCAAAACAAAATATTCCTTCTGCAGCTTGTATCTACACACAAGGTTGCATCATTTTTCAGTTGCTGGCAAGATCTTCTACATTTATGCAAAAAGGAGGAGGAGGAGGAGGAGGAGGAGAAAGAAAAGGTACTTTAGCTTTTTGTTTTTCCTGTGGATCAGTTCTGATAGAAACGTTTGTGGTTCCATCCCCATAGAAAATGGTGTGTGTGATGTACTTTGTACTTTGTGTGGTGTACAAACACTTTGTGGTTGTACTTTGCTGGAACTCCTGAGAAAATGTCTGCGTCAATCTGTTCCACATTCTCATCTCCTCATCCGATGACGTTGGCACACTCTGAATCTAATTCTGAATCCCTACATGACTTGACTGTTCTGCAGGATTGAAATCATCTGGGGTAGTAAAGTGATTGCGTAGATTATATGTAAGTGGGGTGTCGGGTTTGGGAAGTATCTGCCTAACTGCTAGTCACAAAGATCAATGGATGAATGCTTGCTATTGTCACCACACTCTGTCAATCACTTTCACAAGTGACTTATTCCCTTATGGGGTGGGGAATGTAGATCAGTGTTAGAGCATCTTCTTTGCATGCAGAAGGCCCCATGTTCAGTCCCTGGCATCTCCAGGTATAACTGGGAAAGACTCCTGCCTCAAACCTTGGAGAGCTGCTGTCAGTCAGTGGAACCAAGAAGTCTTGTTCAAAATGATCTACAGTACTAACCTAATTTTCTGTCCCATACCTATGTCCAGATTTTTTTCACTTCTGTAACCCAGTCTCTGTTTCCTGTCCATAACTTATAAACACATCCAGATTTTCCTCCCATCTCTACAGCCCAATTAACCAGCATGTTTGCTCATAAACAAATCCCATAAAATTAAGGAGAATCAACTTCCTTCTAAGTATGCTTAGAATTGTAGCCTTAGAACATGATAGGAAGTTTAGAGGATATTTTCATAGCCTAAAGGCAGATAAGGAAATACATAGTAAGCATAAATCATCCCGGTTGCAGATATGAAGCCTAGAGAGTTAAAACAATTAGCTAATGCACTGATGGAACCGCTGATCATTATTTCAGAGAAGATCTGATGCGGTGCTGTTCTTTAACAAAGGAACATACTGGGAATGTCAGTGGGTCCAGAGTTATGTCCTTAAGCTACGATCAGAAGATATAGCTGCATGGATATCTATCAAAATGTTTCTGGAAATGACTGTATGGCTGCTTTTTATTTCAAATAATGGTGCAAACATTGAAGAGGAAAATAAATGGTATCATTATCATTGTTGTTATCACTGTTAATACCACACCATGGTATTACATGGGCCATGTACTGGGCTGATATCTTAATGAAGTACCAGTGCAACATGAGATTACTATATATTTTCTATGACTTATTGTCATTCTCTGCCTGCTCTGGGGCCTTGCACACTGCTGCCCCTTGTGGCAGCCCACCTCGCTACAGCAGATTCCTAGGCTTCTGAAGCCCTGGAAAGGCCCTGTCTTTTGGGATCACTCTTTGGCCTTTCCCTCTAGCAGGAAGCACAAAAGGCTTCTGGGCTGAGGAAGCCCTCACCTCAGTATCCAGGTTCCCTTATTCCTGGTCTATTTGTCTTGGTAAAGGTCAACCTGAGGTTTATCATTCACTGTCTACACAGCATTCTCGTTCAGCCATTTCAAATCAATTTCCACATCAAAGTGGCTGATGTTGCATACAATGGCATCATCTTCCATCTGCTCAAAATGTCTCCTGTCTGCTTGGTGTGACCTTTGGCTTGCTTTTCTACCTGTTTGACCCCCTAGCTCCTGATTGCGGATATAGTTTGACCTTGGCTTGTTTCTGACTCCTGGCTCCTGCTTTGACCCTCTGGCTCCTGACCATCTACCTGGCTTGATTCCTGGCATGTTCCTGGTTCTCCCAGTCTTGGCTTTAAACTTGTGTCTCCTAGTGACCACTGCCTGTGGCTCAGCTGCTTGACACTTATGTACCAGTTTTCCACAAAAAAGTTCTTATAGTGGTTTACATAGAAAAAAAATAGGAAGAAGATGCACTGGTGTTGCACACAAATTCCAGATAAGTTCCAGAACTCGTGTGTGTGTGTGTGTTTGCAATCAGGGGGCATGAATTTCGATGGTCTCCCCCTCACTGGAATCCCTCTTTTACCCCTTGTATCCCTGAGGGCCAGGCAGCTCCCAGGAACATATTTTTGGTGACATGGAGTGCTTCTGAGGTATGGAAATTCATCAGAGCTCACCCTTCCTTGAGTATTGGTGCTGCATTAATCTGACACTCATCCACAGCACTGACACATCTCATGTTGCATTTTCACTTAGTTACACTGGATGTCAGCCATTGCACCTTACATAGGTAATGCGGGGTCAAAACAGGAGATACTAGCCATCAAGGTTTTTGTGAAAACATCCACGTGAAATGTCATATGCTCCAAGAAGGAAGTTTCCATTGGTGTCCATGGCAGCTTCCCTCTCAAGGCTACATACAGGTGGAGGGATTTTAGTTGCAACTGCAGTGTGAGTAGAAAGAGTTAGAATCTCCCTGCCCACCCACATGCCACACTCCTTGATCCTGCTGTGGGTGCTGTTTTAGTTAAGCAAAGAAAGGAAGCAGCAATTATTTGATTTGCAGTCTGAAGGACCATCTCCCACGGGAGACTGCCCAGCCTGTAAGATTTGGTAAGGAGGTCCTCTTGAATGAGTTGCTATTATCTTAGGTTCATTTGGAGGTGACCATGTGGAATAGGGCCTTTTCTGTGGTGACCCCTGCTCTCTGGAACTCCCTCCCCCAGGAAATGCAGGTGGTTCCCTCTCTCCATGCTTTTGACTCCTTTTAGGTGTACTTATTTTGGTTGGCACATCTAAGCTGGTGTTTTTCATGTTTGATGAATAGTGGTGTTATGATTGCTTCTATTTCTCTTAAATTTCTATCCAGTGTTTTAGCTATTTATTATAGTTCTACACTGGCCCATCTGTTAGCTCTGAACGGTTTACAATTTATATGGGTTTTGTAGTTTTATTAGTGTTCTAGTGGATTTTTGAAATTGTACGCTGCCTTGGGGTCTTCTGTGAAATGCAGGGTAGAAATATCTATATCTATAAATAAATACATTAAATAAAATAAATGTTTTGATCCAAAGAGTGGTAACAAACAAGGAAGAGGATCAAAGTTAGCTGTATACTTGGAACACAGCCACAGATACAGGACAGCTGCTAAGATTAATATTCTTTTTTACTGGTGTTCCTGGTGCATTTTTATCAAAAGAATATCTATAAGAACAAACAAATATATATTTTTAAAGTAGATCAAATAATCAAAATAGAAAGCAAAAATACATTGTTGCATGCTTGCCCTCACCTCTTGCCTGTGGGCTTCTCAGAGGCATCTGGTGGACTACTGTGTGTGAAACACAATGCTGGACTAGATAGGCCTTGGGCCTGATCCAGCAGGGCTGTTCTTATGCTCTTATATCATAATCAGGGGCATATCAAGGTTGTAGTGGGCTCTGGGACAAAAAGTGAAGATGGGACCCACCCCCCCCACCCCCATTTTCCAGAGAGGCTGGAGGTGGAGAGTGAATAGCAAGCTATTTCTGAGCCAGCAAGTCCCCCCCCCCACTTTTCCCTCAGGGGACGAGGGACATCCCTCCCTTTGTTCTTTCATAGCTATGCCCCTATGAGTTTTGCAATATACTTGTACTCCCATCATGAATGAACTCCAAATTATGCACCATTAGCAATGCGTTCTAAAATAAAGCCAAATGCTTTGCAAAACTCATTAAAAGAAAAAAGGATAATGTGGTCAACCATATCGAAACTAATGGGATATACAAAACATTGATCAGAAATACATGGACATTCTGTAGTGCAAATTCAGAAGGTAGTGGTGCTACAGTAAAATACTAATGAATTAATGGTTCATCTTCTTTATTTTGTTTAACAGTCGGTTAGTTTTTATTTTTTAATTTAAAGATGTATTCTTATTGTCCTGGCTCTTAGACTGTGGAGAGACTGTTATGTAAATCCTTATGGATTAACTCCCGATGAACTTTTAATGTATTACATTCTCTTTCTTTCTGAAGGTGGGACTGCTCCATTTCAAGCTAGCTAATTCCCTGACACAAGCCTAAAATGTATTGGGGTCCCCGCCAATTTCCCAGGAGTTGTAGTCAAACAACATATGGGGACCCAAGTTTGACAGCCTCTGACATAGGGCTATAGGCCTTTTTATAATCCATCATGAGTTTTGGGTGGTATGCATATCTGCCAAACAGATAAACAAGGGGTCAAAAGCTATAACTTAGGGTGGCTGTACACAGGGTTTAGTTGAACAACTGTAGACATGCCATATAAATATCTGATAAGTGTATAAGCTCCAGCGCAAAGAGAGCAACAAACTTCATTTCTTCTTCATAAAAAGAGCCCTGCTGGATCAGGCCCAAGGCCCATCTAGTCCAGCATCCTCTTTCACACAGTGGCCCACCAGATGCCTCTGGGGAGCCCACAGGCAAGAGGTATGTGCATGCCCTTTCTCCTGCTGTTGCTCCCCTTCATTTTCTGAGCGGCTTGAGAATACACATTCCAGCACATCAAAGTGCCAACCAAATACCCTTGTTAGGGAATAAGCCATGTTGAACTTAAAAAAAAAAAAAAATCCTCAAAAAATTTTTTTTAAGGTTTTAATTCGTGGCTGATTTTAAATTGTTAAATTGTTTTAAGTTTTTGTATATATTTTAACTTGTTTTATACTATTGTTAACCGCCCAGAGACGAAAGTTTGGGGCGGTGTACAAATGTAATAAATAAATAAATATTAGGCTGCCAAGGGTTTGTTAGACTGAAACAGCTTTATTGTGTGAACATAGTTTCTGAAGTGTGAGCAGCAGCTGAGAAAGTTTCCAAAACAAAACAAAAAAGGAATTAAAAGTGTTGAATCCTGATTTAATCATTTAAGTCAGAGTATTTGGGTTGAGTTTGCTGTTTCTAGAAGTTCTTGGCAAGAGAGAGAGAGTTTTCTGATAAAATTGCCAGAAAACATACATGATCTTTGTATGTTTATGCAGCAATACCTGTGTGTTAAATGTGTTAAAAAGGTTTCTGAAAGCATTGGATTAAGGAAACAAATAAAACCAGACTATAAATCATGTAGTCAGGAAGCCAGAAAAGGCATGCCATTCATTCAAAATGATGCTTCAAAAATGGCTCGTCCTTGCAGTTCCTCTTGAATAGAGCACCTAATGAACCATTTGCAATCCTTGCAATGTCATCTATCTTCAAGCCAAATTTCAAGTTAATATAGAAACAACACTGAAAGATGCTTGACCCAGATTCCATTTTGATAACGTCACATCAGGATTTGTGAATGCTTTTCTCTGGCAGGGTCCACATGTCTTTAACATCGTCGTGACATTTAACAATTGAATTTCCCAGCATGATGATGCAGCGATGGGAAAAGTTTCATTTAGCCGAGGATACATACTGACACATATAATTACAGCCGTCAGTCTGCTATGAACTGAACCCACCCTGTTCTGCTCAGACATGCAATGTTCCCTGCAGGATGCAGCCCAGGAGAAATTGTGTATGATATTTTCTAGTAGGTTGGTTGTACACAGCACTGATTGGCTAGTCCTTGTGGCAACACAAAGGCCCTTCCTCCCCGGAGTTGATTTTCAATAATAAAATAATAGTAATAGTAATAATAATTAATAGGGTTTAAACATATGGATAAGGGGCTGAACAACAATGTAGTGGATATGTATGGAAGGCATTTGAAAAAATAAGAACGTGCATCCTACCAGGGGCATAGCTAGGGAAGAGGGGGCCGGTGTTCACCCCTCTCCAGCGGCCCCTCCGAATGAGGGAGATAATGAAGAAAATAGGGAGGGTGGAGCTGGGGGCCCCTCATGAGCTTGGGGGCTCGATTTCTTTCAACCCATTCACTCAATTATAGCTACACCTCTGCATCCCTACAGAAGCATGGAGGAAAGGTGCAAAGAAAGATAAGTTAAAACTGGATATGGAAGCACAATCAGAAAGATTGTGTAAAGATCACTCTTTATGGAAACCTGTAAGCACCTTGAATTTTGGCCTCTTGATTCAAAGCACAGGAACTCTGCCTGGAAGAGATTTGGCAATCTGCCTTAGATGTCTTATACCTTTGCTTAGTCTCACAATGATTTGCATGCCACAAAGGAGTCCAAGATGAAATGGTAGTTTGGGGGATGACTTGTCTTTTTGTATATTTGTACAAACTAAACCCTGAGCCATAAAAAGACGTACCATATGTTTATACATTTGAGTAGACGTGGATGGTACCATGTGATCACTACAAGGCATGACGGTGACTCCTTAAGGGCTAATTGCCACATGTATATACATCACTTATCCTTTCATCACAGGATCACTCAGCCCTTGAAAACATAGGCTAACTTTTGCAAGTGCTCAGGGGTTAGTCTACAGAAAGATTTACTGTACCTTCTTTCAAAAACTACCGTATTTTTCGGACCATAAGACGCACTTCCCCCCCCAAAAAAGTGGGGGGAAAATGAGGGTGCGTCTTATAGTCCGAATGCTGTCCAGTAGGGGTGTGCACGGAACCGCAAACTGCGGTCCGGCACTGGGTGGGGGGGTACCTTTAAGAGCGGCGGGAGGGTTTACTTACCCCTCCCGCCGCTCTCTTGCTTGCCGCCGTAATTATTTGATTAATTGGGGCGGCAGGACACCAGCCGCCCCCGCCGCCCGCCCGCCCGGATTAGGGGCCGAATCGGCCCAAGCTACTGCCGCCGCCTGCCCACCCGCCCAGCTGCCCGAGTCCTCACCACCTTCTTCGGCTCGCGTCAGTCGGGCCGATCAGGGACCCGCAATTGGAGAAGGAGAGAGGAGCTCTGTTTGTGAGCTCCTCTCTCTGCAAAGCCTCGACCCGAACTGGTGCTTTGGGCGCAAAGGACGCCTGGGAGTTCCCAGGCGTCCTTTGCTCCCAAAGCGCCAGTTCGGGCCGAGGCTTTGCAGAGAGAGGAGCTCTGTTTGCGAGCTCCTCTCTCCTTCTCCAATTGCGGGTCCCTGATCGGCCCGACTGATGCGGGCCGAAGAAGGTGGTGAGGACTCAGGCAGCTGGGAGGGAGGGCGGGCGGGCGGCAGCGGCGGCAGTAGCTTGGGCCGATTCGGCCCCTAATCCGGGGGGATTATTTTAGTATACCGGTACTATTTGGTTCAGAATATTTTTTTCTTGTTTTCCTGCTCTAAAAACTGGGTGCGTCTTATGGTCAGGTGCATCTTATGGTCCGAAAAATACGGTATTAGCCTCTTTCTCGCGGACCTAATAAGGATAGGAGGAGTGCCCAGTCTGGGTAGGGGAGCCCGATCCATGGTTGTGTACACTCAAACATCAAGGAGAGGAAAGTGATTGTGTGGGAGGCGGGAGTTTGGTAAGATGGTTTTTTGGGAGGCAGTAGGATGGTTTTTTGTCCACTCTTGATAAAATGTTGGGGGCAGAATGTGGCTTAGCACTTCAGTGTCTGTCCTACCCAGCTCTTGCCCACCTCATGATCACTCTCCCCTCCTCCTACCTTGATGTTTTGGTTACACAACCACCAATTGGGAGTGCTCTACCCAGCTCTCCAACTGTTTCTGGGCGCTCCTCTTACCCTGTTTCGGATCGCGAGAACCAGCCCATTGTGTCTGAGCTGATTGTTCAATCATGCTCGGAATGTTCTGTCCAGCAGGATTAATCTATTTATTTATTTATTTGATTTACATACCGCCCTTCCAAAATGGCTCAGGGTGGTTTACAACAGAATAAAAATAAATTAAAACCAGTTAACAATGAAAATCAAAACTATAAAAGTAGAATAAAACCAATTAAACATGCAAACAGCTAAAAACCCTGGAAAACCAGGGCAACCATTTAAAACAAGTTACAGTAGTTAAAAAACCCTGGAAGGCCAGGCCAAACAGACAGGTTTTAAGGGCTCTCCTGAAAAACAGTAATGATCTCGAATTATAGATTTCTGCCAGGAGTGCATTCCACAGCCCAGGAGCAGCTACAGAGAAGGCCCGCCTCTGAGTCACCACCAGACAAGCCGGTGGAAACTGGAGATGGACCTCCTCGGATGACCTTAACGTGCGGTGAGGATCATGCCGAAGAAGGCTCTCTCTAAGATAATCTATGATGGATAATTTACACATACAATTAATCACTTGATGCTACATGGTCAGGAAGTAAGGATGATGCATGTCTGAACTAGTCCTGAGGGCTTTCAGAATATGGGCTAATTTGGTGGCTCTGTCAAAAAGGCAGGGCAATTTTTACATAACAGATGCCAAACATTTGCTTAGGTTCATCATTTCTTGAATGCACAAAGATTAGTTGAGGGCAAGACTCTGTTTTTTAAAAGAGTTGCACTATGGCTGTGCAGTTTACCTTCTTGAGCATCATCATGGGTGCAGATGGGTCACCATCCTCTTCCTCTGGTTTGGCTATATGTCTCTCCCCCCCATAATCATTTTCAATTGCTTTCATCACACAAGGCCTCCAGTGGATTCCTTGCATTTGCATTGCAAATGCATACACTGCTGCTCTCAACTTAGCACAGAGATAACTGTCAATCAGTTGGCCCTTCAACTCATCATTTTGTCCACTCATTAATTACACATTTAAGCTGCTATCTTCAGAGCCGGCAGCCAATTTGATTGACAATAAACTCAGACTGTAGGGATGGGGATGAATGTCCTGATGGGCTTCTGTGTTGTCGGTCTGTTTTTTTAGAAGCAGCAGTGATTAGTTCTTATTAGCAAATTCTGAAACCAGAAAGAAATAATAGGTTTAAACATAATAGAGCAAATGTAAGCAAACCAAATTAATTAGGATGAATATTTTTATGCAGCCTCCAACATTTCATCCATCCCTTAGGGGATGGAGCCACTCTGGGAAGAGCATCTAGGTTCTAAGTTCACTCCTTGGCATCTCCAAGATAGAGCTGAGAGAGATTCCTGCCTGCAACCTTGGAGAAACCGCTGCCAGTCTGTGTAGACAATACTGAGCTAGCTAGACCTATGGTCTGACTCAGTATATGGCAGCTCCCTATGTTCCTATTTTTCAATTCTCATATTAAGGAACAAGCAATGCCATCTCTGAGCAATTGTCCTGTATGAAGAAATCAAGGAAAAAGAGCTGCGGTTTTCCAACTTGGGTGCCCAGATGTTGAACTACAATCCCCATCATTCCTTTGTTGTGGCTGGGGATTATGGGAGTTGTAATACAATGACATCTGGAGACTCAAGTGGGAGAACCCTGCTAACTGAGGAAAGAGACACCTTTCAAAGTGGGGATTCTCTTGTATATAATGAGCAGGGGGAGAGCAACTGGCCCTATCCAACCCGAACACAGCATTCCTCCAGCGGCTATTGCTGGTATCAGCCTTATGTTTCTTTTTTAGATTGTGAGCCCTCTGGGGACAGGGGAGCATCTGGTATAGATTTATTAAAGTTAAATAGATTTATTAAAGATTTATTAAAGTATACCGGATCTAGACCGATCCGGTATAGATTTATTAAAGTTACATAGCAATAGCAATAGCACTTACATTTATATACCGCTTTATAGCCGGAGCTCTCTAAGCGGTTTACAATGATTTAGCATATTGCCCCCAACATTCTGGGTACTCATTTTACCGACCTCGGAAGGATGGAAGGCTGAGTCAACCTTGAGCCCCAGGTCAGGATCGAACTTGTAACCTTCTGGTTACAGGGCGGCAGTTCTACCACTGCACCACTAGGGGCTCTCCCCGTGCTAAATAAAGAGAATCATCACATTAAAAGGTGCCTCTTTGCCAAGTTAGCAGGGGCCATAGACACAATAGCAATAGCAATAGCAATAGCACTTACATTTATATACCGCTCTATAGCCGGAGCTCTCTAAGCGGTTTACAATGATTTAGCATATTGCCCCCAACATTCTGGGTACTCATTTTACCAACCTCGGAAGGATGGAAGGCTGAGTCAACCTTGAGCCCCTGGTCAGGATCGAACTTGTAAACTTCTGGTTACAGGGCGGCAGTTTTACCACTGCAGTTTTACCACTGGCGCCACCAGGCACCACACAAAACAAAATAAAAGTAGCCCAGCTGGTTTAGGAGCAAA
Source organism: Hemicordylus capensis (assembly GCF_027244095.1). Lineage (NCBI taxonomy): Eukaryota > Metazoa > Chordata > Lepidosauria > Squamata > Cordylidae > Hemicordylus > Hemicordylus capensis. The sequence continues at coordinate 32,214,200 of NC_069659.1, forward strand.
TGTCTGATGTTGTCCTAGCCTCCCTCCCTCTATCTACTGCTACTATTAATATTTATATACTGCTCTTCAACCAAAGTTCTCAAAGCGGTTTACATAGAAAAATCTCAAAGTTCTCAAAAATCTCAAAGTTCTCAAAGCGGTTTACATAGAAAAATAAATACATATTTAGGAGAGTAACTGGCCCTATCCACACCCAGCACAGTACCTCCAGTGACTGTTGCTGGTGTCTATCTGATGCTTCTTTTAGATTGTGAGCCCTTTGGGGGCAGGGATCTATCTTATTTATTTATTATTTCTCTGTGTAAACTGCCCTGAGCCATTTTTGGAAGGGCGGTATAGAAATAGAATTAACAACAACAACAATAATAATACTCCCCAGTGAGGCACTACCTTGCATGGTTGTGGGGCTTGTGTGCTCTGAGGAAGGTGAGAACTATGCCAGAGGTCCAACCATACTGGACAGGTCTCACCAGAGGAGCCAGACAAAGAGTGCCTCTCCCATCAACAATATGGTGAGATGTAACTTTAATAAATCTATACCGGATCGTTCATTGCCCGGGTCAACAAGGACCGCACCAGGTGCTGGAGTCCCTGGACATCTGGTGGCAAGTGGGCTACAGGACTCAGGATCTTCAGTTGAGCAACCAGGGCTGGAAACTGCAGGGTTACTAGAAGAAATGTCACTTAACCGGAAAAAAGATACGAAAAATGCCAACAAGGAAATAATGATCTGCTATTACAAGTCTAGTCCAACTAGAAGAGGTTATTTTAAAAGAATGTACCAAATTTGGAAAGAGAAGCATCCAGATACAGAAAAAACAGAACAAAGGCTAGTAGACCAGAGAAGATTCATAAAAAGAAATAAAGTATTCACAGAAGTTGAGCTGGAAGAACTGCAAAGAGCAACACAGGCTCAAGATATGGAAGAAGAATTACCACCAACGGAAGAAGTTGCTCAGGCGCAGGTGGAGGAGATGTTGGAAATAGAGGATGCCACTGTAGCTGAACTGTTTCAAAATCAAAACCAGGCAACCTCCCCTTTGCCTTCACCTCAAAAACCTGAATGCCATTTAACAGAAAAGCAACAAGAACTAAAGCAAAAAATAACTGAGCACATGAACCAAACAACCACCAGGGTTCGACTTCCAGCTCTAAAAACAGTTGCCAAAAAACAACTTACTCAGGCATTAAAAGATGTCAATGCTGCACTTGCAGAAATAACCAATAATTTGCAAGAAACAAACCAACTAATGTACAGTGCTGCAACAATAACAACACAAGAGTTCGGATATAAGATCAGTGGACCTGTAAAAAAAGAAAGTAGCACATCACCTAAATGGAAGATTAGATTAGAAAATAAAATCGCCAGGCTTAGATCAGATGCTAGTAAACTGAAAGATATGAAAGACAAGAAGCTGAAGAATGAAAACACCAAACAGTATCTGATCCAAAAATACCATCTAGATTCAAGGAAAATTAGAGAAGTCCTGGAAATAACAAAGCAGCAAATAACAGCAGTGTCAATGAAGATTAGCAGATATGAAGCTAGAATTACACAACACAGGCAGAATCTCCAATTCCAGTCGAATCAGAGACGTTTCTACCAAAGCACAGAAGGAGAAACTGCAAGAAACTTAGAAACACCAAATAAAGAAGAAACAATACAATTCTGGGGGAAACTATGGGACAATCCAATAGATGATAATAAAAAAGCAGGCTGGATGAAAGAGGTCAAAAATGTAACCAACAAATGCAAGATCTAATAATAACACCAGAATTAATAAGTGAAAGAACAAAGAAAATTAAAAATTGGACTGCACCAGGCGACGATGAACTGCATGGTTTTTGGCATAAACACCTAACAAGCCTCCATAAACAACTATCAAAACAGTTCAATCACATTTTGCAAGCAGGTGATATTGAACAATGGCTAACAACTGGAAAAACTCATCTCATCATGAAAGACCCAGCAAAAGGTGCACTTCCAAGTAATTATAGACCGATAACCTGCCTGCCAGCCATGTTCAAATTATTAACTGGAATAATAGCAGATGAAGTCATGCAACACTTATTAACTAATAAGCAGCTTCCAGTTGAACAGAAATGAAATTGTCCGAACACCAGAGGCACAAAAGACCAGCTGCTGATTGACAAAATGATTTTAGAAAATTGCAAGAGAAGAAAAACCAATCTAAGTGTTGCATGGACTGACTACAAGAAAGCCTTCGACTCATTGCCTCACACATGGATACTAAAATGTTTAGAAACAACTGGTGTCAGCAAAAACATTCAGATATTTTTTTTAAAAAGCAATGAGCATGTGGAGTAAACATTTACCAATCAATGGCGGGACACTTGGACAGGTTAGCATTAGAGGAGGTATTTTCCAAGGGAACTCACTATCTCCTCTGTTGTTTGTAATCGCCATGACTCCACTTTCACAAATACTAAAAAGAACAGGCCTCGGATACCAAACATCTAAAACATCAAGTAAAATCAACCATCTGCTGTACATGGATGATTTGAAGTTGTGTGGAAAATCCCAGTCAGAAATTGAATCACTGCTAAACACCGTCCGTATATTCAGTAGTGATATAGCAATGGAGTTTGGACTAGACAAGTGTGCTGCATTAATAATGAACAGAGGGGAAACAGCAAAAACAGAAGGAATAGAACTGCCCAATGGAAGCAAGATCAAGAACCTAGAAGAGAAAGAACATTACAAATACTTGGGCATTCTCCAGGCTGATAACATTGCACATACTGAAGTTAAAAGAAAAATGAGAAGTGAATCCATCAGGAGAGTTAGAAAAATCCTCAAGTCCAAACTCAATGGCGGGAACACCATACAAGCCATAAACACCTGGGCTATACCTGTTATCAGATACACTGCAGGAATAATAGACTGGACCCAGGCAGAGCTAGAGACGCTAGATCGTAAGACCAGGAAAATCATGACCATCAATCATGCTCTGCACCCCCGCAGTGATGTCGATAGGCTATACCTCCCTCGCAGCTCAGGTGGAAGAGGAATGCTGCAAGTCCATCAAATGGTAGAGGAGGAGAAAAGAGGCCTTGAAGAATATATCAAGGACAGTGAAGAAGATGCACTTAAAATGGTCAATAACGAGAAACTATTAAACACTAATGAAACAAAGCAGGCCTACAAGAAAGAACAAGTCAAGAACCGAACAGAAAAATGGAAAAATAAGCCACTGCATGGTCAACATTTGCACAATATAACTGAAAAATCAAACATCACCAAGACCTGGCAATGGCTTAAGACTGGCAACTTGAAGAAAGAAACAGAGGGTCTAATATTGGCTGAACAAGAACAGGCACTAAGAACAAATGCAATAAGAGCAAAAGTCAAAAAATCCACAACAAACAGCAAGTGTCGCCTTTGTAAAGAAGCAGATGAAACAGTGGACCACCTAATCAGCTGTTGTAAAAAGATCACACAGACTGACTACAAACAAAGGCATGACAAGGTGGCAGGGATGATACACTGGAACATCTGCAAAAAATACAAGCTACCTGTAGCCAAAAATTGGTGGAACCATAAAATTGAAAAGGTTTTAGAAAACGAAGATGCAAAAATATTGTGGGACTTCTGACTACAAACAGACAAACATCTGCCACACAATACATTAGATATAACTGTAGTCGAGAAGAAAGAAAAACAAGTTAAAATAATCGACATAGCAATACCAGGGGATAGCAGAATAGAAGAAACAGAAATAGAAAAAATAACAAAATAGAAAGATCTACAAATTGAAATTGAAAGGCTGTGGCAGAAAAAGACCAAAATAATCCCAGTGGTAACTGGTGTCCTAGGTGCAATTCCAAAACAATTTGAAGAGCACCTCAACACCATAGGGGCCACAGAAATCACCATCAGCCAATTACAAAAAGCAACTTTACTGGGAACAGCCTATATTCTGCGACGATATCTATAACAACAGCAACAACACTGATAATAAAATTCAGCCATCCCCCCAGGTCCTTGGGAAGGACTCGATGTCTGGATAAAACAAACCAGTCAATAACACCTGTCTGACTGTGTAAACAATAATAATATGTTTGTTAATGAATCCATTACATTTGATTAATATTGTGAGCTGCTTTGGACTGTGCTCAAAGAGAGAGAGAGACAAATCCACTAAATAAATACAAATAAATAATAAATGCTCACGTTTTTCCACTGATGCATTGCTGCAAGCTACACTCTGCTTTCTGTCTGGTGTATTCATTGATGCTGCCCTCAATCCATTTAAAAGCCAGGAGGTGTTTATCCTTTATGTACTATTATCCTACAATTGGCAGTCAAATTCAATATGTTCATAGGCATCATGCATTGACACCAGAGGCAAGGTGTGTGTATCTGCTCCAAGTTTAACTTCTAGAGATCCTGGGGAGTGGACAGGGAAATGACAACTCTAGCCACTCACATTAAAATGCTTATGATATCCCACAGAGGCAAATATAAGGACAAAATAGGGAACAGGAACAGGTATGCTTCTGCACTTATGGTGTTCGTCTGTAACTGTGAAGAGCACAGTCGGGAGGGTGAGCGATGGGGCATCTTCCACTCCCGCTTTGCATGCTGAAATCAAACATAGCAGGGGTTCTCCTACTTAGGTCCCCAGATTTTCTAGGACTTCAACTCCCATAATCCCCAGCCACAACAGTCTTTGAAGTCCAACAAGATACCCCCCCTCCACTTCACCCAGTCTGAACAGGGTTAATATTCAAGGAGAGTGAGGGTGGTAAGATCCATACAAATAATTAGCAAAAGCAATCTAGTCACCATTTGATTAGCACAATTAAGGACTTCTTATTACATTTTTAACCCAATGTCTTTCCAAAGAGGAACACAGAGTCCCTCTCTGTATCCTCATAACAAATCTGTGAGGTTGATTAAGTACTACGAGAGTTGTGACTGGCTTCAGTCTACTCAGCAAACTTTATGGATAAGCAGGGAACCCAGGTGATGTGCCTGGTCATGCTCCAACACTAAATCACCCTGGCTTCCGGAGGGGCTTAATTCAGTGAGTCTGACCTGACCCCTACTTGTGGTCACAGAGTTTTCTGTGAGGGAAAGGTCTGAGAAGGATGCTGAGATACGATGATGATAAATGATGCTTCTATGGGAGATGCTCCTTATTGAGGTCTAGTAACTTGGAGCCTCAATGTTTCCAGAAGTTCTCTCACAAGCGAGAGCACTTAGAACATATTTTCTCACATGTGGCTCTGTTACAGCTGTACAATCTGGGAGGGTGGGGAGAGAGAGCATGCTGATGTAAAGACAAAAACCAAAACCAAAACCTGCTGCCACTACTTATACCCTGTGTTAATGTAAATGATCTGGGGATCCTAAAGAAACAATACATGAACACCCCTTTGCTCCAGGTAAGCTGATCCTTTGGAAACTAGATTCTATGTCATTCTCGAAAGTGAGGGCTGGATGGATATTTCCATGAGTGTGTTTAAGCAATAAGAGAACACCGAACCTCAGAGTTCTCCAGTACTGAGAGATGTTTGGATACAGGTTGGCTTGGCTGTTGTGAATAACAACAGCTAACTCCCCTGCTACCTGAGCAAAAAGGCACCTTTTAAAAGGGGCGATTCTCTTTACTGAGCAGGGGGAATGCAATTGGCCCTATCCAGTTCCAGCACAGCATCCCTCCAGTGGCTGTTGCTGGTGTCTATCTGTTGTATCTTTTTAGATTGTGAGCCCTTTGGGGACAGGGAGCCATTTTATTTTTATTTCTCTATGTAAACTGTTTTGGGAACTTTCATTGAAAAGCAGCATATAAATATTTGTACTAGTAGTAGTTAAAAAAAGCAACTTGTAACAAACCTTCTGATTTGTTAAAATCCCTGCCTTTGGGATGAATTTCAAATTCACACACTGAATCTCTAGAGTTTCCTGTTGATGGAGAGATCCTTCTATGTAGCGTTTTAATATGGTAAATTCTCCTGGGCATGTCCTACCCAGGAGAGTGCACAGTGGTTCGTGTGCTTCTTTGTTTATAACATAACTTAGCTCAAGAGAATAATACGAATGTGGTGACTAATATGGCATAAATATTCCCAGCATGATATTTCATATTTTTCTGTGTGGAGGGTAGGGGTTGTTCATTACGTGTAATTAATATTTTAAAAGCTCAATGAACTTGTACGCCCTCCAGTGCATTTGGGAGATTTATTGTCTAATAGCTCTATGGAGGAGATTTGTATTCTCCTCATTTTATTCCTGCTGGGTATACATGACCTACCAATTGGATGTGAAACAGGAAGGAATATTGATGGATTCATACTGAAGGCGTAGCTGGAAAATTCCTCTGATTGCCCTGGCTTCTTTGCCCTTGGGATTCCCACACACCCCTTGAAGATGAATGCAGGAAAAGGCTTTTGGAATAATGGTCAGCATTCACAGGCCCTACCGACAGCAGTGTTGACTCAAGTGGACAAGCCCTCCATGCAGTGTTTGCTGTAACAGGGACTCCCAGATATTGTTGACCACATCTGCCATAACCCCCAATTGCAATGACTTTTGGTCATTTCAGCTGGGGATTATGTGAGTTGTAGTCAACAACATCTGGGTGTTCCTGTTACAGGGAACACTGCCTCCATGGGTTTCCCCCCTACAGAGCTGCCTTCTCTCATCTCCCAATACATCCCCACTCGTGGCTTTCACTCCTCCAACTCCTCCACCCTCAGCTGTCCAAAGGTCTCCTGCTTCCCCAAACAACTCTTCCCTTTCTCCCTTGCTGCCCCTTATTCCTGAAATGCCCTCCCAGAACACCAGGGGCTGTCTCAGAGGCTGAGATTGTGCTTACCACTGCCCCTTGTGGTGACTTACTGCATTGCAGTCAAGCATTCTGGTCCTATGCTTGCCCTGCCCTGCGACTCTGTTATTGACTTCTCTGCATTTTATTAAGCCATTCCATTGTTTAAACAGAAATGACAGGTTAACAGGCTGGCTCAGGGGTGACCAACCTGAAGCTCTCCAGCTGTTGTTAGACTACAACTCCCAACACTCCCAGCTTCAATTTACTGCAGCTGGAGATGATGGGAGTTGTAGTCGCACAACAGCTGGAGAGCTTATGGTTGACCACCTGTGGGTTAAGTACCTACCTAAAGAACCGATGTACACGTGCTAAAATGTCTGTCCTTCCTGCCCCGTTTCTTGCCTCACATTCTTCTTCCATACTTTGCCACCTTTCTGTGTGTGCACCCTGGGTTTGATCTGGATTTATCTTCTCCCTGGATCTGATTGGGTCCTTAAGTTTATGCTAGTAAAGTTGGTAAAAACTCTCCTGAGCCATTTTGGAAGGGTGGTATAGAAATTGAATGAATGAATGAATAAATAAAGTTGCGCCATTGGGTAGATTTTGACCCCTGGCAACCACAAAGCCGTGTGGTTGTCTTTGCTAGAACACAGGAGGGGTTTACCATTGCCTCCTCTTGCGCAGTATGAGATGATGCCTTTCACCATTTTTCCGATATCACTGCTGCCCAATATAGGTGTTCCCCATAGTCTGGGATTTGAATTGGCAACCTCTGGCTTGCGAGTCAAGTCATTTCCCACTGCACCATTAGGTGGCTAGAAGTTTATGTTATCACATGTAAAATAATGGAAAATTCATGATGTGACTGATCATATCAGCTACCTAAGTCAGTGTCAACCAGGGCTGGACAACTTGGGCTCTGTGGCTGCTGCTGGTCTACAACTCCCATCATCCCCAACCATGGTGGCCAATAGTCAAGGATGGTGGGAGTTGTAGTCCAATAATAGCTGGAGGGCCCAGGTTGTTCAGCTCTGGTGTAGACTGAACCAGATGGACCAACGGCTTGACTCCGTATAAGACAGCTTCCTATGTTCTGAGCTACTCGAAGGAAGGACAGGATAAAAATGTAATAAAACAGAATGTCTGGGAAGTACCTTAGACCAGGGGTTCCCAACCTGTTGTCCTCCAGATGTTGCTGAACTACAACTCTTATCATCCCCAGCCAACTAAATTGGAAATGATGGCAGTTGGAGTTCAGCAACATCTGGAGAGCCACAGGTTGGGAACCCTTGCTTTAGATACTAAAAAGGCTGTGTAAATGTGAAATTCATCATAGTACCAGGCTGAAATTGCACTATGAATATTGCATGCAAAAATGATGGCTTGTGTGTGTGTGTGTGTGTGTGTGTGTAGATGTTCATGTAGCATCTTAACTCAATATTTTTTGCTGGCAGAGGCTCTGTACCTTTAGCTGTTGCATGGCAAGTAGAAATGCAACAGGTGTGACATTTTTATCACTCCACATTTAATTCCTGCATGCCACTGAGCTGTTAAAGGCATACATCCTCTGCCAGAAAAAGAAGAAGAGGTGGCAGTCCTATAATTTTAGAAACAACAGTCCTTGAGGAAATTATGCCAGAATTTAAATTCAAAGAGCACCTTGAGATGTCAAATACCCCAGTATTATGAAATGGTAGAGCAACTGTATAGGGATTTGAAAAGAAAGTGCAGTTTATTCCGATAACTAGGATTGAATTCATAATCAGAAAGATGCAGGGACAAGTGAATGGTGGTTTAGAACAGTCCTGGCAATCCATTATAAGACAAGAGATAAGAAACATCTGCTAGGAGGGATCTGGATGAAAAAAGACCTGCCTAGGAATGGACATCAAATATTAATATTCCCATATCAGAACCCCACTTTGCAATGGAGCAACAAAGAATGAGAAAGGTCCAAAAAGGACTTAGAATCCTTTGCTTTTAAAAAGTACAATTATCATTATATCAATGTATATTTCAAAACAGAAGTGGGGATATGGTGGTAAATGAGTGGTTATTAAAATTATGGGAATATGCCTCTATGGCTAAGGTTACTGCTTACTTACGGAATACTTCAGATGAAACATCTATTTCTATTTGGGAGCCTTTCATAATTTACAATTTAGCACGGGGTCAACACCCTCATCCAAGGTTTGGTTTTCCTTTCTAGCATACACGGCTAATTAAAGTGGTATTTCTGTGTTTTGTTTTTGTTTGTTTGTTTGTTTGTTTTACAATTCTTGGCAAGGGCAGTTTTGTGTGGGTGGCTGTTTTTTGGAAGGTGGAGAAGAGAGGGCTGCTGAACCTCCCGCGTGATGTGTGTAATTATGAGATGTCTAAGAACTGCTAATGGTAGAGTTACTTTTATCTTTCTTTCTTTTTTCCTATGTCTCTTTTCTATTTCTATTATCTTGTGGAAAAACAATAAACAGATATTGAGAGAGAGAGAGAGAGAGAGAGAGAGAGGTGCATTATGGGGATTCCCCCAGAGATGGGCAACTGCCCATCGGTGTTGCAGCATCAACTGAAAGCAACCAACGCTGTCACATGATTAACAAAACGAGGCTCAGGGAGCACTCCCGTAACCTCGTTTAAGCCTAGGCGTCGAGGTACCGCCAGGATCTGTCGGGATCCCGGTGGTTCTTACACACGGCCAAGACCGAACTTGGTTTCCTTAGCCTGGTTTTGCCTGTGCAGCAGAACAGCCTCAATAACGCATTCAAATACAATAATAAAATTAATGCTAAATTCAGCCAAAAAAGCTACAACAAACTCTATTCACAAAAATAGATACATATCTCAGAAATACAATGATACACAAAACCATAATATAAAACGCACAAATGTTCATCTTCAGACCTAACTTCCTGATACATTCTACAGGGGCTAGCAGAAATAAGTAGATAGAAGTTCATTGGTTTTGAACACTAAGTCATTAAATCACCCTCCTGCATTTTAAAGTGGTACAGTCTTAGCGGGTCTATGCCAAATGCTTGTAGATCACCCCTAAGACTCTGCTGTGACATGAAATGGAATAATGAGAAAAACAAAACAAACATGCACACACAGTGCCCCATTGGAGTTGCATCATGTTCTTCTTTATTTGTTTGGTTTAAACAGGAAACTACTGTTTCCTCAGGAGATTCAAGTCAACATTGCACTGGCAGAGAAACACTCATCATAAATGCATTTGGGCCACCATCACCTTTTGTTCTGTGAAGGAATTTAGTCATACTTGGAGGTCGTCATTGAAGCAAATGATTTTACAGGCTGTAAGCAAGAGCTGTCTCAGGCAAAATAAAAACCATAGCAGAGGGGAAAAAATGAAAATAAGAACATTTTAACACCCAGTCCCCTTTGTCTTCAAATACTTTGGATGCTATCATCTCCTAGGTGTGGGTTTTTGCACATTTTCTTGGCAAAACATGGTTAAGAATTATTGCACAGTTCTAATAAAGCATTATCACAAAGAAGGATAACTGGAGCTATGGAATAGCTGAGTCTTGCTTTAAAAAAACCCAAAACATGGGAGGGGAAGCCAACCCCATCCGTTCCACCAAGGCAGTGTTAGGGAAGAAGGGGAGCCAATAAGAAGGATGATAGCAAGGGCTACTGCTTCAGAAACTTTTGGGCCGTAGCCACAGGGGGCTACCGTTTGGACCTGGTTACATCAGGGATATTCAATTTTTATTTTTTAACCCTTCAGGCCATATATTGGTCCTATATCATATACAGTGATATAGGACAAAATGTGCTAGCGGGATTCTACCCAATTACTCATAACACTGGTCCCACTTTCTAGTGTTCCAGACAATGAGTACAAGGCACTGGGTTAAATGACAAGTAACAGACACTTGCTGTTAAATTTGTATAAAATTATACTGTCTTTTATTCTTTACTAACAATTAACTGTACACTTATTTAACTACATGAATTTAGCTTAGATATCCAGACAGATTCAATTTTCAAGATTAGAGCTAGTATTTAGAATAAATGGATTGGCAGGCAGTTTACACAAGGAAGTTATGAGATGTGCAAAACATCATCTGGACTGCCTGCAACATCTCCCATAGGAATCAGCAGTCATGTTAGAATAATCCACCATCTGGATGGATGCTCTGTATGTTCTGCATTAATTGATTCCCTCTCCCTCCCTCCCTCTCACACACACACTGGATGAATTGCAGGGAGGTATTCATCTGTTGTTACAAAAACTATCAAGAGCCCCATGGTACATTAAAAACTATCAATATATTGTGGCATAAGCATTCATGGGACAGAGAACACTTTGCCAGATGTGTGAGGTGGTATCCTGAGTTAGTAGGGACCTCTTGTATCAGTTGCAGTGTCTGGCTCCACTTGATAGGCTTTTGCCAATGTGTATAACAGACTCACTGGATCAGACCAAAGGTCCATCTCATCCAGCATCCTGCTTCCCACAGTGGCCACCACAGTGCTTCTGGGAAGTCCACAAGCAGGCATGAAGACAATAGCACCCCCTGCTGTCACCCTCTGATATCTGCTAGCATATTGCCTCTGAACTTGGAGTCTCCATATAGCCAGAATATAGACTTGACTACTCACTTGACTACCTTGACTCAGGTAGTCAAGTGCCTATCAGTCCGGAAGTGAATTGGGGCCACATGAAAATAAGGAAGTTGTTTCTCCATACTTGAGGGCTCAAGTATAAACATGCAGATTTTTTTTTTTTTAAAAAAATCAAATTAATTTATTTTAATGTTTTAATACGATTGTGGATTTTATTGTTATAGCTGTAACTTTTGTAAACTGCCTTGGGACAAGTTTTATGAAAGTCAGTATAGACATCAAATGATAAATACATAAATTAGATAAATTTGTAATTAACAACAACCAACCAACCCTGTGAGTTCCTGATAGGATGTTGACAGCATAAACTAGTTGAGACATGGAATGTTAAGATGTCAATTAAAAGCGACAGGATAAATGGGGGGATAGGGTTGCGATGGAACTGATTTGTTCAAGGCCCTGTTAGCTTAATGTAAAGATCCTGGAGGAGACTAGGGTGAGGTTGGGATTGAAATGCTGTGGGGTTAAAAAACAAATACCCCAGTTTGCATTAAATAAGGATGTATCAGGAATGGGGATGAGGGAGAGATATCAGAATAACCTCTCCGCATATAGGAATATAATGCTCAGGTTCAGGGCAGGAAGCCAGCTACAGAGAACACTAGAAGAAAGCCCCAGGGGAGTGGCAAATAGGGGTGTGCAATTTGGGATTTCGGGTGATTCGGCTCGGACCCGAACCGAATCACCCCTGTTCTGTTTTGTGCCCGAATCTGGGTCACCCGAATCACCCTTGATTTGGTTCGGATTCGGATTTAATCCGAATCCGAATCGATTCGGGGGGTAAAAAGGGGCCCAGGGGCAAAATTTTGGGGTGGGGTGGTAGTGCCCAATGGGTAGAGTCTACCACCCCAATTTCAGGGGGATTGGGCAAAATCCTGATTTTTGGTGAATTTTTAAAGTTTTAGTGACTTTGGGGCAGTTCGGGGGCATAGCATGGGATCTGGGCAAAAGGAGTGGGGTGGGGTGGTAGTGCCTAATGGGTGCAGGCTACCACCCCAATTTCAGGGGGATTGGGCCAAGGGCTGATTTTTGGTAAATTTCTGAAAATTTCATGTCTTTGGGGCAGATTGGGGCATATTGGGGCAGAAAGTGGGGCCTGGGGCAGAATAGTGGGGTGGGGTGGTAGTGCCTAATGGGTGGAGGCTACCACCCCAATTTCAGGGGGTTTGGACAAAGGGCTGATATTTTGAGAATTTTTGAAGTTTTAGTGACTTTGGGGCAGTTTGGGGGCAGAAAGTGGATCTGCCCCAAAATAGTGGGGTGGGGTGGTAGTGCCTAATGGGTGGAGGCTACCACCCCGATTTCAGGGGGATTGGGCAGAGGGCTGATTTTTTGAGAATTTTTGAAGTTTGGGTGTCTTTGGGGCAGATTGGGGGCAGAAAGTGGATCTGCCCCAAAGGAGTGGGGTGGGCTGGTAGATAGTGCCTAATGGCTGGAGGCTACCACCCATCCCCAATTTAAGAGTGATTGGGCAGAGAGGGGAATTTTGGTGAATTTATTTTTATGAGGTTTGTCTTCATAAGGTGAAGTGTGCTAAATTGATTTCTTCCTCATATTATTCATAGTTCTTTCCTCCTCAAAACTTCTGAGGTGTGAATTCTCATTCTATCATAGCAAATGAGATATTTTTCAATTAAACAACTCTCATGACCCCACTTTCACTTTTTCACACTTTCCTTTACTATGAATAATATGAGGAAGTAATCAATTTAGCACACTTCACCTTATGAAGACAAACCTCATAAAAATAAATTCACCAAAATTCCCCCCTCTGCCCAATCACTCTTAAATTGGGGATGGGTGGTAGCCTCCAGCCATTAGGCACTATCTACCACCCCACCCCACTCCTTTGGGGCAGATCCACTTTCTGCCCCCAATCTGCCCCAAAGACACCCAAACTTCAAAAATTCTCAAAAAATCAGCCCTCTGCCCAATCCCCCTGAAATGGGGGTGGTAGCCTCCACCCATGAGGCACTACCACCCCACCCCACTATTTTGGGGCAGATCCACTTTCTGCCCCCAAACTGCCCCAAAGTCACTAAAACTTCAAAAATTCTCAAAAAATCAGCCCTTTGTCCAAACCCCCTGAAATTGGGGTGGTAGCCTCCACCCATTAGGCACTACCACCCCACCCCACTATTCTGCCCCAGGCCCCACTTTCTGCCCCAATATGCCCCAATCTGCCCCAAAGACATGAAATTTTCAGAAATTTACCAAAAATCAGCCCTTGGCCCAATCCCCCTGAAATTGGGGTGGTAGCCTGCACCCATTAGGCACTACCACCCCACCCCACTCCTTTTGCCCAGATCCCATGCTATGCCCCCGAACTGCCCCAAAGTCACTAAAACTTTAAACATTCACCAAAAATCAACCGTAAACCGAATCACCCGAATTTTTTGTGCCCGAAATTCGGGTGATTCGGCTCGTGCCTGAAAAATATCGGGGGACATCTGGGGTGATTCGGTTCGGCCCCGAATCATCCGAAATTGTTCGTTTCGGGCACAGATCATTCTGTGCCCGAAATTTTTTGCACATCCCTAGTGGCAAAGGAAAGAAATGTGCTTTCCCTTCTCCTCTTCCTGAAATCTTCAGGGGAGGTTTGACTGAGGGTGCTGCCGGCTGGTCTGATGATTACTCAAAGGCGAGTCTTCTCTGTAGTTGCCCCAGAGCTGTAGAACGCACTTCCTGCTGAGAACAGAGCTGCTGTATCCCTGTTGGCTTTTAGGAAACAACTAGAGACACATCTCTTCAGCCAAGCTCTTTAGCATTTTTTATGGAGAGTTATTTTAATTTTAATTTTAAATATGTTTTAATAGTTCATAAATTTCTTGGTTTGTTTTATTGTTGTAAACCGCCTAAAGACTTCAGTAGTGGGCAATATACAAATATGTTAAAAAAAAACCCTCTCCCCTCTCTCTGACAAAGCCTGGACAGGACTACAAGGCCACTGCTTCAGACTAGCTAGAACATTTCTGTACTAAGGGGGGGGAAAGTTAAAGAAAACAAAAATGGAGGTTGGGCAAGGTGGGTGCAGGGTGGCTGCCGAGGCCGCCCGGCCATTTGGAGCCCCCCCAACCTTGGAGGACTGGTCTGGTCTGATCTAGTCTGGACTGGACTGGGTCCCCAAGGTCCGGAGATTAGTATGCTTCTGGATAGACCTATCCTCCATGAATTTGTCTAATCGCCCAGAGATGTAATTAATTTGTCTGTAAACTGTCTAGAGACGTAAGTTTGGGGCAGTATAAAAATATGTTAAACAAACAAACAAACAAATAAATAAATATTCCTTTTTTAAAAAAGGACCTTAGCCAGTGGCCAATAACACATCCTATGGCAATGAACAATATGACTACCAGCTTAGGTGGCCACTTTGTTCATCTTGCCGAAGCGGGCTTCACCCCATGAAAGCCTCCACAGCCATGTATTTGTTTAGGGTTTTTTAAAAAAATGTTACAGGAGGACTCCTCATTGCTTTTGTCCTGGATAGACACTTCCTCCCTGGAAAAAGGAGATTAATAATACTATTTGTTAAATTTTAATGGACTCATCCATTATCTTCAGGAGCCTATCAAAACAGTTAAAATTAAAATGAATTTGATGTCATTCCAGGCATGAACTGGCAACGGAAGGAGCAGCAATGAGTTGCCACGATTGATAGCAGATTAGGGGGACTCTTGGTAGTAAGTGGATGTTTCCCAATGGCTTGCAGCTTTTTGTTCTCTTGTGTTGGAGCCAACCACTGCGATCCAATTTGGCATCTGGCTTGTTTGTGCTGTGACTCAAGTACCAAGGCTTGAATTCTGACTTGCTTGGGAAGTGACAGCTGGATTTGTGTGTTCTGGCTTTTCATCCAGCAGATCTGGGATGTGAATCTGAAGGGTTGCCTCTGTGAGTGGCATTTGCTTGATGGGGCTTGGCTTCTTCTTTGCGCATTCTTTGGTTGCCGCTTTTCCCAAGGGAAGAGAGTGCAGGTTGTTGCTCCATTATATGCATCACTTCATTTGTAAGTCTCCCAACGTGTGCACACTTGAAATAGCTAATTGCCTAGCAATGAAGAGAAGCTTGGAAAATAAAACACTGGCCAAGGGGCAAGAACACCTAATTATGCCAGTTTAAACCTGGTGGTAGTTCTGTTAGGGGATGGGCTCCCAAGAGTGTGTACTAGTACTGCTAGGGGCACTTGAAAGATTCCCAGAAGGTACTCAGAGCCCTTCTGCCTCCCCATGGTTTAGCCATGTTATTTGTTCCTAATTTGAGGATCACTGGGAAGGGAGCCCCACTGCCAGGGGCATAACTACAATAGGGCAAGGAGAGACCGTTGTCTGGGGGCCCACTGCCTTGGTGCCCCGCCCCCCGAGGCAAGTCACATGACTGACTCCCCCAGCCACACACCCGGCCGGGCTTCCTTCAGTTGTATTCATCCTCCAAAACTGATGTGAGTGTTAAGACCTGGAGCTACCAGAACAGCATGTCTTTCTCTAGAACCATTAAATGACTTGCATCGTCCACAATTTACAAAACCTTTTAAAAAATAATTAAGGATGATGTTCTGTTGTGGCACATAGGTATCTATCTATCTATCTATCTATCTATCTATCTATCTATCTATCTATCTATCATTTTACTATGCTTTTTGATACCACTATTCAGCCTCATTTAAGATTTCTTTACTTCATGAGCTGAGCTTCAGTGTGGGGGGTGCATTTTAAAATCTTGTCTCTGGGCCCACTCCAACTTTGCTACGCCCCTGCCCACTGCAGAAGGTAGGTGAGGAGGTGAAAATGTTTCTCCTGGGCTCCTGATTGGCTGGCTATGTGTTGAAACTCAGCATACCCCTCCCCTCAGCCTGACTGACAGGCTTCTGAAAATGAGCACTGAGTACTCCCATAGAACAGTCACCTAATGGCGCAGCAGGGAAATGACTTGACTAGCAAGCCAGAGGTTGCCGGTTCGCATCCCCACTGGTATGTACACCTATATCAGGCAGCAGCAATATAGGAAGATGCTGAAAGGTATCATATCATAAAATGTGGGAGGAGGCAAGCAATGGTAAACCCCTCCTGTATTCTACCAAAGACAACCACAGGGCTCTGTGGTCTCCAGGAGTCGACACCAACTCAACGGCACACTTTCCCTTTACTTTATTCCCATAGAAAGTAATAGGACAAGTAAGGTTGTCCCACTGATTTCAATGAGACTGTTTATGAGCAACTTAGTGTGGATGAGAGCCAGTGACGAGAGTAGCCTCCCTTCCTAACTGTAACACTTGAATTTGTGTTTTTATGTACTGTATATATGTGTATACATACAAATACATAAATTTACATGTTACTGTTATGAGAAAGGCTATTCCAGTCATTGGTATACTTTACATCCAGGTAAGTTACTCGTAAGCAGTCTTACTGAATCAATGGGATGAGTTTACTTTTCAGGGGGATCTTTTTAACCTCCCTTGGAGGTCATCCAGGCATTTGGCTAGGGTGCTATCAATATTCAGATGATGTCCAACTCTGTCTCTCATCTGCCTCATCAGTTGATCCCAACAAGGCAGCGGAAGACCTGAATATGGTGGTAATTTGCATGCAACTGCTTTGCATGCAAAAGGTCCTACATTCAATTTCTGGCACTTCCAGATAGGGTTGAGAAATATCCATCTGAAGTCTTGGCGAACCACTGCCAGTTCATACTGAGCTAGATGGACCAATGGTCTAACCTGGTATTTATTTATTTATATTTTTATTAAAACATTTTTATACCACCCAAAACTTACATCTCTGGGCAGTTTACAACAGAATAAAAACAAAGTAAAACACTTCTTAGGACAAAAATGTGTGTGTGTGTGTGTGTGTGTGTGTGTGTGTTATAAAGCAGCTTTCTATATAACCCCTGCAAATCTGAACTGGTCTCATTGTTTATGTTTTTATCATCTCCAGATCAGATTGTTGTAATTTGTTATGCATGGGAATTCATTGAAGATAGTCTGGAAGCTGTAACTGGTCCAGAATGGGGGAACAAGCAAGTGTGCATGTGTTGCCAGTGCAGGGGAGTGGCTGGTGAGTACACGGGTGTGCACAGCAGTCAGGGAGCCCGCCGGCTGCAGCCTGCCCCTGGGCCATCAACAAGCCCTCTACTCAGCTGATGGTACCTCTCCCACTTGGGCCTTCAAAATATTTCAGGAGGGAAAGGTTGATGAATATGTTTGCCCATTTGCACACATGTGACACTTTACATAGGTAGATAGCCTCAGTAGTGATGCCTCCTGCCTTCAGTGTTGTTGTCTGAGATGCTGGTGCAGGCAATGTGTAGGTTACATAGCAAGCTGCCTTATCATACCTGCCCTATACTTAGCCTTTTACTGTATACCTGCCCTTTACCTAGGTCTATCTATCTCAGTATTGTCTACACTACTGGCAACCTCCAGGGTTGACTGTTGCAATGCTCTTGAAGTGGGGCTGCTTTTGTACATAGTTTGGAAACTTCAGTTAGTTCAAAATGCGGCCGCCAGACTGGTCTCTGGGGCAACCCGGAGAGACCATAAAATGCCTGTTTTAAAATGGTTGCACTGACTGCCAACATGTTTCTGGGCAAAATACAAAGTGCTGGTGGCTATTACCTTTAAAGCCCTGAATGGGTTAGGTCTGGGTCACTGTTCCCTCTAAGTTGCACGCCTGCGTGGGCGCACAAAATTTTATTGTATTTATTTTATTTTATTTTATTTTATTTTTACATTTATATCCCACTCTTCCTCCAAGGAGCCCAGAGCGGTGTACTACATACTTGCGTTTCTCCTCACAACAACCCTGTGAAGTAAGTTAGGCTGGGAGAGAAGTGACTGGCCCAGAGTCACCCAGCTAGTTTCATGGCTGAATGGGGATTTGAACTCAGGTCTCCCTGGTCCTAGTCCCACGCAGCTGTTTTCTCCAGCTGCACAGTCACGCTGCTGCTGCTCTTCCCCTGGCTGGGCCGGGCCGCTGCCACCCCCTCCTCTCCATCTGGCCAGGCTGCACCATCTCCTCCTCCCCCTCCCCACCATGCTGCCGCCTCCTCCTCTCTCCTTCAGCTCCGGCATGCAGATCTCGTCAGGAGAGTCCAAAGTCCCCTTTTGCAAGACTTCCAATGAGATCTGCAGAGGGAGCTGGAGGAGGATGGTGGATGGAGGAAGAGGAGGCGGCTTCTGGCAGCCCAGAGCCACCTCCTTAAGTGGCAGAATGCCTGAGCGGGGGTGGGAAAGGTAAAAATGTATTGGAAAGGGAGCCAGTGGAGGTACTGGCACCAAGCACACACACAAGGGAGGGAGAGGGAGTGTGGAGGCTGCTCCAACAAGGAGGCAAGGCCAGCTTCACCACAGCAGAAACCCACAACCCACATCAGCAACCCTGCCCGTCTCCCTTTGGACATCCCAGGAGCCTGCTGCTGCCGCCTCAAAGCAATGCTCTGAATACTCCAAAGAGTTCAAAGTGTTGCTATTATCTGTTATGTTCACTCAGCACGGGCTTAAAAATTTTTTTTTTAAATATCCCGCTCTTCCTCCAAGGAGCCCCGAGTGGTGTACTACATCCTTAAGTTTCTCCTCACAACAACCCTGTGAAGTAGGTTAGGTTGAGAAAGAAGTGACTGGCCCAGAGTCACCCAGCAAGTATCATGGCTGAATGGGGATATGAACTTGGGTCTCTCCCGTCCAAGGGCAGCACTCTGGACTTTTTCTTTTTTCAAAGAACAGTAGCCCTGTTTACTACATGGCAAACCACTTTAGAATTGGGGCGGGACACAAAAAGAAGTCAAAGTCCCTCCTGGGTGTGCAGAAAGCCTAAGAGAGCATCATGACTACAGTGATGAATAAAATTCCAGTTCTATTGAATGCCGCATATTACTTTATACATATATAGCTTGCCCGAAGCTCCATTTTAGGACTGAAGCACGCTCAGGTTGAATCAGGAAGGCTCCATTCTGAATTCATGTGTACGTGCACTGCCTTGAAACTGCTGCCCAGAGCAAAGCTCATTCCTCCCACAGATGAAAAAAATGAGAGGGAACACTGGTCTGGGTTACCTTAGAGAGTGCCTTCTTCTGCACAATCCCCACCATACATTAAAGTCATCTGAGCAGGTCCGTCTCCATGGTATGTCTGGTGGCGACTCAGAGGCGGGTCTTCTCTGTAGCTGCTCCTGGACTGTGGAATGCACTCCCGGCAGAAATCCGTAATCTGAGTTCATTATTGACCTTCAGGAGAGCCCTTAAGACCTATGTCTTTGGCCTGGCTTTCTGGAGTTTTAAAACTGTTTTAAATGTTGTTAATGGTTTTAAACTGTTTTGAAAATTGTTTTGTATTGATTGTTTTTAAAATGACTGATTCATGGGTGTTGTTTTTGTTACTGTGCACTGCCCAGAGTCATTTGGAGGGTGTGGGTGGGATAGCAAGGGCATGCATGCATGCATACATGCATACATACAAACATACATTGACTAGCAGCAGCCTTCCAGGTGGTTATTTTCCACCCCTGCTTGGAAATGCCAGAGATTGAACCTGGGACCTTCTGCGAGTAATGCAGATGTCTCCCACTACAGTCCTTCCCCAGCCTGAAATGACATATCTGAAGGGCTGTCAAGAAGAAGAAGAAGAAGAAGGAAGAAGAAGAAGGAAGAAGAAGAAGTAGGAAGAAGAAGAAGAAGAAGAAGAAGAAGAAGAAGAAGAAGAAGAAGAAGAAGACAACGTCTTCTCTGTTGCTCCTGAGGAAAACGAGAAGCAATGGGTTGAAATGAGAAGGGCATGGATTTAGGCTAGATATTCAGAAGAATGGCCTAACTGGAAAAGCTGTTAGTGGAACAGTCTGCCTTGTGCAGTGGTGGGTTCTCCTTTGCTGGGAGTTTTTAAAGGGAGGCTGGATAGTCATCTGTTAGGAGTGCTACTGCAGTTTCCTAGGCTGAGCGGGAGATTGGATTAGCGGACCTCAAAAGTTCCTTCCAACTCTAAGATTCTAGCCCTATTCACATGTTATATTCAACATTCATATGAGTGTAGTGTACACAGGTTCAGTTATTCACACATTATCTTGAACACAGGTACAGCAGAACACTTCCTATCTGTACTAGGGATGTATACCAGTGCTGCCACCAAAACTGCTGGTGCGGGGCTGCTGCATACCTCCTTGTAGCCCCGGTCAGTTTAAAACTGGAAGTGCCTGACGCGTGTGGTTTTGGCGGCAGCACTGGTGGGGAAATGCGGTGGGTGGGAGTAAAGGCACCCTCCCTGCTCCTTAACGGTAACTCCCCACCTTCATACCTCCAAACCGGTTCGGTGGTCTGTAAAAGGACTGCCGAACCGGTTAGTTCACATCCCTAATCTGTACCAAGATCTATTCACAATTCCAAAGATACAATGTAGTTATAACAATGAGGAAAATCAACATCTTATTGAATGTGCAAGGTATATGTCGTAGTCTAATCTGATTCTTTTTGTGCAGAATGTGGCTTCCTTTGAATTCCCTCAGCTGGGAGAATTAATTTGACAGCCACCTGTTTCATATCTCAGACACTGATCCATCTCCCCCATTCCTGCGTCCCAGGGAGTATCTCTTGCCAGCTTTAGCAAAGAGCCAAGCATAACTGACAGCAGACTGCTTCAGTCCTAAAGCACCGCAAAAACCCAGCCCCTCCCACACAGGTGACGTCTTTGGCACCAGATGCTGTGCCCTGTGGGGAAATTGGAAATAACGTGTTTATGAACCACAAAAGTCTCATTTACCTTATTGATGTTCAGCCTTTCCATAAAATATATTTTTGGTCGTCAGGAGTCTCTGTGTATGATGCTATTGACATAACATGTCCTCAGGGTCTACCAGCTGAAATGACAGTTGAAATATGGAATTCTGGAGTGTAGAATGTGAGGGAAAGGAAATCAAGTTATTCATGAATACCATTACAAAAAGCAATAATAATCAGAAGCCTAGTTACTGTGTGTAAAATAAGAAAAGGCAGTTATGCCTTGCCTTCATGCTATAGTTCCTTTCCCACCCATCTTTCCAAGAAAAAATTTATTTTTTTAATCCAAGAATCACCTGCTTTCATTAAATGAAAGCCAGGCATAGCTTTAGCGGTACAGTTTTCTTTCAAAATGGCCTTCAGATTTGGAGAGTCAAACTCAAAAGGATGAGGTAAATGATTTAGAGGGAAAAGAAAAAAGGAAAGAAAACTATCCTGTCCTGGGTTCCACAGTCAAAATAGATCTCTCTTGGTACCTTAGTGGGGAAGGAAAGGTTGTGCCGTTGAGTCGTTGTTGATTCCTGGCAACCACAGAGCCATGTGGTTTTCTTGGTAGGGTACAGGAATGGTTTACCATTGCCTTCTCCTGCCGCGTTATGAGATGATGCATGTCAGCACCTTCCTATATCACGGCTGCCCAATATACCGTAGGAGTTTCCCATATTCTGGGAAACACACCAGTGGGGATTCGAACCAACAGCCTCCTGCTCTCTAGGCAGGTTGCTTCCTCGCTGCTCCATTAGGTGGCTCTTGATAATTTAGGAAGAATAAAATGTTCAAAGAAGGTTCTCCTTCAAAACATTTCCCTCATGTCTGTACAAAGACAAACATGCTGAGATCCTGAGAAAGAGACTGACTGAATAGTTATTTTATTTCTGGCCTGGCAGGAAACAGAATGTCTCAAGCACAGGTCCCCTCTGTTATGCAGAAACTAAGGTCCCTCATTTATCCCAGGGCCAGGGGGTGTGGGTGGGAGGCAGGAGCATTCTTTCCTTTCCCCACACAACCGGCCGTTGATTCCTCTCTTGCTGCAGGGTCACACAATCACTGTTGCGGAGAGTGACGTGGCAAAAGAGAGGGTGAGAGAAGCATGCACAGCCTCCAGAAAGCCCACAATGCATTGCACTGCTCACACAGTGCACTGAAGTCATTCTAGAGGCCGGGATGCTCCTTCTTCCAGCCTCTCTGGGGCTGCAGGCAGTTCATGCAGCCGTATGACCAGGGAGAGGGGGTAGGAAGGTGTGAGCATGTCCGTTTACCTCACTGGGTAAAAAACCCAGGCTACCCGGGATTGGTCCCGATCCTGGCCCTCCATACGCAGGCAAGCTGGGTAGGGCTGCTCGTGTGGCCCACCCCATTGGCTGACATCCTGACTAAAGCTGCTGTGCATGCAGCCAAAAGAAGCACATGCACAGCAGATGCGTCCTCATTTCTGAAGCACAGGCACTAGCAGGCAGTGGGGCTTTTCATCTGTCTCTTCGTCCCTTGGAAGAGCTCGGTTCACTGTGCAAATGTCCCTGAGAGTGCTGCGTGTCTTTCAGGGATCTACTTCATGGTCACACAAAGCGCTTCTGTGGGGGAGTGGGGATCGGTGAAAACCACTCCCTCACACATTAGCATCCATGCTTAAGAAGCAGGGCCACTCTTGTTGGGCACATGTGCTTATTTGTTTGGCTGCCTGTGCGCACCATTAGTGAAAATGTCGGCCAATAAGTCTTAATTACAGTTATGTTTACTCTAGGAGTTTATTTACAAATATAGATCATCTGGTGGAAAAAGCAGCCAATCACTCCACCTCCAAGGCAACAGATCCACTACCTCAGCCTCAGAGAGAGACACCTTGGCAACCACTGTGCCCCCAGCCAACTCTCAGTTTTCTTTTTCTGCCTATCTCTTTCTCCGCAAAACTGAAAACTGTTGTTTCCTTCACATACACATCCCTTGCATCAGTCCCTCCCCTCAACTGGGTGGGTAACCTCCTCCAGCTTCTTGTGGTTGGCTGTCCTTACTCTTAACATTCCACAGAGATCTCTGAATATCTCCTGACCATTAGCTCCCATTAAGAAATATCTACTAGTCATTGTGCAACGATAACTAAGTATATCCTGGGATATTAGCCATCCATATCTCTAACACAGTGGTTGCCAACCAGGGTTCCTCTAGATGTTGCTGAACTACAACTTCCATCACCCCCAGCCACAATAAATTGTAGCTAGGGAGGAGTTGTTGTAGTAGTAGTAATTATTATTTATTTACACAGTCAGAAGGTGTGATTGACTGGTTTGTTTTATCCAGACATAAAGTCCTTCCCAAGGACCTGGGATGGTTGGATTTTATTATCAATGTTGTTGCTGTTATTATAGAGATCGTCGCAGAATATAAGCTGTTCCCAGTAAAGTTGCTTTTTGTAATTGGTTGATGGTGATTTCTGTGGCCCCTATGGTGTTGAGGTGCTCTTCGTTTTGGAATTGCACCTAGGG
Source organism: Hemicordylus capensis (assembly GCF_027244095.1). Classification (NCBI taxonomy): domain Eukaryota; kingdom Metazoa; phylum Chordata; class Lepidosauria; order Squamata; family Cordylidae; genus Hemicordylus; species Hemicordylus capensis. The sequence continues at coordinate 32,237,883 of NC_069659.1, forward strand.
TGCCAATTACCACTGGGATGATTTGGGTCTTTTTCTGCCACAGGCTTTCAATTTCAATTTGTAGATCTTTCTATTTTGTGATTTTTTCTATTTCTTTTTCTTCTTTTCTGCTATCCCCTGGTATTGCTATGTCGATTGTTTTGACTTGTTTTTCTTTCTTCTCGACTACAGTTATATCTGGTGTATTGTGTGGCAGATGTTTGTTTGTAATCAGAAGTCCCATAATATTTTTGCGTCTTCATTTTCTACCACTTTTTCAATTTTATGGTTCCACCAGTCTTTTATGGTTCCACCATGGCAGAAGCTGTGAACAGTCTCTTGTCTATCAGGGGAAGCTTCTACTTTTTGCTATGCAGCCAGGCAGCAAGTGCTTAGGATGAACAAAGGTTGCTGAAGCTATGACCAAAAAGCTCTTATAGTTGTTTGATCCTTAGATCTGGAAATAAAGTTCTTTCAAAAATGGCAATATCTGTCATGCATCTAAAAAGTGTCGGTTAACTTGTGTCAGAAAAAACTTGCTTACTCATGACAATTGTTTGTTTGTCAGAGCTGGGTTTCGGGAGTGCAGGCCATCTCCTAGGTGCCGCACACATTGATACGTTGTACACGTTGCAAATATTTTGTTGATAACTGTCAGGAATGAATTGTTCTTCTTGTGTTCTCAGGACAATCTGCATTTCTGAGCTTTGCAGATTTATCTCTTGAGGCGCCTCTGCCCCAAAGAGGTTAGGAAGTCAAAAATGTCAAGGGAAAAACACTAATCCTCTGTGTGAGAAATACCAATCTAAGTAACTGGTGTGTGTGTGTAAATATACTTAATGTGCATTTCTAAAAACATTTCAAAGTGATTGCATGTAAATATGTGTGAAACAAGAAATCAGTGGTGACAACTGTAGCAAAACATAGCAAGCTGCATGAAAAGCAGGATTACTCCTATTTCTCCCAAGGCAATTCACAGTGGTAACACAGGACAGGCAATCTCAGCTGTTTCTCAAGAACTGACCTGTTCACTCAGAGTTCACCGATGCCTGGCATCAGGGACGCTCTCAACAGAATGCTGATTTCGGACACAGGCCTGAGCCTGTCTTTTTGGGCCCTCAACTCCGGTCCAATTGGGGTGACCTTGGCCATAACACCCCCCCCCTTCTGCAGCTGCCCTCTTGCTTCTCTTCCCATTGCCATTGGCAGCAAAGAGCATGTGGGCTAATGATGTCACCACCCAGTGCGTATCACTGGGTGATGTAATTAGTCCATGCACAGGATATTTGCTACTAGTGGCAGTGGGGAGAGAGGCAGGCGGGCAGGCAGAGTGCCGCTCTCCTGGCCCCGGCCCCATTGGGTGGCCTCTGTTCGCTGCACACAGTCGCCCAATGGTAGGTCCGCCTCTGAAAGAAATGGGCTGATATGCAGAAACAGGTTTGCAATAATTTCCTGTTTCAGATGCATTGACATGAGCCAGGGAAAGGTCTGCGGCTCAAAACGTGGTAAATGACAACTGGTTTGGCTGTTGCATGTATGGCAAGGCTGCTCCTTAAAAATTCTGTCTTCCCTTGTCTGAAGACTTCCCCGTGCTTGCTACACCACTTCCATTGGTAAGCTAATATTAATTCATATGTTTAACTTTTGTTAAAGGACAGATTTGTTGTTCTTTTAATTTACCTTGTGCTCTTGTACAAGTGGAAAGGAGGAGCCTGCGTTTCCTAAAATAAATAATAAAATAAACTTCAGCAAGGGGAGGTCGTGGCTTGAAGTATGCCTTGAAAAATTAAGCCACTGTGTTGCCTACATGGTGCTCTTTGAGTGGAGAAAGAACCCACATGGCACTGATTCCTGCTTCTCCCTACTCATAGGAGGAAGGGCATGGCGGGATTCCTCTATGACAGACACATGGGAATCCTGGGAACATGACACAGGGACATAGGAAGGTGCCTTCTATAGAATCAGACCATTGGTCCATCTCGCTCAGTACTGTCTACACAGACTGGCAGCAGCTTCTCCAAGGTTGCAGCAGGAGTCTCTCTCAGCCCTATATGGAGATGCTGCTAGGGAGGGAACTTGGAACCCTTCCCAGAGCGGTCCCACCCCTAAGGGGAATATCCTACAGTGCTCACATGTGGTCTCCCATTCAAATGCAACCAGGGCGGATCCTGCTTAGGAAAGGGGACAAGTCATGCTTCCTGCCACAAGACCAGATCTCCTCCTCAGCCATCCATTCATCTCCTCCTCCTCCTCTCAGATGCAAACAGACTGACATAAATACTTGTTTGCCTCTGCTTTGTTTGGCTGCCTCCTGCTGCTTCTGCTTGTGGGAGTACTTAAAATGCAGTACTTTGCAGCATGTGGCGTCTTGTACGTTAAATTAAATTTACTAATCTGAGTGACTTCCCAAACTCTATTGATGATGTTGGGTGGAGAAAAGCATGTCTGGACTTGGCAGTCTTGTTCCCCTCGTTGTTTTAATATTTCAGGAGCAATCCAGGGTTCCTATTTAGCCTTCAGGAGCTGTTCTGGCCAGGCAATCTGGTTTGGTGATAATTTATGTTTTAAAACTGAATTACAAAATGGGTAGGCAAAGGGAAATAAACCCATGGAATTTGCAATTTGATGCACAGGCTTACATGAAATCACATTCAACATTAATTCGGATCCTCTCCAATATGAGCACTGTGAAATGGACAGAAAACTGTTTAAAGGCCATGAACAAAAGTAATTGTATTATTAGGAATCTGAATTCCACCCATTGTTATAGATATGCTTTTCATTCTAAGCACACATTGGGAATATTTACAGAATTAATACTGGTGTCGTAATTATTGTAGTAGAAGGTTAGGGATCTCTAACAGAATTTCCAGCACCCTCAGTAAACTACCTGTCCCACGATTCTTTGGAGAAACCATGATGTTAAAATGCTATACACAAGTATGTATTGCAGATTTGTACAGCTGTAGACTTAAGATCCAATCGGGGTGTAGTGAGCATTGATCCAGGGGGGACAATTGGCCCCAAGGGTCGGGGGCAAGGCTCCCCCTTGCCCCCTCCTGCACCCAGCCAGTGAGCAAAGTGTTTGCCAGCTGGGAGCGTGAGGCAAATCCCTCCCCTTTCCAGCCAGCATTTCCATGAAATGCTGGCTGGGGAGTGATGGACTCTCCCACCTCGACATTGGCCCCTCCCCTGCATTTGATGTCAGATTCAAGGCAGGCAGGGCCAGTGCCAAGAACAGCCCTGACAGAGTTTCATTTTCCCTGCCAATGATTAATACTGGAATCGCTGAAAGGGAGCGCCTTTCCTTGGAATTGGGGGACTTTCTCCCCCAGCCGCTGCCAAGCTCCCTACATCCCTGGTTCCAATGAAATCTTGCACAGGACACAGTGGTTGACTAATGCGACATTGGTATTATGGGGTAGAGGTGATTTTCACAAATCTTCCCTTCCCTCTAAAGTGCACTGTGCCTCCCAAAAATATGTCCCTGAGGGTCGTGCAACAATTCCAACTGCTAGAACAGTAGAGGGTGGCATCTTGGTGATGTAATGGGGCGGGTTGACATGTAATGGGGCATTTGACATTCGTGTGAACACTTGCAGCCCCAAGAGCCCACACTTGCAGCCCACACTCCTCCCCATCCCTGTGCGAGTCTCTACTTCCTGTTCAGGTTCAAATATGCCAAGATCAATTGTAACGCCCAAATAGATCAATCTCAGCATATCGTGTCCTATTTCCTATTCCATCAGGAAACTTGACATCTGTAACTGAGGTCTGGTTTCCTGGTGGATATAGAGTAGAATATGCTGAGACTGGTGGGTTTGGATGCCACAACCAATTCTGTTCTATTGGAACATTGACAGAAAGTAGAGGCTCATGCAGGGATGGGGAGAAATGTATGTTCCCGGGGCTGTGGGTGCTCACACAAACCTCAGGTGCCGCCATTATGTATGAACATGCTTTATGAAAAGCATGGAGAGCAGCTTTTGCTGCAAACATGCAGAACCATATATTTTTGAAAAGAGTTCAAGACTTTGGAAGATAAACCAGTGTCCTTCATTGTAAAGCCCAGAGTCCAGTGGTGCCTCCCATCAACGCTAAGTATGGTAGGGGTGTTCACGGAACCAATCTGGCCAGTTCACTTAGAATCTGAACAAGATTTGTACCGATCTGGCATGGTCCAGTTCCATGTCCACCCAAACCAGGTCTGGTCTGGTTTGGCCATCAAACTGGGCCGAACCAGTTTGTGGGATATACTTGTAAAAGGGAATCTGGTAAGGATTTACAAGTACAGGTGGTACCAACAGACACTCAGACCAGGTAAGCAGCTTACTTATTCTCTCGCTGCCCTCACGCAGCCCCCTATTGTGCTGAACTGGTTTGCCTGAACCAGGCCTGGTTCAGTTCAATCACAGACCGAACCGCCCCCAGTTCAGTCCGCGATCGAACAGACAAACTGGTTCAAGGCGAACTGGTTTGGCATGAACAGTTTATGCACACCCCTAAAGTGTGGCTTCCTGACAAATTGTTTATTGGGCCTGTGTGAACCTTCTCCCAATGTTGAATATTCTGCACAGTCCCCCTGGTCCCATATGGGGACTACCAGTCTCAGCTTGTAGCGCTGTGCTTTTCCCAGTGCCAAGGGGCTTCTTTAAGGGAAACAGAGCTCTCTTGAGCCTTTGCAGCAGCCTGGAAGGTGTGTGCACAGAGTGCTGGGAAGTGCTTTCCCCATACGGGTCTTAGAGGGCTCGTCTCTCTTAAAAGGCCATTTCAGCACCGAGAAAAGCACAGTACTGTTCAGAGTTCTTTTTTCTTTCTTTTTGCACAAGTGGCTCCTCGTTTGAAAAATAGTGAAGATCACTGAGAAAAGGTATGTTTATACGAATGCAGTGTTTGCACTGCATATTTCCAAACTGGCCTGGTTGCTCTATAAATGTCACCTCTATCTCCAGCTTCAATTCACTGTATGCTACACAATGGGGACCCTGTTTTACTCACCTCTCTATTACTTCTGCAATGTAAATAAGAACAACTGCACCACTAATGTAACAGCCCTTTTTAACAGGAAGATTTGCAGTGCCTTCTAGAACAAGTAACTCATTAGAGCCTCTTGCACTCTTTGTCCTCATGCTTGACTCAAATCAAATTAAGAGGCCAAACAGACCAGATCAAAGGTCTCCACTTTAGGACACAATGCCACAGTTTCCGTTGTATCTCATTACGTCAATTTATTCTGTGTCATGTTTTATTACTGTACACCATTCACAACTTTCTGAAACGAGATGCAAATCACTCTCGGAGCTGCCACAGCAAAACGTGACTTTAGCCCTTTTCAGAATATATTATTATTATCATCACCACCACCACATTTTCAGATTGCAATGGTTTGCTTCAGCTATGCAAACTAAGATGAAAAAATGTGAAACTATGTGAAAAATTTACTACAGAGTGCTGCTGAAAATGCAATTTGTAATTGTTTCCCTGGCCATACTGTAAGATGTTCAGTCAGTGGCTTACTGCGTTGTAAGCACAATCAAGCTGCAATTGAACTTTTTTTTAAAAAAAAGATGCATCCTGAGGGAAGGAACTGAAATAGCACAATAACTGGCCTAGTTCTTGCAAACATCAAAAGTGCCTGATAGATGTGTTTCTGGACTGTACCACTTTACAAAGGAGTAGACTATCATAGGAAGCTACCTTATACTGATTCAGACCACTGGTCTATCTAGATCAGTATTGTCTACACTGACTGGCAGCAGCTCTCCAAGGTTACAGGCAGGAGTCTCTCAGCCCTAGCTGGAGATGCAGGAGAGTGAACCCGGGACCTTCTACATGCAAGCTATGCCAACCGCATCCCCTCAGGGGAATATCTTACAGAACTTACATGTAATCTCCCATCTAAATACAAACCAAGGCAACACTACATAGCAAAGGGGACAATTCATGCTTATTACAAGACCAAATAATAATCTGGCGGTCTTCCATGCAAATACTCCCCTGCACGTAGAAAACTAGTGGTCAAGGAGAAAGATGCTAACTAAGTCTTCTTACTGGCATACTAGTTTCCAATGTGCATTAAAAATGCAAGCAGGAACTATTATTAATAGTACTGACATCCTGACCAATGCAGCATGGATGCATGGGTGCAGCATGGATGCATGAAGATGAATCTACGCTGTGGAGGACTTCCCCACTACCACTATGCCTGTGTGCATGGCAAGGGGAGAAACGTTTGATCTGCTCTTTCCAGTGTCACCCAAAAATATGTCTCTGGATGCACGGCTCTCAGGGACATAATTTCAGGTGGCGTAGGGCATTTCCAGAGGGAAACCAGATAGCTGAAATTCAACCCCCACCCCAATTGCATGCCCAGTGCTGTACAGCTAGGAAAGCTCTCTCCAGCACAGAAACGACTTCCTGGTGTGACCCCTTTAGGTTAGATTGGCTATCAGTCAATGTTTTCAAGCAATTTCTCTACTATGTGTTTGAAGAAGAAATCTCTGTTGAGGCAGATTTTCCCCTAATATTTCTAGAGAAAGAAAGGGCTCTACTACAGAACTGTTGTGGTGAGGCCACCCACGCATTCCAAATTATTTGAAGTTTCTTTTCTCCCCATGAATCACAGAAGAATTTACCTGCATCTCCTCCCAAAATCATCACCCATTTCCAGCAGCAAATAGGACACTGAAAATTGGTGGGAGCACTAGCTTGAACCCTTTCCAGAGAAAGGGGGATATAATTGAAAGGGATTCTCAAACTTGGATCTGCAGATGTTGTTGGACTACAACTCCCATCATCTCCAGCCACAATAGCCAGGCCATTATAGCTGGGGATAATGGGAGCTGTTGTCCAGCAACATCTGGGGACCATGCTGGAGATCTCCTGGGTGAACCTGTATTAAGTTGGATACCATCATAAGGTGGGGACAACTTTGTACAATGAAAAAAATCAGACTTGTCTAAGTTCTGCACTGTGATTCCTATTTCTCCAGAAAGCTCCTAGAAAATATATTCTGTATGCTTCTTAAGAAACCCACATTCTTTGAGGTTATTTTTCCTTATCGTGGCTTGCCATGCATCATAACTTAATGGTCTGGTTCATACATAACGGGAAACAAGAGGTCCCTTCATCTCCGGTTTCCAAACTTGAATGCCAAAATTGGGGAAATGGAGTTTGTGGGGGAAAGCAACCCGTGGTTTCACTCGCCAAACTCCAGTCTGAACCTTTGGGCAGAGTAGAGTTTCACCGTCACAAACTACATTTCTCCGGTGCCAGTGTTATGTATGAATGCAGTCTGGGCCCCATGTAGCTGGAGTTGAGGAAGGAAGCTCCTCCCTCAACTCCAGCCCGATTGGTTGTGTGGACTGTCCTTCTGTGAAGAAGGAAGCCCACACAGCCACTCCCTCTCCTCTCTGCTATCTTGCTGACTGTAGAGAGATGATCTCCCCAATGTCTGAATGTGGACAGGAGAGCGGGGGGAGGGGGACACGGAACTGTGGGTCCATAGAACCCACGGTTCTGTGTTACGTATGAACTGGGCTAATCTGGCTTCCTAGCTATTTCCTTCTTGGGAACAAGAAGCGGGGGAAAGTGGTGGTGCGGGGAGACAATCAACCCCAGATCAGATCAGCTGAGCAAGTACATCAGAAGAGCCCTGCTGGATCAAACCAAAGACCTATCTTGTCTAGCAATGTGCTTCCCACCTGGCCCACCAGATGCATCTAGGAAACCCATTTGTCCCACCTTGTTCAATTATAGCTATACCCCTGGACCACATCCTGTAATGTCCAGGATGCAAGAACTGCTAGGCAGTGAAGATGCCCAATAATGACTCCCACAAACAGTCCTTACACAAGCCCACTAAGCTACACACACACACACACACACACACACACACACACACACACACACACACCTACACCTGGAAATGTAGGTATAGGAGCCTCCTGCAGTTTTATAGTGGTGTCGTGTAAGAATAGGACTGGGGAGACCTGACTTCAAATCCCCATTCAGCCGAGGAGCTTGCTGGGTGACTCTAGGCCAGCCACTTATCCTCATCCTAACCTACCTTGTAGGCCCTTTGTGGGGATAAACCTAACCACATACACTGCTCTAGGCTCTTTGGAGGAAGAGTGGGATATAAATGTAAAAATAAATAAATAAAAAGCCATCTACAAATTGAAGATCAAAACAATAAATCATTAACTATGGTGCTCTCTTTATTTTCCACGCTTGTCAAAGAAGTGCTTTATTTCAATAAACTTATTTATCCTCAAACAGATGTTGTTGGTTTACTGGTGCATTCGTACTGCAGTCATACTGAGATAAATCAATGCTTTCCAGAGGCCTTCCATTCACACTTACGATTTCAAGGGCATTTATTCCATTACTAAGTCATGTGATCCGAGAATATCTCATTATGTAATCGCAATTGTCTAACATTCCGTTAACATTCTTTAATTATGCATTGCTGCTGTTTGCAGTCCAGTTCTCCTGGGAGATGGAACTCAAGCAAAACTGAATCTTCCTTCAGAAACTGTTAAGTTTATGCCAGGAACGTGCCTTCTGCAAGCATAGTGTTAGTCTATGCCATTCCTTCCCCATCAACCTTTGCTTTCCTTGTGTCTTTTATTTGGCAGTTACCCTCACGGTAAACATGTTATGCTTTAAGCAAATGAATCACCTTTGTGACACATTTCAAATTCAATATTTACAATCATGTTCCATACACACTGATGGGGTCTGAGCTGGTGGTGACTAATCAGGAAAGAGATCTTGGGGACATGGTGGATAGCTCAATGAAAACATTAACCCAGTGTGCGGTAGCTATGGGAAAGGAAAAATCCATGTAAAGGATCATTAGGAAAGGGATCAAAAACAAAATTATCATTCCCATAAATCTATGGTGGGAGCTTATTTGGATTGCTGTATGCATGCGAGTCTAGTATGTCTCAAATAATATTGACGTTCTAGAAAAGGAGCAGAGAGGTCAACCGGAATGATCAGAAAGTCGGAACACCTTTATTTCAAGGGAAGATTACCACATTTGGTGCTTTTTAATTTAGAAAAAAAGATGACTACATGATTGAGGCTTATGAAATCATGCATGATTAAAGAAAGCAGATCTCCTTTCCCCATAACATTAGAACTGGGAGTCATTCTGTCCAGGAGACACAGAACAGAAAAAAGGAAGCATTTCTTCACATGGCACATAATTAATCTGTGGGATTCACTTTGATAAGATGTAGCCATGGCCACTAGTTTTGTGAGAGCTGGTCTTGTGGTAAAGGTAAAGTGTGCCGTCAAGTTGATTTTCACTCCTGGCACCCACAGAACCCTGTGGTTTTCTTTGGTAGAATACAGGAGGGGTTTACAATTGTCTCCTCCTGCTCAGTTTAAGATGAGGCCTTTCAGTATCTTCCTATATAGCTGCTGCCCAATATAGTACCAGCAGGGATTCGAACCGGCAACCTTCGGCTTGTTAGTCAAGCATTTCCCCACTGCACCACTTAAGGTGAAGGTCTTGTGGTAGCAAGCACGAATTGTCCCCTTTGCTAAGCAGGGTCCACCCTGGCTTGCATCTGAATGGGAGACTACATGTGTGAGCACTGTAAGATATTCCCCTTAGGGGATGGGGCTTCTCTGGGAAGAGCACCTGCATGCTTGCATGCAGAAGCAGCTGCAGAGCCAGCCAAGTGGTGGCCTGGGTCTGGCCCCGCTCAGCGGCACCCTCCAGATACGCCCATGTGTGTGACATCAAGCACATGGGGGTGTGGCTTGGGCTCTGGAGGAGCCCAGAGCAAACTCCCCCCTCCTGCCTGGGCTACCGAGAGCCAGAGCGAACTCTCTGTCTGTTATTTCAGGCAGTGCTGGATACCCGATAGGACGTTTCCCCCTTTCTCTCCCTCCAAAGAGGCACTGCCTGAAATGAGGACCTGAGAGCTCACTCTGGCTCTCAGCAGCCAGGGCCACGCCCCCCTTTGCATGTGGGGGTGTGGCCCAGGCTGCCGAGAGCCCGAGAGAGCTCTCAGCTCGTCCTTTCAGGCAGCACCGGCTGCCTGATAGGACGCTTCCCCCTTTCTCTCCCTCTCTTGCACTGCCTGAAATAACCAAGAGTTCACTTGGGCTCTCGGCAGCCCGGGCATGGGAGCGGGGAGTTCGCTCTGGGCTCCTCTGGAGCCCAAGCCACGGGGCTTCGGTGGCCCTTTTCATTGGCGGCTCAGGTTCTTTGAACCCGTTGGCACAATGATGGCTATGCCCCTGTGCAGAAGGTTCCAAGTTCCCTCCCTGGCAACTCCAAGATAGGGCTGGGTAACTCTTGCCAGTTACCTTGGAGAACCCACTGCCAGACTGTGTAGACAATACTGAGCTAGATGGACCAGTGGACTGACTAGGAATAAGGCAGCTTCCTATATTCATATGCTCCTAGAACTCCTGATCTGAGAACTTGTCTTGACTGCAGGTGAAATGAGCCCTCTCCAGGGGAAGGGAGGATTGTCAGGTAGTGTTCCTTCCTCCTCCTTCTCTCCTCCTGACTGGCTAGCTAGTGCTCAGGTTCAGCCCACCGCTCCCTCAGACGGACTGACAGGCCCAACAGCAAGGGAAATGTTGCTGAACATCAGCCAGCTGTTCATGAGGAGAGGAAGAGGGAAGGAAGCTTCCTGACACACCTCCCCTTCCTTCCTCCTTCCTTCCTGAAGGTGAGTCCGAGCTGGTGTAATTAGCTGACTGGCTACTTTTGTGAGTTAATCACTGGGGGATGGATGAAGAGCCCAGGGGACATTTTGCTAATGATTCCAGCCCTGTTCAGACATTATGTTGTATGTGAGTGCATGTGTACAGTACATGTACACATGTACATGTTTGTGTATGAATGTCTGTACATGCGCTCATTTAAAAAGTGAACCTGGGAACAGACCCTCTCAAATACAATTACAGATAGACAGTGTACTGCTGTATGTTCATTGATTATAACATGTGAACTGGGGCCCCTGGCTAGTCTGAATGAGTGACATCTGGATGGATCTGGCAAAGGGCATGTAGGACCCACCTGAAAGATGGGCTGATGGTGATGTCGCTCTGTTCCCCTTCACCTCTCCCTTGAAAGCTGTGTTATGTTTAAAGTCAGGATGAAAAGAGCAGATGAGCTGCTAGGGGCAGATTGAAGGAAGGATTGTGAAGAGAGCCTGGAATGGGGCAGCCAAGGCAGAAGGTGGCAGCACCTCAGGATACAGGTGTGGCCTTGCAGATGTAATGTACTCCTGGCTTCTAAGCAAGGGCGGCCCATCCATGAGGCAAGGTGATACAGTTGCCTCAGGCAACAGAGTACTGGGGTGCCAGCAAGATGGCCCTGGCTTTTTAAGAAAAGGAAAGGTGGGGGGAGAAGGGTGTGCAGAAGGGCAGGCAGCCTTTGGTGCCCTGCCTCAGATGCACTGAGGTATTGAGCCACCCTGCATCTAAGAATGGTCTGTTACCTTCTATGTCCATCTAATGCTCAACCTGAATATTTCTGTGGCTAAACCAACCTAACCGTCAGTCACCATCATCCTTGATTATGGTCACTGATCAGAAATAATATTCAGCAACAAATTAATAACAAATTCCATACAAAACAAATAAGATGCTAACATAATTAATACATAGTTGGAAATTTAGCCAAGTTCTACCTATAACACCGTCAATCTGCAGTAATTCTCCTTCCAAAGGAAACCAGAATCCAGGGTGTGCTGAGAGCCTCTGAAACTTCTCGCCACTCAGGGAACCGGGGTAACCAAAGGCAGCATAATATACCTACCATCTTCTCAGGCAGGTATTGCAGCATCTGAGGCAAGGTGCACAATGCTGCCTTGCCCTCATAGTCTTGGTGGGGGGAATAACCACCTTTCAAAATCAATCCTTTCAAGCTCTGCAAATACACAGGTGGTAGGGAAGAGGGAAGGATGCCAGCAGTCTTCTCGTCTCTCTTTGTGCTACTTGCATGCCTTGCAAGGAGTATGAGGATGATTTGCTTCTTTCAAATTTGCAAGGGTCAGATCAGTCTCAAAGGACTCATCCAGTGGTGACAGAGGGGTTTATTGAGTGTGTCTGCTTTTTTTTAAACTGTTGCTTATGGAAATGAATGTAAAATAAATCAGTTATTTTAACTGCTGTTAGCAATTGATTTGGAGGGACACTGGAGAATCCCATCAGATATGTGGATAGACTTGGAACTTGGAGACCTAGGTTCCTACTCAACCCATTAGGATCACCAGGTGAGCATCAATCTGTCACTATCGCCAAATTCAGATGTAACAGGAAACCAGAAGTCCCTTCACCTCCAGTTTCCTAACCCGCACATCTAAATTTGGGGAAATAGAGTTTGCAGGGGAAAGTGATCTATGGTTTCCCTCCCCAAACTCCAATCTGAACTTTTGGTTCAGAATGGAGTTTGTGCACTGCAAACTCCATTTCTGCAGTGCCAGCATGACATCTGAATGCTGCCACTGCAGTTTTGGCAAAACAGAACCGGAGTTGAGGGAGAAAACTCCTCCTTCATTCTGGCCTGATTGGCTGTGCGAGCTGTCCTTCCATCAAGAAGGAAGCTCACACAGCCAGTTCCCCCACCTCTCTGCAGTCTCACTGACTGCAGAGAGGCAGCTCTCCCCAACCTCCAAACATGGACGGGAGAGCGGGGGGAGGGGGCGCAGAACATTGGATCCATTGGTCCTGCAGTTCCGCGTTACAGCTGAACGAGGCCTATCTCTCAGAGTAATTCACAGGGTGCTTGGGAGGATAAAAAGCAGAGTTTACGTATGTCACACTGGACTCTGTGAAGAAAATTGGGGATAGGGCCATAGCTTAGTGGTAGAGCGTCTGCTTTGCATGCTATAGGTCCCAGGTTCAATCCCTGATATCTTCAGATAGGGCTGGGAGAGACTGCTGCCAGAAACCTTGGAGAGCTGCTGCCAGTCAGTGTAGACAATACTGAGCTAAATGAACTAATGATCTGACTCGGTATAAGGCAGCTTCCTATGTTCCTATGCCTTATTGGTTCCCCAGTAGTCTGCTACCTGAAGCAGTTGCCTTTCCTTACCTCATGAAAGGGCTTCTCTGTTCTTTCATGCAACTGATGAATTAGATTTTTGACTACACAAGAGCCCAATTCACACATTATACTGTATGCATGTACAGATGTTTGTACACCTGTACATGTGTTTGTGTGAATTATACCTGTGTTCATTTTAAAAGTGAACCTGGATACAGACCCTTCAAATACATGGTACAGATAGGAAGTGTACTGCTGTACCTGTGTTGAACATAACATATGAATGGCTGTACCTGTGTACAGATCTGTACTTGTGTACACTGTACACTCATTGTACGAGTGTTGGATATAATGTGTGAATGGGACTATGGTCATACTGCAACTAATAAATAAGGTTGTGATCCTGCACACATCTGGGCTGCTTAAACCGCTCTTTGGTGGGATTGATCTCAATTGCCACGTTAGACTGCAATCCTGGGCAGACTTCTTTGGTAGTCAGTTCCACTGAATTCAGTGGGACTTATTTTGGAGTAAATGTGCTTTACTCTATGCTCAATGGAGCTTACTCCCAGACAAGTGTACACAGGACTGCAGTCCAACAGCACAGACATAAGTCCCATTGTGTTCAGCATTTTATCTTTTTATGCTGTTTTAATTTTTTTTATCATTATACTCTTTTGTTTTACTTCTTGTTATGTTGTATTTTATGTTGTATTTTTATTTTACTTTTCAGTAAGCTACCTTATGAATTTTGCATTTCAGATGAAAAACAGGATATAACATAGGTAAATAACACAGGAGAGAAAGGGTCTTCACCGATACAGCCTAAGCACAATTCAGATGCTTACCTGGGCTGAACAGATGCACATCATGGGCAATGCAGTTTGATCTTCACCTGGGCACCATGCTGGGAATTGCCTCCAGACTGTGGTCTAGCAGGTAGAAAGTAGCAAAGCTCCTTCCATTGATCGTCATGGAAAGAAAAGGAATACATTTAGTGGCTGACATGCTGTGCAACATTACGCACATGGTGGAACATTATGTTTGCACAACTGTGCAAGCACAAAATTGTACGTACGTACGTATGCATGTATGTATCATATTTATATACTGCCAGATATATACATCTCTAGGTGGTGTACATAATCCAAATTACAATATGAAATTAAAAACAAACAAAACACTTTCACAGAATAAAAACAATTAAAAACCATTCACAGAGTGAAAAAACTGACATAATTGCCCAGGATAAAAACAATTAAATTAATTTTAATTAAAAGCCTAAAAATGGCACAAACACATTTTTTAAATCTTTAATATAAAGCTGCTTGGGCTTCACTGACTGACTGGCTGACTTACTGACATGAAACTCCCAGACCACCCATAAAAGATAGAAACGTGCCATTTTTGCAGATGTGTACCAGACCTCACCCAGTCTACAAATTACAAAATAAAATCCAAAACCCTCGAAAAATGTATTAGTGTCCTGGAAAACAAGGGAGAACCTGCTCATTGGACAACATGGGGAATGAGACCACAGAGCTAGAAAAATACTAAAGTCACAGTGAGACAAGATGTTAATATGCTTGCAAACTGCAAGCTGTTTTACGTGTGTGTGTGTATGTGTTACCTTTGCACAACTCTTTTTGTGCAAATCTCTTGCATTTGTGGAACAGAGCCAACATTACATTTTGCCACATGAGTAACATTGCACGGTATGTCAGCCAGTGATCCAGAAAGCAACTTTTCCTCGGCATGGGGTCTGAAAATTTGAAAAGCTTTCATGACTTGAGGCAGTAATTCTCTCTCCCACACCCTGCACTTTTCTTAAACAGGCGCACACTTCACTCAGGGGCTGAGGGAAAACTCTAGCAGCAAGTTAGTTTTTCATTATTCTTTAGCTGGCAGGGGATGTGCAATAGGTTACTTGGATGTGGATGGACCGATGGGAGCTGCTAAATGTCTTCAGCTGGTCATTATTTCTCCAGACTGGCAGCAGCATGACTCACGAAGCTGCCATTCTAGAATTATTTCTCTCTCTGGTGGAGAACTCATGACAAGTTTTACCGCTGCTGCAAGTTTGGAAGCCTTCCTCCGGGAGGGCCTGGCAACTGACTGGAGTTTTAAAAGCTGGTCTAGGTCGTTTTCAGCATTCAAGGCCAATTGCCAGCAGAATTTGTGTAAATTTTGGGCTTGTTGCCAGATTTTTGTTTGAGAAAAAAAGTAATATTTTTTCCCCAAGTAGCACTCAGCAGCGTTCTTTTCGCTGTGTGCATGCTTGAACTGTGTAGCACAAGGGTTCTCAGACTTGGGTCCCCAGATGTTGCTGGACTACAATTTCCATCATCCCCAGCAACAATGACCCTTTCTGGACTTCTCCTGTAGTTTATGCACACGGGCGAAGATCATGAGAAGAATCTGGCAGCAGGGGCAGTGAACACGGGCCGCCAGGAACCACACTGAGGGCTTTGCCATTGACTGCCTCTGTTGCCTCAAACTGGCCACCCAACCACCCACTTGGCCTCCTCAGCCCCAACTATTTTTCCCTGCCCACCTGGCCTCTGCAGGCCCTGAAAAGAGTCGCTGCCACTATGCCGCTGCAGACCAGCCACCTGCCTGGCCTTCACGGGCCCTCCTAAATACCTCTGCCACCAGCCGGGTGGTGAGATAATGATGTCACCACCAGGTACTGGGTAGTTACATCATTATCCCTCAGCATAGCTAGGACGGAGGCATTTAGGAGGGCCTGTGGAGGCCAGGTGGGCGGGCAGCTGATCTGTAGCAGTGCAGTGGCAGCAACAATTTTCAGGGCTGGCAGGCAAGCAGGCAGTCGGCAGCAGTGGCAAGAAAAAAGGGCAGGATTGCAAAGACCAGGGAAATGGCTGGCTGATCTGCAGTGGTGGTGGGGCAGGGCCTACAAGAGCAAGGCAGTGGCAGAGGGGCTGAAAACTTCAATGCAGGCCACCACTAGCTGCTACACCAATGCCCTGTGGCAACAGACCACAGGTCCATCAATGTTTCGATCTGTTACTGCATAAACTGACCTTTGTTCTCTGCTTTGTTGAGTGTGTGTGTTTGTGTGCCTGCCTGTAAGAGAACTATTTTTTCTCAAGGAACCACAGAACAATGTACGCTGTCTGATGTGTATTTTCCCACTCAAAGTTTCCAAAAATGGGACAAATAAGTGAATCATTCCTCTCCCTCCCTTCATCCTATTCTTAGTGCTCTCGGCTCTGCTTTGCCAAGCTCAGCATTCTTTGCAGAGTCTAATTTAAATGTAATGCAAATGAAGAGGTCCCTAACAGTTCAGCAGAATTAATTAGGTGCCAGGTATTGGCAGAGCCATCAGTTTGGTTCTCATTGGGCAGATGTGCTTTTGTCACAAATGTTCTCTCCTATCCACTCCGCTGGGCTGGTGAGCTCAGCAGACAGCACCTGATGGGAGTTGGCTGTTCTAATTTATAGCACTGACAATTTAAATGGCAGCTCTCCAATCCCTGCCTAGGGCTATAGATTTATTTAGACTTTAGAGATCATGCCAACATTGTACAGGACAAAGGATTTATGCTTTAAAATAAGTATATTTGGGTCCCAAATATAATGCATTTTTGCCCCAAGGCCAAATTATCTCACCGTTTTCATAGGATTCCAGCAGCTAATGAGACACAGCGGAGTTTATGACACCATCAACTAGCTGTCCAAAGGCACAATTATTTATCATATTCCTGAGGATTAAAACATATGTACTATTGGTTGTTTAGCTAATTAGCTAATTCAAGGCTTCTCGACCTCGGGTCCCCAGATGTCGGACTACAGCTCACATAATCATCAGCCACAATGACCAAAGGACATTGGGTTTTGGATCTCATTGTGGCCCCCTCTACCAGGCACATAGCTACAACTGGATGAGGAGGGGGATGTCCCTGGATCCCTGAGGAAGGAGGCCATCAGCTTGCTCTTTAGTCTCCCGCTTCTACCTCTCTGAATTGGGGGAGAGAGTAGGGGTCCTTGTGTGCTCACTCCCCCCCTTCTTTTTTAACAAGCTGGGGCAGGAGGCCATCTTGCTGTTACCACAATATTCTGCTGCCCAAGGCAACTGCCTCACCTTTCCTCAAGGAAGGGCCACGCCTGCTTAGAAGTCTGCCTTTTTGCCCCAGGGCCCATTCCAAACTTGCTACACCCCTGCCCTCTTCCTTGTCTTCCAAAGTTCTAGCACTTATGAAAGGGGCCCCATTTTCCAAGAGAGGTGCCCTGAACAATCTTGTGGCATTCCTATTCTATACAGAAAAGCCAGGAAAAGAATCAAAGAGAGCTGGAAGTGGTTCTAGGTCACCTTCTCTCCTCCCTGCTCCTAGGCATCAGTCACCCTTATTGGCTAATCCAGGGGTTCCCAAACCTAAGTTCCCAGATGCTATCAGACTACAACTCCCATCACCCCCCAGCCACAACATCTGGGGACCCAAGGTTGGGAACTGCTTGGCTAATCTACGGGGCTGAGAATATCACTTGCCACCAAGACAGAACCGCATTTTATTACTGAAATGTGCCTGCTCCAACGACTAAAGCAAGAAAGCCAAGCCACACTCGCACAACATGGCAGCCTCTGCCCTACTCCTGCTGCGAGCCTATAGCCAAGCTAGCCAACTGTAAGTGTGTGGGAGCTAATGGCCCACTCTCTAGCAGTAGCGGCTAGTGTGGGCAGCGGCTGGGGGCGGCGATGAGAGGCACCTTTAAAAATAAATTCAAAATAAATTAGCAGGTGGTGCTCTGCCTGCTCTCCTGTGCAAGGCATGGGTGCTCTGCCCGGCATCCTATGTGGGTCGGTGGTGCTCCGCCAAGCATCCTGCGTGGGGTGGAGGTGGACAGGGATGCGCCACCACGCAGGCAGCATGACAGGCAGAGTACTGCAGCCCCACACAGGATGCTGGATGGAGAGCCGCCACCCCGCATGGGATAGTGGGTAAAGCGCTGCTGCTTGAGACTGTTTGCAGGTGCTGCACTAATGCCGTAAGCACTCCTGCTAATTTATTTTTAAAGGTGCCTCTTGCCCCCCACCCCTTTCACCGGCCGCTAATGCCCTCCAGGGGTTTCTTCTCACCACTACTGCAAACTTCTATCGCTATAATTGATTTATTAATCAACCTATGGCTTTGGTTGATTTAGTAGGGGCAAAACTAGCACACTGAATTGTGCCCAGAAACAAACTGGCACTCAATGAAGCTAGTTTTTTAAAAAGAAAAATCACAGTAAAGTGCCCTGCACTTTTTGCTCAGCCATAAGCCTGATGACTGCATTCTGGACCCATTGCGGCTTCTGAAGGAAGTAGGAAGTCGCTGCCGTATCTTCTGTAGGAAGTAGCTGCCGTATCCCAAGCCAGACACTTGGTCCATCTAGTTTATTATTGTCTATACTGACCAGCCGCAACTCTTCAAAGTTTCAGGCTGGGATCCTCCCCAGCCCTACGTGGAGATGCCAGGGATTGAACTTGGGGCCTTCTGTATGCGAAGCAGATGCAATGGCCCCATCCCCAAAGAAGACAAAGAACTAGTCCCTCTCATACAGGGTTGCCAACTTTGACTAAAGCTATTCCCAGAGATCCCCTCCCTGCCCCCTACATTTTTAACACTATCATAGGGATATAGGAAGCTGTCTTATATCAAGTCAGACCCTTGGTCCTTCTACCTCAGGGATCTTTCCCAAGCCCTACCTAGAAATGCCAGTGATTGAACCGGGGACTCAGGGGCGTAGCAAGGTTGGAGGGGGCCCAGAGACAAGATTTTAAAATGGGCCCGTCGCTGATATATACACACAAACACACTTCACAATATATAGTGCACTCACACTCACATCCCCATTATGAATATGGTGAATATCCAGTTCACATTGAATCTAGTTTTTTTACTCTCTGCTCCTGCTGCTCTCCAAGAGACTCAACATAATTCATAGGGGGTGCAACATGGGCGTGTGGGGAGTCATGTGATGTGCCTCTGGGGGCCCCTCGAGGCAGTGGGGCCCCAAGACGGCTGCCTCCCCTTGCCTAATGGTAGTTACGCCCCTGCGGGGACTTTCTGCATGAAAAGCAGATGCCCTTCCAGTGATCTTACAGCCCCCTCCTCCCAAGGCCAGCTTTAAGGGCAACTGTTTAAGGCAGCTCCATGCTCAGTGCTTTGCAGAAATGCAGCCGGGAGATCACAAGGACATGAAGAACTAAAGCCTTTAGATTCCAGCCAGTGTGTTTCATTTTGATATGCTTTGAGTTCAGCTGGGATTGCCAAGTACATCCTTTGCAGGAGCAGAGGAAGGTATCACTTTAAGTGATTTGGTTGAGGAACAACAAATAAGTTGGGTGGAAAGCGAAGAGCTGGGCTGTGGTACAATTAACATTCTTTGGGCTCCTTTCCATTTAATTATGTATACTTTGCTTTCATCACCTTGTTCAAAATGAAGGGTTTTTTATGATGCATTAAACTCCTTTATATTCAGATCTTTTAAGTAATTATTCAGGTTCCTGTGGAAAAATGATACAAGCAGGTGACCTGAGATGCACAGGTAGATATTTCTAAGGCATGAGTGATAAACTCAAAAAATGGAATAATATTTTTGAGCAATTACAGATTAACCATCAGCAAGGGGAAGGCTAAGATCTCAAGATTTAGAAGCTTAAGGAGGAGGTTATGGACAGCCCCTTTTATTATAAATAAAGAACTGCTCTAACTTTCATTTCCCTGGTCCAGAGAAATGGATGGTAAAAGTCAAACACAAAGTAGTCCATCTGACAAAATCTGTTTCTGATACCTGGAAAAAGATCCATTGTGCTATCTTGTAAAAGAAACTATATTCATGGTTGGTGAAAATGATCTAGATTATCACAAACAACATAGCTCCAGAAAAAGGCTATAGATCAACATTCAACATGTTGATCTAACTCTGGAAAAATGGAATCCAAATGGGGGATATCATATATATAGAACAGACCTGGAGGTATGGCAGAAATCAATGCTAGAGTTGAGCAGTGTTGGTATTAAGACAGGAGGAAGGGCTAAGCCCATGGGGGGGGGGGATGTACTAAACCATCGTGCTAGTCCAATATTCCACGAAAGGAAAGATGAAAATATCAAATATTGAGGACTAGAAAGATTTGCAGGAAGAATATATATAACTTACTTCACTCTTGCACCCCCAATAGTGTAGCTCTCAGACCTGGTTCAGACCCTTGTTGCATCCTCCTTGGACCTGTCAAAAAGCATGGGACTGTACTTCTGGGCCCAGAGAATGCCATTCCATCATCCACCAAGGTGCCAGCATTTTTCTTTCTTTCAAGAGCTGGCAGTCTATAGAAGGAGTGTTCAATTGGCGGTCCTAAACCACAGAAGGGGGTTCACCTTGGCTCGCTGCCATGGCCTCCCCTCAGCAGTGCTAGAAGGCCGCTATAGAAGGATCCCGTTTGCAGACCGTCTATGCCCCGGTGGCTCAGGGCAGATTGAAACTACTGAGCATGTCCTCCTATACTGCTCGTTCTACAGAGACATTGGTGCCTCTCTTATTCTTTGACTGTTAAACAAGTTCCCGGAATGTCCGAGACAGTTCTACAGTTCCCTGCTACCCTCGGACCTTAAGCCTACCATAACTTATAGCGTTGTCAGATACTGTGCGGCTGTGATTGGCATCCACCGGGAGATGACGGGAGCTCCCTTAAACAGTTGCCCTTAAAGCTGGCCTTGGGGGGATGGGGCTGTAGCTCACTGGAAGCGCATCTGCTTTGCATGCTTTTTAGTCCTGATTAGATTCTGTAATTGCTCACGCCTTCCATTTTACTCCTTTTATTGGTCTCAACATTTAATATAATTTTTACTCTGAGTTTTATAGCTCTATTATATTATGTTTTTAACTCTACTATTTTATGTCCCCTTTAAACGTCTTTTATGCATTTTTATGACTTTTAAACATAGCAATAGTATTATTATTATTTTATGCATTTACATTTTTAGTATTTTAGTACTTTTGGCTCCTTTAGCATTCACATTTTTTAACACCCTCATACATTCTAAGTATATTACTTCTTTTAATGTTAATATGCATCATCATATATGTAACTACCTTCCATTTCCACTTTTATTTACACGTATTATCTAAAATGTATTTTTATGCTGGTCTATGGCTGTAATAAAGGATGATGATGATGATGATGATGATGATGATGATGATGATGATATAAGGATTTTAAATTTGGGGCTAGCAGGTCAACAGCACCTGCATTCAGAGTGGGGCCTTCCTGATTCAACCTGAGTGGGATCTAAAATTAACTGAGCTGACATCAAAAAATAGGAAACATAGGAAACTGCCATATACTGAGTCAGACCATTGGTCTATCTAGCTCAGTATTGTCTTCACAGACTGGCAGTGGCTTCTCCAAGGTTGCAGGCAGGAATCTCTCTCAGCCCTATATTGGAGAAGCCAGGGAAGGGAACTCGAAACCTTCTGCTCTTCCCAGAACAGCTTCATCCCCTGAGGGGAATATCTTGCAGTGCTCACACATCAAGTCTCCCTTTCATATGCAACCAGGGCAGACCCTGCTTAGCTATGGGGACAAGTCATGCTTGCTACCACAAGACCAGCTCTCCTCTCCAACCTCACTCCGGACTGTAAGGAACATAGGAAGCTGCCATATACTGAGTCAGACCATTGGTCTATCTAGCTCAGTACTGTCTTCACAAACTGGCAGTGGCTTCTTCAAGGTTTGCCAGCAGGAATCTCTCTCAGCTCTATTTTGGAGAAGCCAGAGAGGGAACTTGAAGCCTTCTGTTCTTCCCAGAGCGGCTCCATCCCCTGAGGGGAATATCTTACAGTTCTCACACATCAAGTCTCCCTTTCATATGCAACCAGGGCGGAACCTGCTTAGCTAAGGGGACAAGTCGTGCTTGCTACCACAAGACCAGCTCTCCTCTGTGTGTGAGTACACGCACATGCACATGCCTTAGAAGGAACACTGCTGGTCAACCCTATATTTTTGCAAGGATTTTTATTCCCCCAGGTAAATAATCTGTTTCCAAGACATTCGTAACATGCTGCAGGCTTATATTGTCCCCTTCCTTCGGGAAGCAGTTAAGTGCACACACAGGACTTTCTGGATCCTGACCCTATATATTTAAATCTGCACTGGCTTGCAATCAGACTTTTCATTAAAAAATTCTACAGACAGCAAAAATAATAATGACACTCTTCCTTATCTGGGGATGCCAAACACTCTAGTGATGTAACCATTTTAATAAAACTAATTCTTCCTGTTGAGAAAGCTGCATCCTCTGCCAATGCCTTAAATTTATGTGCAATTTCCTTTAATGGTGGCTTATAATTATTTTTAACGCAAGCGATCAATTCCTTGTGCTATAATCTGAATTATTAAATAATGGAGAAATTCTTCTGAAGGACTTTGGAGAAGGTGCGGTAGTGCAAGAACCTGTTAACGAAACCTTAACAAAGAGAATCTGAATTGCTCTAATTTATATCTGTGTCTGGAGCTTTTATTATCAGATTTATTTTGGTTCCAGTGCAGATGCTTTGACTTATGGGGCAAAGTGTGTGAACTAATATTAACAGCAATCAGCATTACCAAGATGGCCAAGTAAAATTATTGAGTCTGCTGAGAAATACATCCATATTATCATTTTAATGGATCATTCTAATTGACGGCTTTGACTGGTTGCTAAACTTCTTGGCCAGGAAAATGATCATATGCTCTGTCTCTCCTTTTTTAGTGCTTATCTCTGCTAAATCCCTATTTTGCTTTTGGGGGGTGCCTTGTTGAAACTATGTTCGTATGCACTGCCATCACTATTTTCTACTCCCTGTACCCAAGGAAATCGCAGAAGCACCAGTTCAACTTACTCAGCTCCATTGCTGGCTCAGTAGTGGGGGCAAATGTCAATGACCTCCCCTTATCCAGGATGTGCTTTGTGTCCAGGGGGCAGATTTTTGAAGCCCTTGGGGAATATGTTTGGGGGACACAGAGAGCTTCCTAGGGAAAGGGAGGTCATTGAAATCTCCCCTATATACACACTCGCACTGGTGTTGTGTTAGTCTGCAAATCTTCAGAAGCACTGGTGTGTATAGGGGGAATTTTCGATGACTTCAGGTGGTCATTGAAATTTCTGTGCTAGCACTGATGCTGTGTTAGTCTGGAAGTCTTCAGATGCACGGGAGAAACATGGGTGCTTCTCCCGTTGCATTGGTGCTTTGTTGGTCAGGATGTCAACAACAGTGGACTTCCTGGAGAAGGAGAGAGCGTCAGAAACTGCTGTGTCCCTGGTGCACTGATGTAGTTAGTCAGGAAGTTCGGTTCACTGGTGCTTCCTTGCTATGAATGTCAGCCTGTATTTTTAGTGTGAATAAGTACAAATCTCTTCCTTTCAGCAGTGTAACTAGACTGAAGCAATTAATTTCCTTGAGCTGTCCTTTTCCAGTGCCCTATCCCTTTCCTAGAAATTAATCTGTGATGTGAGAAAAATGCATCTTGTCTTGAGTGCACATGCATTTTAATGCATGCACATGAACACTAAGGCACCACACAGCCTGCAGTGCGGAGCTCTCATTTAAACCTTTGATTATATCTTGCAGGGCAATTTTTTTGTATCTACTTACTTACTTACTATATCCCCTCCCCAATTAAAAAAAATGGCTAAAGGCAGTTCACAATCATAAATAAAACCTCTTAAAATATTGACATAAAACTAATTTAAAAACCATTAAAACCACTTAAATAATTATTAAAAGGCAAGCTGAAGAGGTGGATCTTACATGGAACAACTAGGGTTTTCAAATATAACTTCTTCTGAAAGAACAAAGATAGTATTGGGTTTGTAGGAATTTTAATTCCCTTATTTAATAAAACTAGTTTCAACCTCTCCACCTTGCCTTGCTAGGGCTTCGCTGTTGGGATGGATCCTGTCCTAGTTGGTTGTCCACTGAATGGGAGGTAAAGCACAAACTCTGAAATATAATTCTAAAAGTTGATTTAGAGCTTACCAACACCAGTATAGCAGTTGCACCTATAGATTAATCAAAGAACAAAAGATCCCAAACAGCAATGACAGACACAACTGATACAGACATTACCTGGGATTGGCTGACTACTAACAGTCAGCTCACAATCCACAGCATGCTATATTCTTAATACATTAGGATATCAAGATGTTAGGCAGTGAACGGTGATCAGCTTCCACAAGACACCCAAAGATCCATGAAGAAGGTGGTGAGTCACGGGTGACCTCTTGTTAATATTCAGGAGCTTTTATAAAATTGTTTACACCAATAATGCTTATGCTTTTCTGTGACTGGCTACATCCTAAGAAGTTGCTTTAGGATTTCAAGCATACAC
Organism: Hemicordylus capensis; assembly: GCF_027244095.1. Taxonomy (NCBI): domain Eukaryota; kingdom Metazoa; phylum Chordata; class Lepidosauria; order Squamata; family Cordylidae; genus Hemicordylus; species Hemicordylus capensis. The sequence goes on from NC_069659.1 coordinate 32,262,260, forward strand.
GTCATTTATCCGTTCTGTGATAGGTTATTACATTGGAGAGGCCCCCAACCCAAAATTATTATTTGTCCATGATATTTCCGATGTTCCGAAAAATCCACCCCCAACAAGTTAGTCAGGCCCATATCTCCATTTACAAATATGAAAAATATTTATATACTGCTTTTCACCCAAAGTTCCCAAAGCAGTTTACATAGATATAAATAAATAAAATGACTCCCTGTCTCCAAAGGGCTCACAATCTAAAAAAAGAAAGATAAGATTGACACCAGCAACAGCCACTGGAAGAATGCTGGGGATGGATAGGGCCAGTTGCTCTCCCGCTGCTCAGTAAAGCATATCACCACTTTGAAAAGGTGCCTCTTCAGTCAATAATATACTAGTGAGCATTTCAGGCTGCCAGCTAAGCATATTTGGTTTTTTTGCTAATGCCAGACTTGCTGACACATCAGTCAAGTTGCTGACCATCATGGCTTACCTTATCTGGGCCATGAATAGACATAGCGACATTTCTACTTCGATTCCTGGAACATCCTTCCTCTTTCTTATTGGTGACATATACGTTCTAAACATAGGACACAAGGCCCATACATGTTCAAAAATTGGGGGAAAGGGTATAGACATTGTTAAGAACCATCAACCACAACGATGTAATCCGTGCAAAGCCTCTGTGATAAAAATTGATCTATCGCACCATTTCTACAGCTATTAATCAATCAGTTTCTCCTACAGGTTCTAAATCAGCAGAGGATAGACTATTGCCGAGTTACAAAGTGGGGGGGGGGGCATGTACAGCAGAACCCTGTCCCATATAAAATGTATTGTATGTTTGTGTAAGATGAGAGCCAGTGTGGTGTAGTGGTTAGAGTGCTGGACTAGGACTGGGGAGACTCGAGTTCAAATCCCCATTCAGCCATGATACTTGCTGGGTGACTCTGGGCCAGTCACTTCTCTCGCAGCCTAACCTACTTCACAGGGTTGTTGTCAAAGAGAAACTTAAGTATGTAGTACACTGCTCTGGGATCCTTGGAGGAAGAGCGGGATATAAATGTAGTAGTAATAATAATAATAATAATAATAAGAAGAAGAAGAAGAAGAAGAAGAAGAAGAGTGGCTCAGGCAGTACAAAGTATAATAATAGGAGTCCTATGATACAGGGGCGTAGCTAGGGGAGAGGGGGCCCGTGTTCATCCCTCTTTCTGGCGGCCCCCCAGAATGAGGGAGATAATGAAGAAAATAAAGAGGGATGTAGCTGGAGGGCTTTCTGGAGCTGGGGGCCCGTGTTCTTTGAACCCTTTCGTTCAATTATAGCTTCGCCCCTGCCTATGAATGTAAAATGTTGAAGGGTAGGGAATTACTAGAGTTGTCATTCTTTAGTTGCTTGAGTGCCTGAGGTCAGGTTACACAGGATCCGGGACCCCCCACCCCTTCCTGGAGCTCAGCCTGGCCCTAGTTGGAGGCAGGCAACTAAACCGGTCTCCCGCTCTTCCCATGAAAGCCTATTGGAGAGGAGGAGGCATCAAGCAGCCAGGTGAGCACTCTGCCTCAGGTGCTGTAGCTTGGCATGACCTCCATGCCAGCGGCCCCAGAGATGATGGAAGGGGATTCAGGAATGGGGCAGGAGTCTTGCTGGGGATCACTGGCTCCCCAGAGTCCCTCCAAGGGGATGGCTGCAGGTGGAGTGACAAGCTCTGGCTGCTCAGGATCTGCTGGATCCAGGCAGGAGATTCTGATGGGTTAAGCATCCCCTGCTAGCATCCCCTGCTAACTGAGCAAAGATGCACCTTTTAAAATAATCTTCTGATTATTTAATTGTTGTTTTACGATGTTTTCAATTGTTAATTTTTTTATGCTTTATAATTTTTGTTTCAATTATTAATTGCTTTTAATGGTGTTTTAATGTAAACCGCCCTGAGCCTTTTGGAAGGGCGGTATAAAAGTTTTAATAATAAATAAATAAATAAATAAATAAATAAATAAATAAGCAAGCTCCTCTTCTGAGAAGGTGTCATCATGGTGGAGACTGGATGAGTCCTGACACTAGGGTTATTTGCCAGGGAGGGAATCCAACAATAGTGGAGTGTTTTTTTAATTTTAGCACTGCCAGCACCAGCAAGGGTCTCTTGTAGGGGAAGAATGGCAGTTCAGTCCCCAAATAGCAAAGCAAAACCAGTTTGGTGAGAAAGCAGCAAAGCAAGAGGTCTTGAGACAGTACTTTAGTATTGAAGAACTACAAAGATTTATTCAAGGAAAAGGTTGCATAAGAACATCCCTGCTGGATCAGGTCCAAGGCCCATCTAGTCCAGCATCCTGTTTCACACAGTGGCCCACCAGATGCCACTGGAAGCCTACAGGCAGGAGCTGAGGGCATGCCCTCTCTCCTGCTGTTACTCCCCTGACACTGGTACTCAGAGGCATCCTGCCTTTGAGGCTGGAGGTGGCCTATAGCCCTCCGACTAGTAGCCGTTGATAGACCTCTCCTCCATGAAGTTATCCAAACCCCTCTTAAAGCCATCCAGGTTGTTGGCTATCACCACATCTTGTGGCAGAGCATTCCACAAGTTGATTATAAACAAATGTGGAAAAGCCTGCAGCTCAATTTCAGCTGTAGCTCATGGCTGAAGAGAGAGACCAAAACAAACAGCCATCGCTGGAGGGAAAGGATGCCCCCGGGCCAGGGAGCTCTTGTCCTCAGCTCCCGAAAAGACCAACAGCCTGAGACAATGTTTTATCAACATTCTGTAATTTGCTTCTTTTAATGTTGCAAACCCCTTTGAGTGCCTTTGTTAAGGCAGAAAGGCAGTATAAAAATGTAGTAAATAAATAATAAATTAAAAAATGGAGACTAACACTGGAAGAACAAAGAGGGGAGGAGTCCAGCACTTTTATCCATGACCCTAACCTCCATCCCACCCAGTGGTCACTATGAGACATAGCATCTGAGAGCTGATGCTGCCAGGGTGCTAGCTCCAACATCTCTGATGGGGTATCCCATTTCCTGGTGAAGAAGGGTGCTGGAAGCAACACAGCACGAGTGTAGCTAGGGCACAGGAGGCCAGTGTTCACATGTGGCATGAGGGCCCCCACCCCCACCTGTGGAGTCTGCACCTGCTACAACTCAAGCTGCATCTTTATACACTCTTTATACACTCATATGGGAAACATAGTTCCTAGTTTCTCATAGATCCCATTTGCCTAAAAATGAAAATGAGGATAGTTTAGGAGGAGGCAGTTAAACCTTACTGATAGCACAGCTTTCAAAGGATAAAAAGGAAGTTTTCTCAATTCCTAGCAATGAAGAATAAAGAAAGACTTAAAGGAGAATGAAATGAAGCTGTGTGGATGAGACCAGAGGAGAAACTTGCAGATTAAAATAAACTGTGAGTAGAAATTTGGTGCACACTGGCTGACATTCAGATCAAGGAAGTGCGAATGCAGTGAGAGAGCAGCCTAACAGACCTCCCAGCCCAATTGCACCAGGGAAGTGGCAATTTCTGATACCGCCACTCCCTTTCCCCAGGAAGCCCTCTGTGCTGCATGAAAATATGTCCCAGGGGACAGTGCAACCCTCAGAGACATATTTTTGAGTTTTACAGAGGGCTTCCTGATTGATTGATTGATTGATTGATTGAACATATTTGTGTACTGCCCAAAATGCAAGTCTCTGGGCGTTTTGAAACAAAAATGGAGGGAGGTGTGTGCCAAAAATTGCTGCACCGTTGCAATTAGTTGGGAAGTTCTGTTAGACTGTTCTCTTGCTGCATCAGCACTTCTTTGCTCTGTATGTCAGCCAGTGGTTTTGGTGTTGATTTTAACACAAGCACCCACCTCTTCCTCTTCTTTTGAGGCAAGGACTCCTGCTAATGCCCCCTAACTCAGTGCATACCTTCTCACCTCCTTTTCTTGGCACTCCACTGGCATCTCAATAATTCACTGCATAAGGTGACTGCTTCACCTTGCCTCATGAAAGGACCGCCTCTGCTGTTATTTTCCTGGCGCAGCGGGGAATTGCTTGACTAACATGCAGAAGGTTGCCGGCTCGAATCCCTGCTAGTATGTTTCCCAGACTATGGGAAACATCTATATCGGGCAGCAGCTCATACTGCACAGGAGATGGCAATAGTAAACCCCTCCTGTATTCTACCAAAGAAAATCACATGGCTCTGTGGTCGCCAGGAGTCGACACCGACTCGACGGCACACTTTGCCGTACCTTTAAAAAGCTTCTATTGGCACAATGGTAATGGTAATGTTTCCAACCCGCCTCATGGGCAAATAGCAGCCATGGGTGGTGGGTGATCTCTATTTCTGGAATGTGGCAGGAACAGAGAGAAGTCCCCCACACCATGCCATGGCCCTGATATGTACGGGACCTATGTAAGGGGCCTAATTTGGCTGCTATTTATGGGGGAAACAATGCTCGCCCTCAAGATGTTTTAAATATCATGAAGTTGTTCTCATGCGCATCATAACCCAGGCTAGGGAAGCCCAGCCTGGGTTGGGCTTTGCATGAGAACTGCAAGGATCAGGCCTAATCCCAGTGAGGCAGCACTGCCTAGCCCAGCTTTTTAACCTGGCTTTTCGCCAGGGTTAAAGCCTTGAGCGAGCTTTTAACCCAGGCTCCAGGACCGTGATTTCACTGGGCCCCAGCAGAGTGTTTTCACTGGGCCCCAGGCTCCAGGACTGTGTTTTCATTCCGCCCCAGTGGACACAGAGGTGGGCTCCTGGAGTGCCCGTCTCCTGGGGGAATCTCCCAATGCCTTGCGCGTCACATGGTGCACTGTGGGATATCCGGAGGCCAGGATGCATTGCCCAAGCCTCTGGAGCTTTGTGCAGCACCACACAGCGCAGATCTGCACTCCCAGCAACATTTCCTTGATCATCTGGGGACGGGGGATGTGAATTGGAGCAGGCTTCACTCCCAACTGCCTACCCCCCCGCCTGCCCAGTCATGTGAATGGCCCCAAGGCCTATTGCCTGACCCTTAGAGATTGCAATAGAACATAGTGGTGGATATGGTCAGGCATACTAACCATCATAAGCACAGGGAATGCAATGCAGTTGAGTGTAATTAGTAAAAAGCGAGAGGGGGGTTGCATTGCCCGGTAGTTAAATAATGAAGAACTGGATGAGAGAGGAAGCAGGTGCTGCAGAAGACAAATCTTGCCATAAATGGTGACTACAGATTGAGACTGAAGAACAAAGTGAATTGTGGTGGTGGCCGCGGGGTTGGGGGGAGTCTCCTTGAGGTCAGACGCAAATGACAAGGAACAAATGGCTTCAAAGGCTGGGACCCGTGAAGCAATTACAGCAATAAATTAAGTGACTGTCGACACATATCAATGAAAGGAGAGAGAGGCCAAAGCACCTCTCTCCAGACATAAACAACGGGCAAAATTTCCTTGTTCAACAATTCAACCCAAAACTATGCCTACAAGTTTAAAATGTTGGCTCCAAGATGCAGTGGCAGCTCAAGGCTTCCGTGCGCCTGAGGCAGGGTGACTGTACCGCCCCACCTTGTCTGCACCAGGCTCCCCACTTCTTTAAAAGGAGGGAGCAGAAGGGCATCTTGCCACCTCGCTGGTGCCCCAATAATCTGAGAAGACCACCTTGCCTCGCCTCATGGAAGGGCTGCCCCTGCCAAGCTGGTACAGGTTTGGCTTTTTTTTTTTTTTTTTTTTTGAATGTACAGGGTAGAGCTACATCCCGGTTAGGTTGTGATTTGCACACCTCCATGCTATATATTTTAACTTAGAAATGCATTGCACTACATTAAATGGAAGTTACTTGAGGCTATACATGCAGCAGAATGAGGTGGCATCCAGAGCTGGTAGAGTTGGACTATACCACTTCAGACTATAGGTGGGAATGTCATTTTTGATGCTCCGCATATAAAAAATACCCTCCCTGTAACTACCAACAAAGTTCTACATCAGCAAGAAATGACCATCCCAGTCCATGCCCTGCTTTGCTTGGTTTCTTCTTTCTGGGACTTTTTAGACACTGAAAAATAGCGCACGCACACACACACCCATCTGAAGTAGTGTAGTCCATTCTACCACCACAGAACTCTAGCACCACATCCCCACATTCTGCTATATGTGTAGACCTGCGTTAAGCAAGCATAGGATGGCAGCTTCACTTCTTATGTTGCCTCCAGAAGAGTGACCCAAAGCAGCACCACTTGTCCCTGGTGCTTTGACTTCAAGAGTGCTCTGCACAAGGTACTCCAGGTCAAAAACTCTAAAACTCAGTACCTTTTACTGAGTCCTGTTATGTACTATCTACACTGACTGGCAGCAGCTCACTGGAATTTCAGATAGCAGTCTCTTCCTAGCCCTACTTAGAGAGTCTAAGGACTTAACCTGAGACCTTTTGAATATAAAGCATATACATTCACTGCTTAATTCACTGCTATCAGTGAATTATTTTGCAACATAGCTCCAAGCTGACTTTGCCTTTAATTCTCCACCATTTCCACATCTAGTTTTGTCGATATTTTGTAAAATGCCCATCAGAAAATATCAGTTTCTATTTTTACTTTGCATGTTTTTTTAAAAAGTAAAATTAAATCATTACCAAATTGGGATCCAAATACATTCTGACAGGCATTTGTAATTCCATTGAATAAGGCACTGACCTCTTGTCATGTACGAAACTGTTGCTTTATTAAAGACATGTCGCATGGATGGGTGGATTGGTCTTATTTGGCACAATCAGGTCATGAGAAATAATGTACAGTGAAAATGACTGTGAAAATTTCTCAGCACTTAGCCGCAGTCCACTTTATTTCATCGATCCATCCATCCATTCATTCAGTCATTCATTCAGTTTATATACCGCCCTTCCTAAAGTGGCTCAGCCAGAGGCGTATCTAGGGAAAATAGCACCTAGGGCAAGCACTGAAATTGCGCCCCCTGTCCAAGCATCTGACACCCATCTTTCAGATAACTTTACCGTAATATCAGGTGAAAAATACAAGTCAGGTTCGTTAATCTTTTAATATCTCAAAAACTATTTAGCAGTGGACTTAGCCAGATCAAAAAATGCTGGAAAACTACAAATTTCAGTATGCTGGGGCTCATGAAATAGCCAAATACTATGTGGAGGTGTACTTGGAAAACTAAACAGAAGTGACTGTCTAATTCTCTACTATGCATTGTAGCATCACTATTACATAAGTTTTAAAAATCAATGGAGAATTTGACTTTTCCCAGATACTCTGAAAATAATTAAAGGATATGCAGAGTAAACTGTGTCACTGCTTGCAATATATTCTAGTATTTCAGAAAGACAGTTAAAATGAGAGAAAGAGCGCAAGAAACTCCCAGTGGGCCTTAATATTAAGGATTTCACACTGATTCAAAGACAAACTCACCATTAATAGCCATATTAGCAAGACATCACATTTAACTCACTTATCACAAGAAGCAAAGTAAGAGCAAATGAATACAATCCCAGCTCATAAGCGTCAGCTCAGTATTCACAAGCCCTGATTCTCTGTACATAGTGCCAATCTGAATATGTGTACAGTGTCTTATATTATATAATTTAAAAAAATTTTTTTTACCTGTAGCCCCTTTGGGGGGCTTCCTAAAGTCTGTGGGTTTTGGTTTTTTTTGCAAAGGTTCCCCCTCACCCCGCTGGCCTCTATGGCCTCACAGGTACCATTTGAGCATGTGCGGTGGCCAATTTTAAAAATAATCTTTAAAAAAAAAAAAGGCCACTGAAAACAAAATGGCCACTGCGCATGCTCAAATGGCCTCTGCAAGGCCTGGCATGACCTAGGGCCTCACAGAGGCCATTTGAGCATGCACGGTGGCCATTTTGTTTTCAGTTTTGTTTTTGTTTTTTACAAAATGGTGCCCCCCTTCAAGTGGCGCCCGGGGCACGTGACCTGCCTGCCCTGCCCTAGATACACCCCTGGGCTCAGCGTAGTTTACATTAAAATCAAAAACACATAATAAAACAATTAAAATAAAATAAAAACCCCATTTAAAACCAGATTAAAATTAAAACTACATATCATTACAAGCCAGGCTAAAAAGATGGGTCTTTAAGGTCTTTAGCTGTCTCCTTCCTGCTCTTCTCTGCTTAAAAATCTATGCTGCCACTTGACTTTCACCTCTGTACAATGTGAACAAGATACATACCACTGGGCACGACTGTTCCAGGATTTGAAGTAGGGTGCTATGGACATGCTGGCCCCATTATTGCTAATAATGGCTGCTGCTTTTCAAGGAAGCAAGATTTAGCAGTAATGGGGGATTTCAAGTACCCTGACTTCTGCTGAGAGACAAATTCTAGTAAGCATCAGATCCCCAACAAATTCCTGACATGCCTTGTTGACAACTTCCTCTTTCAGAGGGCAGAAGAAGAAATAAAAGAACCAGCTGCCCTCAACTACAGTACCTCCAGTGACTGTTGCTGGTGTCTATCTTGTGTTTTTTTTAAAAAAGAATATGAGCCCTTTCGGGAGAGGGAGCCATCTTATTTATTTATTATTTATGTGTGTAAACCGCCCTGAGCCATTTTTGGAAGGGCGGTATAGAAATCGAATTATTAACAACAACAACAACTTGATCCTAACCAACAGGAAGGGTTGACAACATTCAGTTGCACAAAAAAGGGACATAAGCTGGGGTGGGACCAGCTCAGGGGCGGGGACATTCATACAAACTAAGTGCAAAACAGAGCATTTGGGTGGTGTGTGTGTGTGTGTGTGTGTGTTATAACACCACACACCTTCTGGATCATTCACACACACCAAGTGCAGCACAGAGTATTTCCAGGGAAATAACTGCATAACCCTCAATGAATCCACACACCTTCTTGATCATTCAGCACAAACCCACAGGTCTGGCAGAGAGTGCATTCAGAATGTTACTGGTGGGGAGGGGGCAGAAAGGAGAGGAGCCCACAGTTCAGTGGGATAGGAAACAGCCCCTCTTTCTGCCTGATTCCTTGGAGAGATGCTTGCACTATTCCTGTGCAGCAAGTCCATGCACTTGGGAGAAATGCAAACATGCATTATTTGAGGGGGGGAGGGATTACTTACTCCCAGAGCACCTTTAGATTTTGCACAATATGCCTCAACTGCAACTTCTTGTGTTATCCTCAGTCTGTGCAAAATTAAATTGACAGGGGTGAGAATATTCCCTTAAGGATGAGGAGAGGGAGGAGCGCCCCCCCTGATTTTACTTAGCTCACATCAGCCAAGATGGAGACTCTTTTTGTCTGGCAGGAGTTACCATGACTGTGATCTCTGACCCTCCTCAAGTCCCTCTCCCTCTCAGAAGCTGCTAGAAGATCTCCAGTTCATGCCTAGCTGGCCATGGCAACAGCCCTCACCGCAGGAGCCACATGCAGGCTTCCATACAAGCCTCACCCACCTACCCACCAAACAGCTGATGGTCAGGTGGGTGGGGCTTGAGTAGCTCCGCAGCCAGGAGCAACGAGCAGGGAAAGAGTGTCTAAAGCAGGGTTTCTTAACCTTGGGCCCCCAGATGTTGTTGGACTACAACTCCTATCATCCTCAGCCACAAAGGCCATGTCTGGGAATGATGGGAGTTGTAGTCCAACAACATCTGGGGGCCCAAGATTAAGAAACCCTGGTCTAGATGCATTATGTCTGGAGCTCACGCTGGCTGGTGCAGCACCATCACAACAGCCGCCCAAAATATGGGGGAAAGAGCGTCCCGGACAGAACAAGCTCTTTCGGAATTATGGGACACCCCAGCCAATATGGGACCGTTGACAACCCTACCAACAGGGGGGTGACAATGGATGCAGAACTAAGTAGGAGAGCTGAGGCAGCAAATAGAAACAACAACCCAGTAACACAGGGGAAAGGCATAGGTAGAAGGAACAACTACTGCTTGCTACTGCAACGTGAAGTAGGAGCAGGAGGGACTCAGAAGGATGTTGAAATTGACTTATCTAATTAAGGACTTTTGTTATTTACTCCTGCTTGCCATCAGACATGCATCTTGATTTCAGGAGAAGCTGGTTTTAATAAGCTCAGAGAAGTGCTGAATAGGATTCCACAGCTAGACAAACTGATGGGGAAAGGAGCCAAAAATTGATGGTGGTGGTGGGCGGGGGGGGGGGGGACTACTGAAGGAGTTCCTGAAGGCACAGTCACAAACAATTTCAATGAGAAAGAAAAATGGAGGACATCTTAAAAAACCATTGTGGCCACACAAAAAGCTCAGTGATTGGCTGAAAATAAAAGAGGTACGTATAACAATTGGAAGAAAGGACTAGTCACCAAAGAACATAGGGCATAGATAGCTGCCTTATACTGAGTCGGACCATTTAGCTCAGTATTGTCTACACTGATGGGCAGTGGCTCTTCACTGTTTCGGTTAGGATTCTTTCCCAGCCCTACCTGGAGATGTCAGGGATCGGACCTTGGACCCTCTGCATGCAAGAGCTCAGGAAACCTAAAGCTCAGAATGAGCTGAGGCTATCAAGGGTTGTTAATTTATACACACACACACACACACACACTTTCTTCAAAACAATCTCAAGGCAGTTTACAGAACATTTAAAACAATATAAGTTTATTTATTTATTTATTTATTTATTTATTCATTCATTTATAAACCGCCCCACCCAGAGGCTCTGGGCGGTGTACAACAACTTTTTAAAAAGACATAAAAGTATAAAATAGTTACACAATAAACATATTAAATTGGAATATAAAAATACAAATCTAATTAAAAGTTTAAAAAACATACATAATGAGACCATAAAATACAGAGCAACAACAACAGCACTCATTTTGATGGCTGTGTAAAATGCCAAGATTTCACTTGCTGTCTAAAAACTGTGATGGAGACTGAAGAGTGGATGCCCAAGGAGATCATTCCAAAGTCTGGTGGCAATAACTGAGAAGGCTCTGTCCCAAGTGTATGACAGCCGAGCCTCCCTCATTGTTGACACGTGGAGTAGAGCCCCCTCCGATGACCTCTTCAAGTGGGCAGAAACCCTTGGGAGCAGACGGTCCCTCAGGTATCCAGGGCCCAAACCATTAAGGGCTTTAAAGGTCAAAAACAGCACCTTGAATTGGACCAGTTTGATGAAAGGAAAAGAGATCAATTTTAAACTGAAGCAGATAAGGTCTGTGTGTACTCCTTCCAGAATGAGGATAAAGCAGTGTGCAGCCATGTCTCCTGCCCCCACCTAGTAAAAGGAGGAGGAGGAGGAGGAGAGGACAGCAAGGATGGGGTGGTGTCTAGCAGACATGTTGGATTCACAACATGACAGCTGGGAGGGACTGATACGGCCCCTCCCAACAGTGTCACTGCCGTATCGTGTTGTCAGAATCAGTGGCATTGCTAGGTGCTTAAAAGACCCAGGGCCCCACTTTGGATAACTGAAACCAGTCATATCCCCCCACAAGAGTAATTACACATGTTTTATAAAGTCTCTAATATGATAATACAGCGCCTATGAAGGTGGAAGCAGCAGAGAGCTAGGCGAGACCAGGAGCTCTCTCCTCTGCTTTGTGCAGGAGCCTCCAGTGCTGCACTTCTTTTCTGGAAGAGTTCATGGAGGAGGGAGGGGGCTGATGAGATCTGGGGTTCTGAGCAAATTAATTGGGGTCCTGTGTCCCATGGGCCATCCCCTAATGACATCCCTGGTTAGAATCCTGAATTTTCGGCCAGGCACAGACCTAGTCTGTACATCTGGTGCTCTCATGAGTTTTGACATCAGGCTAAACTGATTCTATTGACCAAGTATTTTAATTCAGTGTAATGTTTTATTGCTGCTGTTTGTGGATTTGGAGTTTTAGTTGGAGTTTTAGTTCTTTATCCACTGTTTTGTTGTTTTGGTTCACCTCAACATTGTCTGTTTTGTCTTGTTTATTAATTATGTTTAGTTTTATGTCTGGTTTTATTTGCAAGCCACCTTGAAAAAAGCTTTGAAGCAGGATATCAATATACTGTATTAAATGAATGAATGAATGAACAAAGTCACCCCCACTAGTATATAAATTGAGAAAAGTAGTGCTTTCTCTCACAGGGTCATTGTGAGGACAACAGAGAAAGGATGTAAGGTACTTTTGAAATAAGAAACATGATACAAAAAGATGTGAATATGTACAAAGCAATCACCTGTGCATAGCCATGCATAGTCATGTGTAGTGGCATTTTACAAATGCCTCCCACAGGCAGGGCTGCCAACTTCTCCACGGGCATTATTGCTGTGCCTTTAACATCAGCTTTATGTGCAGATGTTAGAAGGTTATAATGCTTGGTTCTGTGCTGCATGGTCAATATTTGTGCGGTATAACTGGAAAATCAAACATCATTAAGACCTGGCAGTGGCTTAAGAATGGCAACTTGAAGAAAGAAACCGAGGGTTTAATATTGGCTGCACAAGAACAGGCACTAAGAACAAATGCAATAAGAGCAAAAGTTGAAAAATCAATAACAAACAGCAAGTGCCACCTTTGTAAAGAAGCAGATGAAACTGTGGACCACTTAATTAGCTGTTGCAAAAAGATCACTCAGACTGACTACAAACAAAGGCATGACAAGGTAGCAGGGATGATACACTGGAACATCTGCAAAAAAACCAAGCTACCTGTAGCCAAAGATTGGTGGGACCACAAAATTGAAAAAGTGGTAGAAAATGAAGATGCAAAAATTTTATGGGACTTCTGACTACAAACAGATTAACATCTGCTACACAATACATCAAATATAACTGTAGTCGAGAAGAAATAAAAACAAGTCAAAATAATTGACATAGCAATACCAGGTGACAGCAGAATAGAAGAAAAATAAATAGAAAGAATAACAAAATATAAAGATTTTCAAATCGAAATCGAAAGGCTGTGGCAGAAGAAGACCAAAAGAATCCCAGTAGTAATTGGCACCCTAGGTGCAATTCCAAAACACCTTGAAGAGCACCTCAATACCATAGGGGTCATGGAAATTACCATCAGTCTATTACAAAAAGCAACTTTACTGGGAACAGCTTACATTTTGCGATGATATTTTTAATAACAGCAGCAATATTGACAATAGTATTCAGGCATACTATTACAATAGTATTCAGGCATCCCAGGTCCTTGGGAAGGACCCGATGTCTGGATAAAACAAACCAGTCAATAACATCTGTCTGTGTGAATAAAGAATAATAATTAAAAATAATAATAATAATATGATGGCTTCCTGCCCACAAAGGGCTCACAGTCTAAAAGAAACATCAGATAGACACCAGCAACAGCCACTGTAGGGATGCTGTCCTGGGGCTGGATAGGGGCAGTAGCTTTCCCTCTGCTCAGTAAGGAGAATCATCATTTTTAAAAGTGCCTCTTTGCTCAGTTAGAAGGGCTAGATGGACCGATGGTCTGCCTTGGGAGACAGCAATTTCCTGTGTTCCAGTATGCTTTTTTAATTGAGGCTTTGCAATATCTATATGTATTCAAATGCACTTGCTTAATAGACCGATTTATTGATCGAGATCAAATAACTCTTTGATTTGAAAATATGTTTAGCATTTACAGTCCTACTAGCAAAATGCAAGTTTGGAGATGATGAGCACAGTGCCATCTTGGTGCTGCCTGCCGCATAATAATAGCCAGTCTGTTTTGCTTGTAGTCCATTCTGGCGACACAAGGGATGTCCTGGAAATGATTTGAAGAGCACAACAGTCAGATTGCTCAGCTCACAATATCTGTTTCTTAAATTCCTGATAGAACATGAAATGCAATTCTATGTATATCAAAGCCAGGAGAGGACACACACACACCATATATAAAGAAATTTGAAATCTGTGGGAAAAGTTACACAGCAAACGGAGACTGAAAAATCTGACATTCTGTCTGATAACTGGTTTTTCCTCTGTGGAAGAAGAAGGGATTTGTTGGCTTTAGGTGAACAGTGTAGAAGGGATGGGTATAGTTTCCAAAAACGGCCTGAAGGCTGGCGATGAACTTGCTGAAATTAATGCATGGGCTGCTGAAGACCTGAATTCAATCACACAAGAAATGTTCTTGTCTAATGTTCTCTATGTCCTGCCAAGTGGACATTCTGAGAGAGGAAGTATGCAGAAACTAGGGCTGTGCATCGTGTTGGGTTGGACACATATTGCTGGATCTGATGTGCCCTCTGTTAGGTACATAGGATGCTGCCTTATACCTAGCCAGATCATTGGTCCATTTAGCTCTGTATTGACTACACCAGTGATCTTCGCGATTTTTCAAGTGAGGGCCACTTTGGCAGGAAACCTTTAATGTGAGAGCCATTTCCTACCATGCTGACCTCTGCACAGTGCTACACTTTCCCCAACGTTGGGCCCTTCCAGAGAAACAGAGCCGTGTTGAGGACCAGAGCCAACATGGGAGGTGTGCATTTAGCACTGAGATGTGTAGTCCTTCACAAAACCTTCCCCATAGAGCTCTATGGGGAAAGCACTGCAAAGTGCAAAGGACTTCACTTTCCAGCCTAATACTCTGCACAACCCGCCTGGCAGCACTATGTGTGGAAAAGGTTGTCTGTGGTCCCAGGTGTGTGTGTGTGTGTGTGTATTCAGCTTCAGACAAAACTTTACACAGGTCTAATAAACTATTAGGGAGCTGTGCTTAGGGTTGATAGGAGCCACTAGTGCCTCTTGGGCTTTGTAATCAAGAGCTCTGGACTACACTGACTCTTCCAAAGAAGGAGTCATCTCTAGGAGTGTAGACCTCATCAAAAATCACAACGAGCTTTAGTCCCCCCATATAGGAACATAGGAAACTGCCATATACTGAGTCAGACCATTGGTCTATCTAGCTCAGTATTGTCTTCACAGACTGGCAGCAGCTTCTCCAAGGTTGCAGGCAGGAATCTCTCTCAGCCCTATCTTGAAGGTCCTGCCAGGGAGGGAACTTGGAACCTAGATGATCTTCCCAGAGAGGCTCCATCCCTTAAGGGGAATATCTTACAGTGCTCACACTTCTAGTCTCCCATTCAGATGCAACCAGGGCAGACCCTGCTTAGCTATGGGGACAAGTCATGCTTGCTACCACAAGACCAGCTCTCCTCTCCTTAATGGTACTGACCACCCTAGCTTGCTCATGTACCATGGGTCACTTTTCACATTTCACCGGAATCTGACTTTTGGGACCATGCA
The DNA here is from genome assembly GCF_027244095.1 of Hemicordylus capensis. Classification (NCBI taxonomy): domain Eukaryota; kingdom Metazoa; phylum Chordata; class Lepidosauria; order Squamata; family Cordylidae; genus Hemicordylus; species Hemicordylus capensis. The sequence goes on from NC_069659.1 coordinate 32,277,385, forward strand.
CAGGCCTAGCAGAAACTAATACAGTAACTACCGTGCTGTACAGAATGTTTTCTCTACCTCAGTGTTGCTCAGCTCAAGATCTGTCAACAGGAGCCAAGGCTACTGGTTCTGCAGTGAACAGAAGAGCTGTGCAGAGGAAACTTCAGCTGAAGTGCACATCTTGGCGAGCCTGGATGAGGCTGATGAAACAAGCAACAGGGCAGGAACAGTTGCTGCTTTTTGTTGGAGTCTTCATGAGATGTCGCCGTCTGACTCTCCTGTGAGCCTTCTGGAATTTACTGGGCCTTTGCAAACTGCTACGAGACAGCTAATTAGCACTGAAAGAACTGTGCAAGGTTCTTTGTGAGCTCCTTGAAACAGAGTGCACATATGTCAAGGACTTAAACTGTCTGATGGGAAAAGATCTGAACTGTCTACAGAAGGAAGCCTCCTTCTCTCAGAAAAAGACTGATGCTCTTTTGGGGAATTCGATTCAACTGATGGAATCTCAAGTAGAATTCCTGAAAGGACATAGGAACATAGGAAGCTGCCTTTTATCAAGTCAGAGCACTGGTCTATCTAGCTCAGTATTGCCTACACAGACTGGGAGCGGCTTCTTCAAGGCTACAGGCAAGAGTCTCTCTCAGCCCTGTCTTGGAGATGCCTGGAGGGAATCTGGAAGCTTCTGCATGCAAGAATGCAGGCGTTCTTCCCAGAGCAGCCCCATCTCCTAAGGTGAATATCTTACAGTGCTCACATACAGTTTCCCATTCAAATGCAAATTATACTGCTTCGCAAAGGGGACAATTCATGCTTGCGTTGCTACCACAAGACCAGTTTTCTTTCCATATATTCCCATATGGAAGATACCAGGTTGAGAAGGCTGGATCCAGACCAAGGAAAGCCTGAAAGTCATTCCCATTTCCAATGACTCATTTTGTTGGGAGGGACTTTTATTTGTTTTGTTTTCAAGTGGTACAAGTGGCTTATGTGCCAGCCACACAAAGGTTCCAAAAATACTTGTGAAAGCTCAGCAGGATGCTACATTTAACTGAACATGCAACTTCCTGTTAGGTGCCCCACCCTCCTCCTTACATTTCATAGGGAGAATACTCCTATAGTTTGAAGACCTGCATATACTGTTAGGGAAACTGAACTAGCTGAAACCCTAATGAAGTGCCTTCAGAAATATGTGCAAGCATAAAGTTTTTGCACTAGCTAATTTTGCTATGCCTGGAGCCTGTATTCTAGACCAGTACTGCACTACTGAAATCCTGCTTTTGTGTGTGTGTGTGTGTGTGTGTGTGCAGCAGCAGCAGTGGCATAACAAGCTCTGCAGGGTCCTGTGTGCAAAAGCTGAACATGGGCTCCATTGGATAATTTCCCCATAGGGATAAATGGGAAACTCAAAAATATTAACACATGTCAAATGGCTGGGCAGAAAGCCCTGAAATTTCACATGTCCCTACATGAAGATAGCATTAAATGTGTGGAAGTTCAAGGATATCAGTTTACCAGTTGATTTTTAATTATTGCTTTAAAAACATTTTTAAAAAGCTTTCTGTTGGGATTTCCCCATAGACATTGTCTCTGTTCTGGTCCAGGGCATGCTTGCCTACGTGTCTTTGCCTGTATTCAGGATTGTGGGGTGGAGTCTAAGTTTCACTTTAGCCTTCTTACTTGCTGGTCACATTCACACATGTAATGTGGAACTGAGGGTCCAATCAACCCGTGGTTCCATTCGTCCCTCCCTCTACTCTCCTGTCCACATTTGCATGTAACGTACAGGAGGTGAACTGCAGTCATAGAGACTGGAGAGGGGAGGGGGATCTGGCTATGTGGGCTTCTGAGAGGAGAGCTGGTCTTGTGGTAGCAAGCCAGAGGCGTAACTATAGGGGGGGCAGGGGGGGCACGTGCCCCGGGCGCCATCTTTTCTGGTCACATGGGGGGCGCCGCCATGACCAATTTTTTAAAAAAATTTTTTAAAATTTTTTGTTAATACAAATGTTTCCTGCTCAGTGCAGCAGCGCTGCAGCCGTCAAGGGAGCGTGTCAGTGCCCCCTTCCCCACGAGCGGTCCCTTCTGCGCCGCCTGCGCCACCCCCCCCATTGCTTTGCTGGCGTCTGGCGGCCAGTCAGTGGCCTGGCTTGGCGGCGGCGGCGGGCGCTTGTGAGGAAAAACCTAAGTATAATGTAGTATGTTGGGGGGGCGACGGGGGGGCATGGTGGGGGGGGCGCCATTTCAGTGCTTGCCCCGGGCACCGTTTTCCCTAGTTACGCCTCTGTAGCAAGCATGACTTGTCCCCTTAGCTATGCAGGTTCTGCCCTGGTTGCATATGAAAGGGAGACTAGAAGTGTGAGCACTGTAAGATATTCCCCTCAGGGGATGGAGCCATTCTGGGAAGAGCATCTAGGTTCCGAGTTCCCTCCCTGGCAGCATCTCCAAGATAGGGCTGAGACTGATTCCTGCCTGCAACCTTGGAGAAGCCGCTGCCAATCTGGGTAGACAATACTGAGCTAGATAGACCTATAGTCTGACTCAGTATATGGCAGCTTCCTATGTTCCTCTTGACTGGAGGACAGCCCCAGCAGCCTATCTCAGCTGGAGCAAGGGAGGAGCTTCTTCCCTCAAGTCCGATTGCCAGAGAGTGGGACTGCAGTGCCGCGTTCACATGTAACACTGGCACTGCAAAACATTTGCCCAAGAGCACGATGATGCAATAGAGCAGTTCTGCAAATCTCTGTTTTTAGTGCAACTGTGCAGTCTTTTTTGCACTAGCACAACTTTGCCCATTATGCAAGTGTTTATTTAGGATGTCAGCCAGTTTCTTTCTTTTTTTCTTTAAGATAATGTATACTAGGAGAAAAGAACCCTGGTAGCAAAAAATAAGTTTTCTTTGGAGATAACTGTGAGTGGTGATCTCATATTACTTTGTACTTGTCTTCAGTTAAGCATATGACTTGCAAGAGAGAACCTGTATGCTTAAAAAGTAAAATACTTTTTAAAAAGTAGGATATAAATGCATTCAGTGAGTGATAGACCATGCAATGGTACATAAGCCCAGTAACATTGCTTGCACGCAATGTGCACAAGTTATGCAAATTCAAAAGCTATTTAAATGCTGTTACACAAGAGCAAGCCCCTTGGAAATAAAGGGCTTACTCTTGTATAACATCATTTGCACATTGTTTGCCTTTGTGGAATTTGTGTAACCTGTGCAAATTGCATGTATGCAGTGTGTCTGAGCTGATGTACCTTTGGAGGGGCGGAGCCACCGTTGGGCGAACGGGCCCAAAGAACTCAGGCCGTCACCAATCGGGGCCGCGCCTTGTGGCCCCAACTCCCCCACCCCAGCATCTGACGTCAGACGCAAGGGGTGTTATTTCACTCCCAAATGGGGCCACACGGTCCCGTTTGGAAATGAAATAGGCCTGTGTGGCATTGGCAATGTGGGCTGGAGCGACTCTCCCTGCCTTTAAAGGCAGGGAGAGCCGTTCCTGGCCTTGCTGCCAAGCAGTGGGGTCGCTCCCCCTTCCAAATACGGCCGCACAGCCCCGTTTGGGAGGGAGATCGGCCTGCATTGCATTGCCGGCATGGTCGGAACGGCTATCCCTGCTGTGCTGCCCAGCACAGCATGGGCCGATCTCCCTTCAAAATGGGGCTGCGTGGCCCTGTTTGGCAGGGAGACTGATGTCAGATGTGGAGGTGGCCCCCTGTGTATGATGTCAGACACAGAGGCGGGGCCATGGGGCCACGGTGGCGGCCAAACATGGGCTGCCACCAGCCTCGCTCCATGCCTGTACCCTTACAGTATGTCAGCCAATAAATAAGTATAGAGGCTTTCATTTTGTGTATTTGTGTATTTCAGCATTCTCTGATTCTTTTCAGGGCTATACTAACCATTCAATATATCAACTGGGAGAGAGTAGTGCTTTAAGGGGGGTGGGAGTGAAATATTTTCTGAAACCTCCTTAATGATGAGAAAGTTCACCTTTTCTAAGTCTGTTTGTGGCTATTGTCTCCCCATTCTGCTGCTGCTTTGGTGCCATTTCATTTTTCCATTTACTTACTTACTTACTTAGAAAACGTGTTCACCTCTTTTCAGCATAAAGCTTCCTGGCTGGCATACAATCAAGAGATGAAAATAATACAGTAAAAACAACCCAGTCCGTAAAACATCAAAAAATCACAGAAATTGCAGCTTTTGTTAGATGGAAAACCCAGAAGATATTGGGTAAATATCTTTAAGACTAAAATCAAGTTACTCCACATGCTGGAAGGCCTGGGTTAATTAAAAAGTATTTGCCCTGTGCTTGAAAGACATTATTCCATGCTCTCCTGTCTGGCTTAACCACATGGGCAAATACAGTCAATAGGGGATCACATAGTGAACAAAAATATCACAATACTATGTAGTCAATAAGAGCCGGCTATATGATGACTTCATTGGGAACTAATGAAGATCATTGAGCATGAGGACAGTGTTTACTGCATGGATGATCCCAGCCAACTAGAGATTATATTGCAAAGGGTGATGTAATATATAGCCAGTCAGACTTGGCTATGTGCTGATACCACTGCAGGCAAGTGAAGCCAATTCAACAAGGATTGCCTTCACTCTGAATGAGCATCTATTTTGCTCCCTCTTAAATTCACTAAAAATTCACCCAAGAGGGTTGTTTTCCCCAATACTACTGAAAATGTTTGTGAAAAACGCCCCCGCTTTCAGCTCAGCCCTCATTTTAAAATCTATTTCTAAATGCTGCTACCTTTCTGATGATGTCGCTGCAGTAATATGGTGGGCTAGCAATGGAAACCAATAAGATTTCTGTTCATTTTGTGGATAAGACAGAAGAGCCTCTGGGTGACATTATAGTGCTTTTTGACTGAACAAGAAAAAGGATTTTCTTTTCGCATACCGTTCAGCCACCATCATTCTTCCCTTTTTATCATGGAGTCTTTGTAATCTTACAAATTAGAATCATTAAGCCACAGTCTGAAACAGTTGGACCCTTGTATCTAGGAATTTCAGTGAACTGTGTGAAGATCAGCTCTTTTGAAGTTAGCAGGAAGGTAGACAATGTAAGATGAAGTATACAATAATATGAAGGAGACGTTGCTGGAACAATGATAAGAGTTCTGCGTGGACCTTAGATGTCTATTAATATCTGAACCTACTTACACCCCCATATATTCTAAATATACATACATTAGCTCCTACTTTCAGCAGAGATAATGAGATGCTACAGAGAAGGAGAATGGAAGTAATGAGAAAACTAAAGCAAAAGGAAAATTGCAACAAACCCAGAATAGCTGGAATGAGTAACACCGTAAAGGAGAAATGTTTTCACAAGTTTTTCTGTCCAAATGCCAGTGTTGGGTGTTGTTTATGTAAAAACTGGAACCCAGTGGCGGCCTGTGAACGGGTCTACATAGTCAGGTTCCAGCAGTGGCGGCCCATGAACGCGCCACTGGGGGGCGACGGGAGGCACCTTTAAGGGTAAATGAATTCTGTGCTCACCTCTGCAGCTGCCGCACCTGAATGCTGTTCAGAGAAGTGGCGTGCTGCCCAGCAGCCCCTGCGGTGGGGAATTGCCGCCGCCACTCACCTGGCCTCTGGCAGGGGCTCGGCTCCGTGTAAGCAAGGTGAGTGGCAGCGGTGATTCCTCGCCGCAGGGGCTGCTGGGTGTGGCTTGCTGCTTCTCTGAACAGCGTCCAGGTGTGGCATCTACAGAGGTAAACACAGAATTCATTTACCCTTAAAGGTGCCTCCCGAGTCCCACCACCTCCCCAGTGGCGCATTCACGGGCCGCCACTGCTGGGACCTGACTATGTCAATTTAGTTGTTACAGCAGAAGCATATTCCTAGGCCTGACTGCCCCTCCATTTATGACATATGAGGGAATTGATATTTGTACCAAGGCTGAGATTTGAAGAGCCCATTTCGAGTGCAGACATGTCTGCACTAGAGATCTTCATAAATTCCTTTCTAACTGCAGTTCCTTATGCTGCTGTCAGTGGGACCCGGTGTTCACCTGGTTTCTAAAAGTCTTGGTGGGGAGTATGGGAGGCTGTGGTGGAGTGCCTCTGTAGATTCAGAGCACAGGTAAAGAATGTCATGACCTTATATCTAGAATCCTACTCCAACTGGAGGATGCGGTGGATGGTTCAGGGGATGAGGAGGGGTGGAACGACCCTACAACTAAGACTTTGGGCAAATGCACACCACTGGGAGCCCCCACACCAGAGGAATGGGGTGGAACCACCCTATCTTAACCTGAGGATGTCATCCTGCCTTAATCCTCAGACTCAGAGAAGTCCCTCAGGGCCTGCCAGTCCAAGTAGAGCTTCCCCAGTGTTGGAAGTCAAGGACTCTGCGCTGTCTCATGTCTCAATGACAGAGGGGGACAGATTAGTGAGTCAGAGGGCTAGAGGGGTCAAAACATTGGTCATCCCTTCTCTACTGCTCTGACACTATCCCTTTGATATGTAGATTGCTATTCTCAGGGACTTCCTTCCTTCCTTCCTGCCACTTCCTCTTCCTCTTCCCTTTCTTCTCCCTTGCAACACACACGCTCCTCTCTCCCTGCACCATGTGTGCAGAGATGCAGAATCAATCCCTCTGCACCCAGCTAGCTAGCTAGATTAGAGATCCTATCTCTCCACTTTACTATCTAGAATGGAGTTCACTAATAAAGACTCCTCATATTGATTTGAAACTATGAACCGGCTCCACGTTTCTTTTACTCTCAGCATACACACATGCCTAGGCAAACTCTGCTGTGCCGTGCCTCTGTGCACTCTGCTGTAATAGAAGGGTATCTCTTACCATAGAGAATTCCCAACACCCAGCACCACCAGAGGCAGTGCTTACAAAACCAGACAAGCACTCTTTAAACTACAGAGCCTCCCCTAGGGACAGGGCCAATCCATTCTATCTGGGAAGGAGCAATCCAGAACCCTGTCTTGGCAGAGGCTTTAGATAGTCATTGACCCCCAACTGAAACAGATGGCAAGTCTCTCATGTACCTGATGGCAATAGAACATAAAGGTTCAGAGGCACTATGCCACTGATAGCAATTGCTGGGGAGCAACAGCATTACCTAAGAACATAAGAACAGCCCTGCTGGATCAGGTCCAAGGCCCATCTAGTCCAGCATCCTGTTTCACACAGTGGCCCACCAGATGCCACTGGAAGCCACAGGCAGGGGTGGAGGGCATGCCCTCTCTCCTGCTGTTACTCCGCTGCAACTGGTACTCAGAGGCATCCTGCCTTTGAGGCTGGACGTGGCCCACAGCCCTCCAGTTGTCTTTGGGCTATTGTCTCTGGGCTGTGCTTGTGGATTTCCTGGAAGTATCTAGCTAGACCAGGCATCCCCAAACTGTGGCCCTCCAGATGTTGCTGAACTACCCTGTTTCCCCGAAAGTAAGACCTAGCAGTAATTTCTGATGTACCGCTAATTGCCCTAGTGCATTTTGGGGGGCCAAAATTAATATAAGACACTGTCTTATTTTCGGGGAAACACGGTACAACTCCCAGCATCCCTAGACACAATTTTTTGTGGCTGCGTATGCTGGGAGTTGTAGTTCAGCAACATCTGGAGGGCCGCAGTTTGGAGATGCCTGAGCTAGACCCTGGGAAACAGGATGCAGGCCTCAGGAGACTGTTAGCTTGTTTGAGCTGTGTTCTTAGCTGTATGCACATTCAGGTGCCTGTACACATGTACATATTGTAGTGTGAATGACTTAGCCTGCACTCATTTTAAAAATGAACTTGGTTACAGACTCTCTGAAATGCAGGATACAGATAGGGTGTACTGCTGTAAGTGCATTCAATATAATGTGTGAATAAATGGATGGGCATACAGAACTGTACATGTGTACACAGTACACAGATTGTACATGTGTTGAACGTATGTGTAGACAGAGTTATTTTCATCATCTTATGCCCTCAGCTCTTGCCACTGGACTTCCCAGAAGCATCTGGTGGGCCACTGTTGTGAAGCAGGATGCTGGACTAGATGGGCCTTGGACCTGATCCAGCAGTGCTTTTCTTATGCTCTTTTGTAATGAATGGTGGAGGAGGCGTGTTGCAGCTAATTTGCATACAGGTGCTCTGTAATATAATTTGCATACAGTTTTTACCCAGACAGAACAGATGCCTCTGTGTGTCTGCGTATGTCTTCTTTCTATGTCAAATCTTCAATTAATGCTTCATTTCTTTTATGTAAGAGTTACTCCAGAGGAAACTTTAGTTCAAATCAGTTCCATTGAAGGAAGTTCCTCAGTTTTCTGAACTGCTAAAATTCAGCCACAAAAGCGAAAATACTACGAATCTTAATTGCACTTTTTAGAATGAAAGGTAACCCTATTCCTGGAAATATGTGATGACACTAGTATATATGTTATAACATATATACTATGTATAACATATATACTATAACATATATGTTATAACATATACAGTATTGAACAGGTAGCTACCAAATGTTACCCATAATGAAGTTGGTGTCTTCTGATTATTGTTTTAGACACTTTGTTTTAGATCTCTTATTATTTTATTGATCAAATACTTGCAATTCTAAGAGCTAAAACCCTTCAGAAACAGCAATCTCAAGATTCTGAGACAATGCAAAAGCTTGACTAGAAGCTATTTAGTTTGCCTACCTGCCCTAGGTCATTTATTTGAAGGAGCTGTGTTATACTTTCTTCCCCTAGCCTAAACAATGTTTCCCCTAGGCCAGGGATTCTCAACGCTGGGTCCCCAGATGTTATTGGATTTCAACTCCCATAATCCCCAGGCCCAGTTACCTTTGGCTGGGGATTATGGGAGTTGAAGTCCAATAACATCTGGGGACCCTAGGTTGAGAATCCCTGCCCTAGGCCATGATGATGGTGAGTGTGGTTAAAGTGTTATCATTCCTGGTTAAAAGCTGTTTCACCACAGTAGTTTAACCAGGATCAAGAGTGGATTAAGCTTTTTGCTGCCCATAGGCAAAAAGACTTTTGCTGCCATTTTACCTTAAACAAAAACGGTTTGCCTTAAAAAAAATTTAAGGTAAAGGGGGGGGACTTTCTCCTTGCTCACTCCACCCTTGCTGCAGGAGTCACTGGCCACAGAGAGGGGTTGCAAAATTTGAGGAGGGGCAAAATTTGCTGCTCCTCAAATTTTGCCGCTGTAGACAAGTGCCTACTCTGCCTCTCCGTTAAGCCACCACTGACCAGGATTGCCTGGAAATTCTGGGTTCTCATCTCATGTTCCCCAGGAGTGCATAGGGCTTGATGATCAAAGCTAATTATTTAACTATGCTTGTCGTTGTGATATTGCAGCTATAGTTTGATGCATATATTTACTGAGCCATGGCCATACCAGCCATTTTGCTTCAAAGACATTATAAAACAGTATACAGTAGAACCACCTTATTTGCGGAACTGTTTCATGGTTCTGCATATTCTCGGTTGTCTAATCGACACCCATTTTAATTATCTACAGATGCTGAAGGGTTAAAAGCCACATACTTGCAGTTCCTAGAGGGCCAGAAGTGATTGCAGAGTTCACTTCTGGCCACCATTTTGTGAGGAGGAGCCATTTTCTCACTCATTTCTTTTAAAAAGCCACCCACCGGTGATTTTTCAAGGATTTGGGGGCCATTTTATGGATTTGGGGGGCATTCCTACAGTAAACAGTTTACATTTTCACGTTTTGGGGGTGGGTTTTTGCTGTTTTTAGTGGTTTTTAAACCTTTCCCCCCAATTCTGAAACCTAACTCCCTTTCCCCCATAAGCATAATGACTCATTACTCGTGGTTTCGTAACTCACGGTAGTAGGCGAGGAATGGAATCCCCGTGAGTAAGGAGGTTTGCCTGTAGTATGGTGATTCCCAGTAAACCATGGTGATTCCATGAAGTCAGATAGTATAAAACAGATCCACACATGCACAGACTGCGATCCACAGACTGATGTATAGAAGACCTACATTCTTTGTACTCCAAGTTGAACAAAATCCATCAGCCATATATTGTAGCCTGCTGGTGTTGGAGTCCTCTGGACCTTTTTCATTCAAACCAAGACAGACAAGAAAAAACGGTTTATCTAGTCCTTGTTGAGCTTCTGTACATTTGATGGATTGTGTTCAATTTGGTGGATTACAAACTATGTAGGCTTGCTGTAAATCAGTCGAGAAATTACAGGCTGGGCATGTATAGATCTGTTCTTTTCTTTCTGGTCCCTTTCCAAATCCAATGTGGCTTGCATGTGGTCAGGGTGGTTTACTGAGCACTCATACTATGCAGTTTTATAATGCATTCGAAGCAAACGTGGCTTGTTACAGTCATAGCTCATTGAGCGTATGCACCAAGCTAGGAGAAGAATTATTTAGGCTAGATAAAGGGCGTGTCAGGAGCCACCTAATGGCGCAGCGGGGAAGTGACTTGTCTAGGGAGCAAGAGGTTGCTGGTTCAAATCCTCGCTGGTATGTTTCCCAGACTATGGGAAACACCTATATCGGGCAGCAGTTATATAGGAAGATGCTGAAAGACATCATCTCATACTGTGCTGGAGGAGGCAATGGTAAACCCCTCCTGTTCTCTACCAAAGACAACCACATGGCTCTGTGGTTGGCAGGAGTTGACATCAACTAGACGGCACAACTTTACTTTAAAGGGTTTGTCACATGACGTTTTCAGATAAATTACCTAGCAGGCTGTATTCAGCTTCATGGGTCGCAAACTGGGCAGACTTCTGTAAAGGAATGTTGAGGCTTGTTCACTGGGAAGAGTTTTCAAAGATTATTTCCAGGGTTTCTCTCCACCTTTCAAACAGCAGGTCAGTTTCCTAGGAACATAGGAACATAGGAAGCTGCTGTATACTGAGTCAGACCATTGGTCTATCTAGCTCAGTATTGTCTTCACAGACTGGCAGCAGCTCCTCCAAGGTTGCAGGCAGGAGTCTCTCTCAGCCCTATCTTGGAGATGCCAGGGAAGGAACTTGGAACCTAGATGCTCTTCCCAGAGTGGCTCCATCCCCTGAGGGGAATATCTTACAATGTTCATACTTCTAGTCTCCCATTCATATGCAACCAGGGTGGACCCTGCTTAGCTAAGGGGACAAGTCATGCTTGCTACCACAAGACCAGCTCTCCTCCCCATTTCCTTTCATCTTTCCTCTGCCCACTCTGTAGCCAGGGTGAGGCCAGTGGGTTTGCCACCCCACCTAGAGCATTGCTTTGTTCTACCTAGAATAGTTTTTGTGGGATGGGGGTGGAATTGACTCTTTAATTTGTGATGTGACAGTGACATCCTCCATGTAAAGAATGATAGATGTTTTCAGAACAGGAGCGTAGGAACATAGGAAGCTGCCTTCTACCGAGTCAGACCATTGGTCCATCTAGCTCAGTACTGTCTACACAGACTGGCAGCAACTTCTTCAAGGTTACAGGCAGGAGACTCTCTCAGCTCTATCTGGAGATGCCAGGGAGGGAACTTGGAACCTTCTGCATGCAGATGCTCTTCCCAGAGCAGCCCCATCCTCTAAGGGGAATATCTTACAGTGCTCACATGTAGTCTCTCATTCAAATATAAACAACAGCAGACCTTGCTTAGCAAAGGGGACAATTCATGCTTGCTACCACCAGACCGAATTTGGAGACGAGGCTGGTGCTTCTTCTAAAAGTGCAGTAGGTGGACTGATTTTTGGAAACTCTGTTTTCACATCGACTCCACCTGGCAATGTAGTTGCCACACCTCACAAGAAAGGCTAGCTACAGGACCACCCTCTGTCCACTGGCCAAGACAGAGCCGTTGCTGCACTCTAGCCACGTGGCTGCATTGTCCACTGGGATCCTTTTTATTCTTAGCAACCGTTTCACTGTGCTTTGTTCATTTGAACTCCCATTTCAAGCTCCCCTTGTATGCCAGGGTTCCAGCTAACAAAGAGGTACTTCTGCAGTTCCCTGTGAGCTCCTCATTTGTCATTGATGCATCCAAAGCCAAATGCAACCTATTCCAGGAGGGGGGTCACTTTACGACTGAACAGGGAAGGGTTATTAGCAGAGCATATGCAGCCACAAATTGTGCTGACCTTTTCCTCTGCCATATTGAATTGCATTCTGATGAATAACTTGCTGTTCCCTTTTAAAAAAATCGCTTCAAGCATTATTTCTTCCTAGGATCCTCCCTTCTAGTGCATCTTTTGAATTAATCTTCCCCTGGTGTACTAGCTTGAACTTTTGTGCAGTAATTTTCTTTTTTATTTACACGTGTCCCAGGTTCCTCATTATCCCCAGTCTCTGTCTTAATGACCATTCCTGTCCTATGCAAGTTTAATATAATCTCTGGTATTCTGTAATACGCAGTTTAATCAATTTGTTTTAAAAGGACATTAATTCACAAAACCATCGTTACATAGCTTTGTGGCTTTCTGCAAAAGCTCAATGAGGCAATTATTCCACAATGATCCAACTTGTAAGAACAACAGACGTTTTACTTATCCACAGGTTCCAGAGGTTGGCTAATGTGAGTAATGGCCAAGGGCCCAGAGCCTTCAGAGGGCCCAGTGCTGAGCTCTGAGGTCCTGCCCAGTGTCCAGGGTTGCCAGATCCAGATGGTGAAAAAAGTTGATATCCCTCACCCAAAAAAGGGAAAACAGAGGATGCTTTTCACCAAAAAGGTCTCCAAAAAGTCTCCACTTGGCATAAAATTTGCATATGTTTATTGGTATTATATATGCATATATTGATAAGAATATGACACTTTACTTACTTACTTATTATATTTTATGCCACCTGATATGTACATCTCTAGGCGGTGTACAAAATGCATATATAATACCAATAAATATATGCAAATTTTATGCCACCTGATATGTACATCTCTAGGCAGTGTACAAAATTTAAAATATTTAAAAGTCGAAACAGATTAAAATACATGACACAATAAAAACAGCATAAAACAGTTATTAAAACAAATTGTTAAAATTATTAAAAATTAATTCTAATTACAAGCCTGCAAAAACAGGAGCGTCTTGAGGGTCTTCCTGAAAACAAACAGAGAAGGAGATGCTCTTGTTTCAGCAGGGAGCATTTTCCAAAGCCCTGGGGCAGCCACAGAGAAGACCCAGTCCTGAGTCACCACCAAATGAGCCAGTGGCAACTGTAACTGGACCTCTCCAGAAGATCATAACAGGTGGCAGGGTTCATGATAAACGAGGTGCTCTCTTAAATTGCCTGGACCCAAGCCATTAAGGGCTTTATAGGTAATAAACAGGACTTTGTATTTCACCCGGAAACATATTGGCAGCCAGTGCAATTCTTTTAACACCAGTGTTATGTGGTCCCTTCGTGTTGTCCCAGAGACCAATCTGGCTGCCGCATTCTGTATCAATCGTAGTTTTTGGACTACATTCAAAGTCAGCTATATGTAGAGCTCATTACAGTAGTCAAGCCTGGAGGTTACCAGCATATGTACCACTGTTTTCAGGTCATTTATCTCTAGAAATGGATGTAGCCGATGTATCAGCTGAAGCTGATAAAAAGCGCTTCTGGCCACTGCCTCAGTCCGAGAAACCAGGGAGAGCTTTGGGTCTAGGAGCACTCCCAAGCTATGTACCTGATCTTTCAGGGGGAGTGCCACCCCATCCAGAACAGGCAGATCTAAACCATCCCCCGGGTCCCGGAACCCACAGTCAGTACCTCCATCTTATTTGGATTCAACTTCAGTTTGTTATCCATCATCCAGCCCATTACTGCCTTCAGGCAGGCATTTAGGGAAGATATGCCATTTCCTAACAAGGTTGAAAGGGAGCAGTAGAACTTCACTGAGATCTATTTATTTTGAGAATAAATAGAGCTCACCACTGTGAAGCCGATGACCAGGTGAGCTGTATGTCTGCTCAGTCTGCTGTCGAGGTGCAGAGTTCTCAAGGCCCCTGATCCTTAACTGTATTAAATTTATCTCCTGGTTAGGTTTACCACACACACGATCCTGTGTCCTCCTCCCCACGGGCCACCCAGCCTGCTCTCTTCAGCCAGGCCAGCAACGTCACCTCTTGGCTTGAGGCAGGATAGATAGCCAGCTAGCTACCAAGCCAGCCTCTTTGCATGCTGGCACAGCAGTGCCTGCACAGTCTCCCACTCGCTTGCTGTTCTCTATGACTACAAACATTTATAGACTGCTTTTCAACAGAAGGTTTCACAGTGGAAAAAATAAATAATAAGGTGCTTCCCTGTCCCCAAAGGGCTCACAATCTAACACACAAGGTAACATCAGCATCAGCCATTGAAAGAATGCTGTGCTAGGGTTGGATAGGGCCAGTTGTTTTCCTCATTATAGAAAGAATAGATTCACCACTTTAAAAAGGTGCATTTTACTCAGTTGGAAGGGGTGGCTGCTAATTGAGTAAAGTTAGTTAGCTGAGTAGAGTTAGTTAGTGAACTGCTAATTTCTCACTGCCACCACCAGCACCAGCACCAGCACCAGCACCAGCACCACCACATGAAGTAAGTAAGCTGCACCTGTCAGGCACACCTATCTGTGCTCCTGCATCACATGGCTCTGCGACCTGCTGCTGAAGCAGAACACCCCCTCCGGCTTCCCCATTGGATGGATGGTCAGTTGGAAGGGGAAGGAGAAGGGAAGCTGCTCATGAGAGCAAAGTGTTTTGAGCCAACAAAAGTTTTGGTCCCCAAAGTAGTTGCATGTCCTATAAAAGTCCCTAGTTGGCAACCCTACCATTAAAATAAAAGGGAAAAAAAGAAAAAGATGGCGGCTATCAATGTGGGTGTTGAGAGCTACTCCAGGCTGCTGCCACTGCTGCTGCTGTTACTCCTACTCCTACAAATATTTATATAACACTTTTCAACAGAAGTTCTCAAAGTGGTTTAACAACAACAACAACAACAACAACAACAATGTCTCCCTGTCCCCGAAGAGCTAAGAAGAGTCTTCCCCAAACTCTTCTGGAAACTTGCATTGGCAGCCTAGGCAGCCATGCCCCAGAACAGTCCTTGGCAGTTGCAGTGGAGGCCACAATCTTTTTCTTTTTCTTTTTAACAATACAACAATCACTTATAACAATCAATTATAACAATCAATTATAGCTATGCCCCTGAGGGTGTACTTATGTTCTTATATGGACTAACTGTCTCAAGTCTTTCTAGTTTTCACTCCAGGAAATGCCATTACTTGAGGACTGTATTACTTTGTGAAAACTTAGTCTCACCAAGTGAGACTAAGTGGGAGTGGGGAGGAATCACTCTTCTGTTACAAACTGTTATAGTTCAAAAGTAGTCACTGTAGTCATTAAGACTTACAGTAGAAGAAAAAGTTGAGTCCTGTGCTAGCATTTTCTTTGGAACATTCATGTATTTATGAGATGCAGGAGTGTTTTCTAAAACATCTCTTAGGTAGACTTATGTGTGCATCTAGAAAATGATTGTGTAGTTCAGTGCAGCAGAGAGTGCAAAATGTCCCTGCAGCTTCTGTCTGACATCCAGATAAACACTGTCCTAATTAAGCAATTAGCCACCTAATGGCGCAGTGGGGAAGTATCTTGCTTAGGGAGCAAGAAGTTGCTGGTTCGAATCCCCGCTGGTAACACCAATGAGTGATATAGGAAGGTGCTGAAAGGCATCATCTCATACTGTGCAGGAGATGGCAACCCTTCCTATTTTCTACAAAGAAAACTACATGGCTCTGTGATCACCAAGAGTTGACACTGACTAAATGGCACAACTTTACTTTAGTTCAGTGATTCCCTGTGTCAGTGATTCTTTTTTGGGCCATTTTTAAACTGTATTTGTAATATGTGTTTTGTGTTGGGAGGGACAGATTCCCTTTTACTGTGTGCTTCTGCAGTAAAAAAAGCAGGGTTTTCAAGCAGGGTTGCAAAATTCATTGCAAATTGCGATGCAAAACTTGAGTGCATTGCGCTCTGTGAGTGAAGCTTGTTCTGGCAAGAGGGAACAATGGGGAACTTGAAATACCCCATTCTTCCCCATAGGTCGCTCCTAGGGACACCAAAGTGGGTTGGGCGATAGAGCATGATGGGTGTTACTTACCACCCAACCCGCAAAATAAATGAGCAAGCAGGTGATTTTAAACCAATTTTTAATCTTTACTCAACACTCAATCCTAACCCATAGGATTTACTCAATCCTAACCCATAGGATTTACTCAATCCTAACCCATAGGATTTTCTCCCATTGGGAAAAGACTAAAAATTTGTTTTAAATCACTTGCTTGCCCATTTCTTTTGTGAACTGGGTGGTAGGTAGCACCCATCATGCCCACTTTGGTGTCCCTAGGAGCTACACATGGGGAACAATGGGCTGTTCCAAGTTCCCCTCTGTTCCCTATGGCTGAAACACTCAAAAGGTTTTGAGTTGTTCCATCGAAACAGCCAGCTCGACTGCTTTTTCAATGGAACATTTCAGCCATTCTGCCTTTTGTTTTGAACTCAAAACAGAACACAAAATCCATTTCGTGCACTACAGAATAGAACATGGGACAGATCTATGATCCTTGCACCAGAATGACACAAACCTTCTGTAGAGCGAGAGAGCAAGATCTGGCACCCACGGCTCCTTCTCCTTGTTGCTATCACCTTCTTTTTTTTAGTCCCACATAACAGCATCTTTTTGTGTGGGTTTCCTATATAATAGAATTACAAAGATTTGATCAAGCACAATAAGAGAGCAGATTAGTGTGAGACAGTGAGTCCACATGCATTAAGGGAAAGTCACGTTTAACAAACTTGATAAATTCCTCTGAGGGAGAAGGCAAGGAGAGTGGGAAAGGGTGAAGCTATGGACATAATTTACTTTGCCTTCCAAGAAGCTTTCAATAGAACATCCACCAAATGAGTAATGGACATGTTAAACAAGGATAATATTGCGGACATTCTTAGTTGAGAGTTTCAGGAGAGATTTTATAGCAGGGCACATACAAGAAAAGGCAAAAGAAAAAAGACAGTCAGCCTTTTTGTCCACTAGTTAGACAAAATGGACATTTGGTTCTGGAATGAGAAGAAGAAATTTGCTGACATACAGACGAAAGCAGGGCTGGTGCATTTAATATGCAGAATATTCTACAGGAGACAGGCAACTTCCATCCATCTCTGTGGCATGGCCAACTTTCAGTGGAGTAAATGGGGACTTTTATTTTGTAAAAGAATTGTAAGTGTTCCCTTTTCACCTCAGGGAACTGGGTTCTGGGAAAGGAGAAACCTAAATAAATGTGTGATCAGGTGGAAGGCATCATGAGGGAGATAGTCTGAAAAGAATTCTTCCAAAAAGAAAACAATTTGCGGAACATATGTAGTATTTTTATTTGGGACAAATAAATTACAGGGCTAAATTGAAGGAAAACATAATCCAAAAGGTTGCAGTCTTTGTGGGCCAATTCAGTTGAACAGCACCTACACACAATCACTTTGGGGCCACAGCAAGAATGTGCCCACCCTGAAGGATGTGCTGATGGGATCTCGGTATGCCCTTTAATCACATGTGCAGGGTGTTCATTGGTCTTACTCTGCATGTGCTACAAAACCCTGGGTTTTGAGAGAATAAAAAGAGAGAGTGAATACAGTACACATAGTCAACTCCATATGTCCATTGTGTGAGATGTAATTTACCAATTCACTTCCATGGCTGCAGTACAACAGAGAATTGTGCTTAAGCTTCAATGGGTGTAAATGTACCTTACACTTCAGTGGATTGTGGCTGGGGTGCTTAAGTAGCCCAACTTTTTGTTGGGCAATAAATTATCCATATAACAAGGGTCTGGAAAATACAAAGCTTAGCATTAGAGCTCAACTGAATTACCCATTTTTTAAAAATAATCACCTTGAAATAGATAATTTTTCAGTGGTGGAGAATGGCTTAGCAAATGTTATCAGTTTACTCCATATTTTATTTTTGTTCCAGAGCAGTTTCAAATCAGAGCCATTTGCTTTTCAATCCTCAGCAGTGACCTCCTCAAATAAGACCACATACATCTATACCAGTTGGATCCAAGATGGTGGCCTCAGCCATGCTGAGGGATCTCTAAGGGTCAACATGATGCTTCCTTTGGTGTGCATGCTCCATGGACACCTTGCTGTTGCTGCTGATGTGAGCAGCCTTTTACAGACAGAAAAATGATTGCTCAGTGCTTGCTCCTCCTTGAATGCCCTCTAAGTGCTGTTCAACCCATGGCTTAAGAGTTTAAGAATGGTGCCAAACATGGAAAGAGACCCATTTTTAAATATAAGCAAAAATAAACAAAGCATAAAAGATGCAACTCATTTCAGCTCCTAGGGCCATCCTGAGAGCTCTATAGATCTATGATGGCAGGAGAGTAAAAAGGTAAGATTTTATCCTGTACAGAATACAAGGGATCTTGAAATAATGCATGGGCAAAACTATAATTTTGTATGAGGGGCTGCAGGGAAGAAATGACCCCAGGTGTTCTAAGAAGGGAAAGGTGCAGGTTACATATCATCATACAGTGAAATGCACCAAGGCAGAGTGAATGATGTAGCCATCTGAAAATGTTACTATATTCCTCTTCTGCTGGAGGCAATAATTAGAAAAAGAGAGTGGCACTGCACAGAAGCTTAGGAATGGGGCAGTCTTGTCTCTGCCTGTTCAGATCTTATCAGTCCTTGAAAGAATACAGATGACAGGAGAAAGGCTACAAATCCTGGCTCAATAGCACTGGACGTTTTATGGTATTGATGTATGCTTTTCGGATAGCCATCTTAAATGTGGCTGGTATTGATCCACGACAATGGCTTGCTAGGAATGCATTTCAGCTTGTCATGATATGAATCTGAAATTGAGCAGTTAATGTTTCTTTCTGAGGTGAATATTTTAAGCCTACCTCTTGTCCACTCTGCGCCTGGCATCACACCTTGATATTGCTCTACCAACTGACTAAGGTCAGAGTCTTTCCTTTTTTGGCACAGGAATAATTAGTGTTAATGAGCATTGGAGGATATCCAGTGATATCCTCCAACGTGTGATTGACTTAAAATTGGTACACTTGATGTACGTTATCATAAGAACAGCACCGCTGTGTCAGGCCCAACACCTATCTAGCCCATCGTCCTATTTCCAACAGTGTCCCAACAAATGTCACTGGAAAGCCCACAAGCCCACAAGTGTGAGGAGCTCCAAAAGGATCTCTCCAAACTGGGTGAGCGGGCGACAAAGTGGCAAATGTGGTTCAGTGTTGGCAAGTGTAAAGTGATGCATGTTGGGATGAAGAACCCCAACTTCAAGTATTCGCTGATGGGATCTGAACTGTCAGTGACTGATCAAGAGAGGGATCTTGGGGTTGTGGTGGATAGCTTGTTTAAAGTGTTGACTCAAAGTGTGGCAGCTGTGAAAAAGGCCAGTTCCATGCTAGGGATCATTAGGAAGGGGATTGAAAATAAAACGGCTAATATTATAATGCCCTTATACAAAACTATGGTGCGGCCACACCTGGAGTACTGCATAAAATTCTGGTCACCACATCTAAAAAAGGACATTGTAGAACTGGAAAAGGTGCAGAAGAGGGCAACCAAGATGATCAGGGGCCTAGAGCACCTTTCTTATGAGGCAAGGCTACAACACCTGGGGCTTTTTAGTTTAGAAAAAAGACGACTGCGGGGAGACATGATAGAGGTCTATAAAATCATGCATGGTGTAGAGAAAGTGGATAAAGAGAAATTCTTCTCCCCCTCACATAACACTAGAACCAGGAGTCATCCCATGAAATTGATTGCCAGGAAATCTAGGACCAACAAACAGAAGTACTTTTTCACGCAACACATAATCCACTTGTGGAATTCTCTGCCACAAGATGTGGTGAGAGCCAACTACCTGGATGGCTTTAAGAGTGGTTTGGATAACTTCATGGAGGAGAGGTCTATCATCGGCTACTGGTTGGAGGGCTATAGGCCACTTCCAGCCTCAAAGGCAGGATGCCTCTGAGTACCAGTTGCAAGGGAGTAACAGCAGGAGAGAGGGCATGTCCCCAACCCCTGCCTGTGGCTTCCAGTGGCATCTGGTGGGCCACTGTGTGAAACAAGATGCTGGACTAGATGGGCCTTGGGCCTGATCCAGCAGTGTTGTTCTTATGTTCTTATGTTCTTAAGCCAGAGAGTAAGGTATGTCGTCTCTTCCATTGTTATTCCCCTGCATCTGGTATTTCAGAGGCACTCTGCCTCTGAACCTAGAGGTACTCTATAGCCATCAAGACTAGTAGCCACTGATAGTTTTTTCCTCCATGAATTGTATTTGATAGACTTGATAGATGATAGATGATAGATTTCCCCTCCATGATAGATTTGTCCTCCATGAGTGGCCCCTTTTAAAGCCACTCAAGCTGGTGGACATCACCATTTCCTGTGGCAGAGAATTCCATAGATTAATTATGCAATAAGAACGCTTGTTAAAAGTGTACATGTCAGCTCTTGGTATAGCCGTATGCAAACTCAGGAACTATTTGTGGCCTTGGGGAGCTGAGGTCTCCAATAGTTTTTGCATCTCCAGATGTCTTGATGTTTGTTGTTGTTGTTTTGTTGTTTTTGTTGTTGTTGCTGCTAAAAGCAGCTGTGATTGCGTGGTTTAGATCAGGACTATGCTGCAGGGGACTAAGGGAAGGGCTTTTCCTCTCTCCCCTGTTTCTTTCGTGCAACTTACCCTTCCCTGAACTACTGGCAACTGTAGAGGGGGAAACATACAAGCACCTACAAGCTTGGGTGGGGGGATTTGGATCTGGGCAATGATGTGTGTGGGAGGAAGGGTATAACTCTCCCACCATACCTCAGCCCCAATCCAACTGCTCTCCCAATGGCTGCTTTTAGCAAAAAATAAAAATAAAAATCGGGAGGTGCATATATGCATCTCCAAGATCATGTTTACTTTGACCCTAATACAGACACAGTCAAACAGGAGGAGGCTCATGGTAAGCTGTCAAGCAACAGAGCACACTAGAGATTTTGTTATGTCTTTATTTATTTGCAGACTAGCAAACCAACTGTCAATATGACAGATGGTATTTTTGTTCTGACCTCTGACTTTTGTTGTTGCAGTTGTTCTACCTCTCTTGACGCCTTTGGCTGATCAGCTGTAGTATCATGGTGAACTCTGATGTCACCCCGGCTTTGTTCGGCAGGGGTCGTCACAGCCCCATAGTCTGTCACTGATGAGGCAGCTGAGTGTTACGGTCTCTGACATCAGAGCCCACTGTGACATCACAGCAGATCAGCCAGTGGCATCAAGAGATTTGAATTCTAAGATCTGTGAGCAGTTTTTGTGCAGCATTCCCTGTCATGAGCTTTTTAGATGACACCTTGTGGGTGTGAAGTGGATGAGCGGTTTCAGAGTGTTCTGATGAAAAGTTTAAATGGAAAAACAGATGGACAGATGACACTTGCAGATCGGTTGAGTAGGAAACCCTAAACGTAGCAAAGCAAAAGACTGCTTTTGTTCCGTTCTCTCTCATCCGTTAACAACACAAGTTTCAATCCCACAATCGTAAGACTCATCATGGTCATGTTTATTATGGTCACTAACCAGCAAAAACAACTTAACATATTATAACATACAAAGCATTGGCTATATAAAATACAACAATAGATAAATTACTTCCTCCTAAGGGTGTCTGAAAAATAATATACCTACCAAGACCTATGTTACATTAGAAATTAATTCGTGACAAATCTTGCTGGTTACCCCTAAAAAATTAGCTGCTTTATGTGACTACTCAAATCAACTGCCCATTACAATATCCGTTCCTCTGTCAAAAGTCAAGTCACACCAACCTTAGAGGAATATTTCTCTATTTTGCATAGCAGAATGGCAGCCTGGAACAGTACAGAGTACAATCAAGCCCAAGTCAAGTGGTTTTAAATCCCTTTGATTTTTATGGGTGAATGAAACACTTGATTAACTGTGTCCCACTCTAGTCAATTGAATTTATGGGAATCAGTGAGGATTATGGATTGGGCTCAGAATTAACCATGAACAAAACATGTCAACGGCCAAAGCAATCTCTTTCCCCAACAGTCTTGCAAGCACATTTAGATATCATAAATGCATATACTTTCACTCAAAGAGGCTATTCTTATGCACAGCCTAACCCAGGCTAGGGAAGCCCAACATGGATTAGGCTGTGCATGAGAATCACCGGAATCGGGCCTGATCTCAGCTGAGAAGTGCCGCCTAGCCTGGCTTTTTAGTCCAGCTGTTAACCGAGGCTAAGTGAGCAAGTGCTCCCTTAACCTGGCTACTTGCTTGAATGAGAGCATGGACTGCTTAAAGCCTGGCCGTACACAGAGATGGGTTCACCCATCTCTTGGGGGAATCCCCCAATGCATCATGCTTGACATGTGGTGCATTGTGGGATTCCCCCAAGAGACTGGGGAGTCAAAGATTAATAGAATATCAAAGATTCATAGAAACAAAGGGTTGGAGAGGGCATTGTGGGCTGCCACTGCTCAATGCAAGAAATGTAGAGATACAGTACTCCAACAGATGGCTGTTCAGGCTGTGCCTGAAGACTTCTTGCCGGGGAAAGAAATACCCCCTGCCTAGGTAATTGGTCCTTTTGTCAAATTCCTCTTTCCACCGAGAAGTTTATTCAGCCCAAATCTGCTTTCTTGTAACTTCAGCCAATTAGATCTAGGCCTACACTGGGGCAGCAGAGAACAGGTTTTTGCCTTTTTCTATGTGACAGTCCTTCCAGTATTCAAAGAGGTCATTCACACAACCAAAAACTGTGTTCTACCCAGGTTTGGGAGCTGTGTGTGCTCCCAATTTCTGGTTGTCTGGAAGCAAGGTAAGAGGAAAACCTGGGTCATCCTACCTTGCTTCCACACAATCACTTCTATCTAAGTTTTCCTCCTTCTTTGCTTCCACACAACTGAAAATTGGGAGCATGCACAGCTCCCAAACCTAGATAGGACATAGATTTTGACTTTGAATGACCTCAAAGTGTGCTATCATGTTCTCCCCTCAGTCTTCTTTCTTCCAAGCTAAATCCATACAGTTCCTCCAATCTTTTCTCAAAGAGCTTTTTTTCTGGACTACTGACTATCTTCATTGCATACTTTGAATTCATTCCAATTTGTATACATCAGGAATACTCAACATTGGGTCCCCAGATGTTATTGGACTTCAACTCCCATAATCCCCAGCCCCAGTGGCCTTTGGTTGGGGATTATGGGAGTTGAAGTCCAATAATATCTGGGGACCCAACGTTGAGAATCCCTGGTCTACATCATTCTTAAAGTAGGGTCCCCAGAACTCAACACTGTGCTCCAAATGAGGGCTGACGCTTGTGAAGTAATGTGGAACTATTACTTCTCATGACTTGGAAATGTTGCCTATAATGGCACTAGCCTTTTTTGCAGCTGCGTCATACTGCTGACTCATGTTCAGCTTGTGGTCAACTGCAGTCCTGAGGATCCTTTTGTACTACTTTTTGGATCCATGTACTATTCTGCCAAGCCCCCTCCTCTACCAGTTCATTTGATTTATTTATTTATCTTTTCCCCAGTGCAGGACATTGCATTTGTCTCTGCAGAATCTCATTTTGTTAGTATCAGCCCAATTTCCCATTCTGTCAAGGTCATTTTGAATTGCATTCCTCTATTCTGGTGTTAACCATCTCTGCCAGTTTTGTGTCATCTGCAGAAGATTCCCTCCATCCCTTCATCTTTGATAAAAATGTTGAAGAATAGTGGGCCAGGACGGAGCCCTTCAGCACCAATTAATAAGAACTATTAATAAACACCATCTGAGTAGAGTTTGCCAACTAGTTGTGAATCCACCTGATAGCCTGCATTTGACCAATCTGCTAACCAAAATATCATGACAGAACTTTGTGAAATGCTTTGCTGAAATCAAGATAAAGGCTGTGTTCACACTCACAGTGATCTTGGTTAAAGAGAACCAGGATCACTGAGCCTTGCAAAGCTGATTGTGAGAACTCAGAGTTTCCAGGAAATCCTGGTTAACCCACTGTGGTTAATCCTCATTTTTTAAATGTTGAGGAGATGCCATCTTATGACCTTGCCTTTTTGCTTCCCTCCACGGGTATAGCAAGGCTAGCACATGCCCTGGGACAAAAAGTAAAGATGGGCCCCTGCCCACCCCGCCAACAACTCCCTGAAGCAATTCTCACGACCAGTGAGCAGAGCTTCTGGTGGGTCTGCGGGGAGAGCAGGTTTAGCTCGCTCTCCCCACAGATTAGCAGCCTCCAAGCCCTAGGTGGCCAGATTGGCCACCCACACAACTGCCGGCTCCATCATGGAGCCGGTGGAGACTGTGGGGATCGGGGGTCACTAGGCCCCTGGAAGTCCCAGGATGCCCCACGCAAGTGTGTGGGACATTCTGGAGAGACCCCCAAGGGCTGGTCAGGGGTCTACTCATGTGTCGCCTTGTGCCGCGATGGCACATGGCCAAAAAAACGAGGTCAACGGAGCGATTGCTCCGTTAACCTCATTTAAGGGGAGGGTGAATTAGGCGGGCTAGCCACCTTGGAAGCACTGGGCTCCCTTAGCCCGCTTTCTACTGATCATGGGAAATTGTTTCTCAGTCTTCTTTGGAAAGTCAGGAGAGCATAGAGCAATCTGTTACTCAGCTGACAGGCCCCCTTTCCCCCAGGGACCCAGGGACATTTGTCTCCCCTTGTTTGATTATAGCTAGGTTCCTGCTATCCTCACTGAACAACCGAGAGAGACATACAGTTTCCTCTAAAGTGCTTACCACTGAGATTCACCTAGTGGGACACTGGATTACCTCAGAGCTGCACAACCTTGGCCCTCCTGCAGATGCTGGCCTCCAACCCCCATAATCCCTGAACATTGGCCACTGGGGCTGGGAATGATAGGAGCTGTAGTCCAAAAACAGCTGGAGGGTCAAAGCTGTGCAGCCCTGGAATAGCTGCTCCTCTGGAAGAACTGGGAATTTGAATGGATCATGAGACTGGCTTTGGAAAACTGATTTAAAAAAAATCAAAGGAAGGGGAATCTAGCTGAAGGAAGCCAGGGGCTTTTGATCAGATGGAAGCCTGTAATGCAAGGGTTCTCAAATTTGGGTCCAAACAAAGACCATTATGGATGGGGATGATGGGAGTTGTAATCTAACCACATCCGGGTTTAAGAACCTCCGCTGTAACCCATTGCCTGGAGTCAGCAGAAGAAAGCAGGTCTTGATAGATTAGAAGTCAACCCAGGGGCAGGTGGCAACTAGAGGAAGCTACTAGAGGAAATGAATATCTTGTCATGATTGAGGCTTGTATCTGCAGGATTTGGTTTCACAGCAGAGAAAGAAGCTGTGCTTGAGGTGCTTTTTATCCTGTTTTGTGTGTGTGTGTGGGGGGGGGTTTATGTCCATAGCAAAGGGGGAAAATAAATGAGCCATCTCCCCAGTTTGAAAGGGAACAAAGCAGCAGCTGTCTGGCTGAGTGGACCCCATCTTAAGAATCCAACAAAGCTCCTTTCTGCTAGGCAGATCCTTCATTTCCCAAATAAAGAACTCAGGCTTGGCACATTCTGATATCTAAATTTCTGTACTGTTGACAGCAAACATTCAGCTGCAAAAAAATGTAATGTTATAGAGTGTTTTGAAGTGAGTCCAGAGCAACTGGAAGCCCTCAGAAATTCACAGCTTATGCCAGGTTAAGCAGAAATTCACAGGTTAAGCCAGTCTTCCCCAGATGTCTGACAGCCAAGGCACACTTTTAAAAATGAACTACATGGCAGGCACAGTCTGTTCATTCCGATCCTGGGCTCCAATACCAGGCCAGAACCTGAGAACGCCGCAGAGTTAGAGCCCCTTCAGACACCACCCTTAGCGCTTTAACCCCCTGAGCTGGCATCTTCTGAATCCAAGTCCTCCGAGGAGCTGGCTCCTCCCATGCCATTGCACTCCCCAATATCTGCATGTCAGCACTCACAACAGGCTAGGCAGGATCAGGTACAGAGGAGAAATGCCAGACTCCAGGCCAGAAGGCTGCTTCTTTAAGGCTTCCACTCTCCAGGCAGGGAGGCGGAGTCCTGGAGGGACTAGGTTGAGCTCAGAGGTATTTAAGAGCTCGGCCTACCTCTGACTGCTGTTAGATCAATGCCCTATGGAGCTGGCCATGGTGCTGCAACCTGCCTTGCCTTACTGCAAGGCAAGTAAGCCAGACCTTGAGGGCTCTTGGTCATTGAATAGTACATATATATATATTTAATTCTCTTAAATGTACCCATCGCTAATCCCATGCGTGGCAGCTCTCATGAGAGTTTGCAAGCAGCTGCCTGGATAGCAACAGAGACTGGGACGGGATGAGTGAGAAAACAGCAGGGAGCAGGAGGAGGTAGCGGTCTGGCCTGGCTGCAAGGAGGAAGAAGGGTCAGCGGACTAGCCCGGCCGCTGGGAGTAGGATGCAGCGGCGGGTTGGGCCGGCCGCCAGGAGGAGGCCCCGGCGGTGGGCCAGCTCGGCTGTTGGGAGGAGGCAGCCGCTGCCTGGAGTGGGTGGGTGGGTTGAGGTGGCGAGCTGGTTGGGGGGGGCAAAGGTGGGGGAGAAGCAGACCGGCCAGTCCGCCATCCAGAAAGCACGGGGGGGGGCAGAAGTGGGCAGGGGAGAAGAAGTGGGCCAGCCAGCCAGAAAGCCAGGCGCACCAGCGGTGGTGATGGTGGTGGGGAGAAACAGGCAATGCCAGTGGCTGGAGGCGCAGATGTTCTGCATCCGGCCCAGCTAATCACAGGATATTTCATCTGGGCATGCTTATTGTTTGGAAAGAGGCAAGTCCAGAATAGGACATTAACTGTGGCCTGACAGATACCCCCACTTCCTGAGTGGTTGCTTTTGATGATTATTATCTTTTTAAATCATGGATCTTTTACCATTCTTTCTACTTTGGCCTTTAGTAGCACAGTGGAACAGATCCAGTACCTCAGGATATATAAGAAGCCCAGCATGATTTATAATTAATGTGTGCAAATTATTCTACCAAGACCTCTTTATTACGCAAAGATAAAACATCATCCACCAAATGTTACAAGGTAAAACAAAACCTGTATCAATGTCAATTACACCATACTCAGTTGCTTGCTTGGTCTTGGTGGAAGAATTGTTTGGAGTTAATATGCATATAGCGTCACCAAATTGTCAACTTAAACTGGAAAAATGTGGATTGAATTGGGCTCAGTTGTCACTAGGATATACCATACCCCTGCTGATATATCTGAGGCATGCTGGGCTCAACAGACTCTTGAGCCTGTCATACAGTTTCCTGGGCAAATGAGACACTCCCCTTGCCAGCCACATTTCTTTGTAATCCTTACCAAAGGATTGCACACAGAAGCACACAGAGAAGCACACAGTTCACACCAGCAAGGATACAAGGTGTTGTGAGGTGTGTAGTGTGCAGTACATCCAAGATGGTTGGGCATCATGGGAATTGTACTTTCCCACCAAGTGTGAATGAGGCCCTGTAATGATCAGCCTCCCAGCTCTAATAGGGTTAACAGGAAGTGAACCCCTGGCCTTGACTGAGAGGCTGGTGACCCCAGGTCTTGACCACTCAATCTGCCAGCTGGGTGGGACATGAAGGCTGCTGATGGGAATGCTGGGGAGGAGGAACAGGAGAGTGCGGAGGGGCAGGGAAGCCATCATGGAGTTTGCTCCCACATGGTGACTCTGCAGATCCTTGAAAGTCAGGATTGCAGAATTTTTGGTGCGGTTTCAAGGGGGAATGAAGCCCAGGCTTTTGGGGCTTTGGAATCTAGCGTAAGGAAAAGTATGTTTAGTCAGACCTTGTGTTAGGAATTATATTTCTTTTCTGTGTGCTTTGCATTCCTAAATATTGGTTCTTTGTAAAGCATAACTAAGATTTCAATATGTGCCATCTAAGTAAGATCTAGGTGTCTTGAAACATTCTTGTAACCAATCTAAGTATTTTTAAGTACATCTAAACAGCTAAAGCTGCAGACAGACCAGTCTGTAGCAACGGAATAAACTGTTTTTGTTATTTTCTAGAGGGACTCTAGACTAAAGCACTCTAGTCCAGCAGTCCGACCTCTGAAAGTTTTGAGTGCTTGGTGGCAGCAGTAAACTACCAGAACCTTTGGTTACTGGAATCTTTTATTTTGGGTTTTTTTTGGAAAATTAAAGATTTTAACCAACCAGGTAGCTTCTCATAGCACTCAGAGTGGTGACTCAGCTGATAAGAATCTCCCTTGTGCGCTAGCTGACTGAGAAGGCCGGCTGGCACTGGCCAGCCAGTTAATCATCTACTTGGCTGAGTCAGGAGAATCCATTACAGGCCCTCTCCACTAGCCGTGAACAGTATACAGTGTGAAATGAGGGTGGGTCAGTTGAATGCATTAGTAAAACATATTCTTACAATTAGAAATGTTTTTAAGAAAAACCAACTGTGAGAGGGACAATCCATGTTGGGACCACAGTGTGAAGATAGGTCAACTCTTTCTCTGGCTGCATTTCCACACCAGCTCCCCCTGAGGCAGATTTCTGCAGCAAATAGCAGATTTGGGGGCACATCACAACTTCCTGGGCAGCAATTTTCATTGGAAAGTGTGTGTGAGAGAGAGGAATATCTCCTCCCCATGCTGTGATCCTGATCTGGATTGAGTGCCTGCAGTTGCTTTGGTTAGAAAAGAAGTGTCTCCAGTCTAAAAGCACATTTTTTTAAATAACATTTGTCTCTTAATATAAGACAGGGTTTCCTGAACTTGAAGCCCCCCCCTCCATGGTGTTGGACCCCAACACCACCTGGCAATTCAAGGCTGAAAATCCCTGATCTTTTAAATATGCATTTGCTGTCACTGCCATAATCTCCAAGTTTCATACAGAATCTTAAACATTTCCCCTACAAAATAAACTGTTGGTAGATGATTCCTCCCCCCCTTTGCCATTCCTCTACACTAATCATTTGTTTGCACATAAATATTATTTTCAGCCTGTTTGTTTTGGAGCTGGATTTGTTCACTGGATGTTTAAAATGGTGATTACACTAAATAAAGAGATGTTTTTGACTTTCACCATATCATTAGCCAATTTTCTCTGAATTTAATTTGCACTCCAGTAGCATGCTGTGATCTGTATACTGTTTTGACAGCATATTTTGACCGCATATGTTATCTTGGTCAAAGTGGTCTTTTTTTTCCTTTCAGGAAATCTGAATGGTTGTTTTTTTTTTGCTCTTTGTGGCGGATTTCCTATTATAAAACAAAGCTTTGTCTTCTAATGGTTTCCAGTCCTCACTAGACCATTTTTGCATTGCACTATAACACTTGGTTCGCCAGCAAAACACAATAACAAGATTTTGGGGGAGACTAAATTATTTTCATAATTGAAGACATGGCAATATAAAATCTCTCTCTTTTTTCCCCCTGGGCAGTAGTGTATTTCTCCACCACTGCATTTAGAAGTCTGTGTTCTCTTTTGATAAGTGTGAGCGACCACCATGTTATATATTTGTGGCAACTCTGTTTCATAGCCTCCAAAATTTCACAGATGGAAAAGAGGGACAGTCTAATTCCCTTAGTAAAAGAGAGCCTTTTTTTGTAATGGCACCTAGTTTGTGGAATACTCTGTCAAGGAAGGTGTGTCTGGCACAGGTTCTGTATCAGGGGCACAGCAAGGTTGGAGTGGGCCCTGGGACAAAAAGTGAAGATGGGACCCAGGCTGTCATCTTCTTCAGAGAGGAACAATAAGGAGAACAAGAACAAGCTTTCACCCAGCTGGTGGGGCCCCCTACCTCAGGGACCCAAGGACACCTGCCCCCCAATTCAATTGTAGCTACGCCTCTGGTCTGTATTAATTTTGTGCCAGGTGAACACTTTTTTATTTGCCCAGGCTTTTAAGGGTATTTTGTTTCACTGGTCAAGAGTATCTCCAAATGGGGTGTTTAGTCTGCATTGTCACACCTTATTCAGCCACTCTTTATGTGAGGTTCACACAACATTGTATCTATCCATTGTTAACTTGTACTAGCCCTGTAGCAGAGTGTAACAGAGTGGAAACTGAGAATTGTTACATTTATTGAACAAAGTTACTAAGGTTCATTACTTAACGATTAAAGGTAATGTGTGCCGTCAACTCCTGGCAACCACAGAGCTCTGTGGTTGTCTTTGGTAGAATACAGGAGGGGTTTACCACTGCCATCTCTCACGCAGTATGAGATGATGCTTTCAGCATCTTTCCTATATTGCTGCTGCCAAATATAGGTGTTTCCCATAGTCTGGGAAACATACCAGCAGGGATTCGAACCAGCAACCTCTGGCCTGCTAATCAAGTCATTTCCCTGCTGCATAAACAATAGTCCTACTCTGAGTGAAAGATCATCCTAACAGAAAAATGACGGTCTCAAGCATCCAGTAAGAAATACAAACTGACCATCAGTCTACAGAACTGAAGATTGGCATGAACATTCTGAATTCTACCACAAGCCTTTACATAGATATACAAAACAAAGACAATGGCCACATTCACATGTAATGCGGAACTGCAGTTGAATGGGCCAGCTGTTCCACAGACATTACATCCAAATGTGGGCAAATGGGGTTAGGTGCGATGATGAAACTGAGGGTGCAGATTTGGAACTCCATTCTAAATCTTCAGGTTATAGTTAGTTTTGTTACCACAGCTTGAGGTTCCAGGCAGCCTGCAGAGCGTACAAATTCAGAACCACAGACTGCTTCCACTGGAACCAGAGTTGAGGGAGGAAGTGCTTCCCTCAACTCCAGTGTGATTGGCTGTGTGGGCTGTCCTTCAGTCAAGAAGGAAGCCTGCAGAGACAGCTACCACTCCTCTCTACAATCTCGCTGACTGCAGAAAGACTGCTCTCCAGTATGTCCAAATTCGGACAAGAGAGCGAGGGGAGGGGGTGCAGAACCACGGGTCCATTGAACCCCCGGCTCCACGTTACATGCAAATGCGGCTGATGTATATATACAAAAATCCCAACATGCCCTACACTTAAATTGTCTCACATTAAGGTGGAATATCCATTTTCTCTTAGAATAGTGGTTCAGCTGCATGGGTAAAATGTGGACTGTTGTTGGCACTGCTGTTCCATGCTTTCGGATAGACATGAGCCCCGTTCAGTCATTATTATTCAGTCATTCAGTCATTCAGTCATCATCATCATCATCATCATCATCATCATCATTATTATTTCAAATTATTATTATGTAATAATAATTATTAATACTATGTAATATTATTAATTAATAATAGGTAATAATAATTATTATGTTGTACAAGTGAACAGATATCTGTACACTTGTACATTTTTTGGTGTGAATGACTGTATCTGAATTCATTTTAAAGTGGACCTGGGTACAGGCCCCTCAAATGCATCATAAGAACATAAGAACAGAGCTGCTGGATCAGGCCCAAGGCCTATCTAGTCCAGTATCCTGTTTCACACAGTGGCCCACCAGGTGCCTCTAGGGAGCCCACAAACAAGAGGTATGTGCATGCCCTATCTCCTGTTGTTGCTCCCCTGCAACTGGCACTGAGAGGCATTGTGCCTCTGAGGCTGGAGATGGCCCCAAACCACCAGACCAGTAGCCATTGATAGACCTGTCCACCATGAATCTGTCTAAGCCCCTTTTAAAGCTACCCAAGCTGGTGGCCATCACCACATCCCATGGCAAAGAATCCCATAGATTAAATATGCCCTGTGTGAAAAAGTACTTCCTCTTGTTGGTCCTAAATTTCCCAACCTTCAGTTCCATTACATGACCCCTGGTTTTAGTGTTGTGAGAGAGGGAGAAAATTTCTCTCTGTCCACCCTCGCCACTCCATGCATAATTTTATACACCTTGATCATGTCTCCCCTTAAGTGCCTCTTTTCCAGGGTAAAAAGCCCCAGATGCTGTAGCCTAGCCTCATAAGGAAGATGCTCCAGGCCCCTGATCATCTTGATTGCCCTCTTCTGCACCTTTTCCAGTTCTATAATATCTTTCTTAAGATACTGTGACCAAAGCTGTACACAGTACTCCAGATGTGGCCACACCATAGCTTTGTATAAGGGCATTATAATATTAGCATTTTTATTTTCGATCCCCTTCCTAATGATTCCTAGATGGAATTAGCCTGTTTCACAGCTGCCGCACACTGAGTCAACACTTTCAATAAACTGTGCACCACAACTCCAAGATTTCTCTCTTGGTCAGTCATTGGCAGCTCAGATTCTATCAGTGTATATGTGAAGTTGGGGCTTTTTGCCCCAATGTGCATCACGTTACATGCTTAGGAACATAGTAACATAGGAATCTGCCGTATACTGAGTCAGAACATTGGTCTATCTAGCTCAGTATTGTCTTCACAGACTGGCAGCGGCTTCTCCAAGGTTGCAGGCAGGGTTTCAGCCCTATCTTGGAGAAGCCAGGGAGGGAACTTGGAAC
This sequence comes from Hemicordylus capensis, assembly GCF_027244095.1. Taxonomy (NCBI): domain Eukaryota; kingdom Metazoa; phylum Chordata; class Lepidosauria; order Squamata; family Cordylidae; genus Hemicordylus; species Hemicordylus capensis. The sequence goes on from NC_069659.1 coordinate 32,309,760, forward strand.
CTTCTGCTCTTCCCAGAGCAGCTCCATCCCCTAAGGGGAATATCTTACAGTGCTCACACATCAGGTCTCCCATTCATATGCAACCAGGGTGGACCCTGCTTAGCTAAGGGGACAAGTCATGCTTGCTACCACAAGACCAGCTCTCCTCTCCAAGGAGAGGAGAGGAGCTTACATTGAACTGCATTTGCCATTTTGTCTCCCACTCCCCCAGTTGGGAGAAATCTTTTTGGAGCTCCTCACAATCTGTTGTGGATTTCACTACCCTAAATAGTTTAGTGTCATCTGCAAATATGGCCACTTCGCTGGTCACCCCAAATTCTAGATCGTTTATGAACAAGTTAAAGAGCACCGGTCCCAGTACTGAACCCTGGGGGATCCCACTTCCTACCTACCTCCATTGTGGAAACTGTCCATTTATTCCTATCCTCTGTTTCCTGCTCTATAATCAGTTATCAATCTTCACATGAACCTGTCCCCTTATCCCATGACGGCGAAGTTTACTCAAGGGCCTTTGGTGGGGAACTTTGTCAAAAGCTTTTTGGAAGTCCAAGTATACTATGTCAACCGGATCACCTTTATCCACATGCCTGTTGACACCCTCAAAGAACTCCAAAAGGTTAATGAAGCAAGACTTTCCCTTGCAGAAACCATGCTGGTTCTCCTTCAGCAAGGCCTTTTCTTCTATACGTTTAACGATTTTGTCTTTTAAGTATGCTTTCCGTCAGTTTCCCTGGCACCAAACTTAAGCTGACCGGCCTGTAATTTTCCAGATCCCCCCTGGATCCCTTTTTGAAAATCGGAGTTACATTGGCTACTTTCCAGTCCTCTGGTGCAGAGCCTGATTGTATGGACAAGTTACAAATTCTTTCTAGGAGATCAGCATTTTCACATTTGAGTTCCTTCAGAACTCTTATGTGGATGCCATCTGGCCTTGACGATTTGCTAATGTTTAGTTTTTCAAGACAGTCGAGAACATCTAGAACTTCAAGGCAGTTTAGAGCATCTTCCCTTGTCACCTCAAATTGGCCCAGTTCTTCAGCCCCTAAACCCGAAAAGCTCAGTTCTGAAGAGGAATAGCTTTTCCTCCTACCTTGCTTCCACACAATCACTTCCATCCAGGTTTTTTTCTTTCCTTGCTTCCAAACAACCAAAGACTGGGAGCATACGCAGCACCCAAACCTAGGTAGAACACAGTTTTTGATTGTGTGAATGACCTCAGTGTCTGAATTGGGCTATGGTTTTGATGGGTAGGATGGGGTGGGGGTGAGTTGAGCCACACCTCTGCACTTCTGTGCCAGAGCACACCGACACAATTTCCTTTTCTTTCCAGCTAACTAGTATTTGAGGGGTTTGTGGAGGGGGGAGGGGAGTGTCTGTGATTTTTTTAGAAGTCTTTGCCCTTTTCTGCTGTGACAGGCCATCAGGTACTTGAGAGTGGTACCCCCTGTCCTCAGTCTTCTCCAAGCTAAGCATATGCAGTTCCTTCAACCTTCCCTGATAGGGCTAGTTTTGAAGACCCCTGCTGATCTTCGTTTCTCTCCTCTGAATCTATTGCAATTTGTCTACATCCTTCTTAACATGCAGCATCCAGAACTGGACACAGTGCTCCAGATGAGATCTGACTGCTGCAGTCTGTGTGGTTGAAGATACACTTAGAAAATACCATTGCCCTACAGTATTATTCGTGGTTGAACAATATACCTTTGCAGCTGCAGTATGTGATAGGTGCAGACTGCAGGTCATCTTGATATACATACATGTGCATTTAGAAACATGTGCACTGGAGACTAGATACATCCACATTTTTTAAGTAACTTCTACAGATGCTGGGAAGAGAAATGAGCCCTGAAGAATGACAACTGAAGTGACTCACACTAACAAAATTTCAATAAGGCATTCCCATAAGATAAAAATAGGAACAGTGATTTACCAGAGACAGATAACAAAGCAAAACAAAAAATAGGGACTGACTTTGGTAAATGGGGTTATTTGGAGCATATGTGTGTGTACAATTGAGTGAGTCTCCCCACGTGTGAAGTGTTGATTCAAAACTCAAAAACTGTGTTGGTGATTCAGAAAACAAGATCACAGCACTATTATTTTTTTTATTCCAGATCAGTTAATCCAAAATAAAAGGCAATGTTGTGCCTCTTAAACATAGTTCTGGCTCTCTGCACATGGTGTCCTACATGGCATTTTTTCTTCTTCTGACTGTTGTGGTGTGTGGATCTGGATAAACAGCATGTTGGCTTATAATTAAATAGTAGAATGGCAGATCTGAAAAGGCTCCAGGCCACAATGATTCAGCAAACTGGGTTGTTGCAGAAAAACAGTTCTGGGTGTTTTTCAGAGATGGAAACTTGTTAACTCTCTGTCACAATGAGCATCCAGTAAGCATTGGAATCAGGAGTTAATCAGAAGTTGCATCCACAATTTGTTATAAGATGTACTCTTAATTTTGGGTAGAAATTAATATTTTGGGTAGCAATAAACAGGTGGAGGAGCAGATTCAAGGTCATACCCTTTTGCCTAGCTGTGATGTCCATTCATTTATGGGGTCATTTGTACCAGGGGTCACCAGCGGGGATTCGAACCGGCAACCTCTGGCTTGATAATCAAGTCACTTTCCCACTGCGCCATTAGGTGGCTACTTCTGCACTCTACCAGTGTTTAGATAATGTGTGTCACACGCATAATTTAAACATTTGTAGAGTGCAGTAGTAGCCACTTAATGGCGCAATGGGGAAATGACTTGATTATCAAGCCAGAGGTTGCCGTTTCGGATCCCTGCTGGTATGTTTCCCAGACTATGGGAAACACTTATATCAGGCAGCAGTGATATAGGAAGATGCTGAAAGGCATCATCTCATACTATGTGGGAGGAGGCAATGGTAAACCCCACCTGTATTCTACCAAAGACAACCACAGGGCTCTGTGGGGGCCAGGAGTCGAAACCGACCTGACGGCACACTTTACCTTTATCTAGAGTGCAGAAACTAAGGTCTGGATCATGCATGGGAAACTGAAGGCATTCACACTGAATACATAGAGGTGAGAGGTGGGCCACTGAGCACGACTCCTGGGTAATTCCGAGGGTATTGGAATCAGTCATGTTACTACTTGAAGAGTGGTATCCTCTGCCCTCAGTCTTCTCCAAGCTAAGCATACCCAGTTCCTTCAACCTTCCCTGATAGGGTGAGTTTTGCCAAATTTCTAAAATTCTGATTTTGTTGCCGATACAGCTGCTGATGACTCTCAAAAATTTGTCTGCGAGAGTTAGGGGAACCTTAGGGACACATTTTCAGGAGACACAGGCACAAGGAAGGAGGGATTGTCAAAAATTGTCCTCTCCCCCTTGTTCAATGAAAAACATGATCTTAGTGTAGATGTTGGCCAATAGATATTAACAGTGGAGTTGCTCAAATGAAATCTTGTCCATGATGCAATGGTATTTAGGCTGTGTAGGTCTAATGGAAGTCTATGGAGAACCTCTTTTGCCATTTAGCTTATTCATAAATGATAATGGCCAACATCCAGAATAATACTGTGTTTGCACTATGAACAAAGTTGTGTTAGAGCACGACGGCTGTATAAAGTTATGGGGATGTTCAAAGTTGCACTCCTGTGCAACAGTTTCCTGTAAAACCAGTGAGGAAGGGGTTTCACAGCACTGGAGGCACACTACCTTGTTGCACTGGGGCAAACATGTTTGTACACCACCAATCTGGAATGCAAGCTCCTGACATAGCACATCTGAGTGGTGCAACATCCTTGCACTAGGGCAACATATTTGCTCAAGCACAGCATTAGTCTGGATGCTGGATGTGCATTTGCTGGCTGACCTGATGAGGAAAATTACTCATCGCCTAACTTGTCCTTTTGATTTCAGTGAGACTACTTTGAATAAATCATTGTGTCAGCCAGTTACTCTTAATGGGCACAATTTTTGGGGAAATTCTCCTGCACAAGCCCCATGGAAATAAATGGCTGTGCAAGAAGACATAATTTCAATAGGGCTGGTGCTGAAGAACTTCCCAGATGACCGTTCCAATATATTCAATATTAAAAAATACCGTATTGCTTTGGTTAACATTAGGAGTCGTTCATTAAGTGAACTAATATGTCTACAGCCAGTTAGTTTCCATCTTCTCTATCTACTGTGGCTTCCTCTTATTTGCCTTCCGATCTGTGTTAGCTATAACAGCTAATACAGTTTTAAGACATAATTAAAAATGTAATAAAATAGAAGTGCATAAAGGCCAACTCCTGCACAAAAGAAGACTAGAGGGAAGAAAATTCCCTACAGTACCAAACACAATAGCTGACTCAACATCACACACACCCTGGGATAATGTTGGTGCAATTTTAGTTGGATTCACAAGTCCCCTTCTTCATAATTTTATGTTTTAAAAAGGAGTAGATAATAGCATGATGATTTCTATGAAAGGCATCAGTTTCCAGGTAGTTTCTTTCTGCTGTCTGTGGGAGAATATAGCATTTATTTCAAACGCGAGCCGCTCCAGATCTGACAGGCTTGAAGGAATAATGTCAGTCATACAGCCCGTCTCATTAGTTTTCCATCCGTACTAATGAGGCTACAATTCAAAATATTGCTCACTGCCATCCTTGCACTTTCCAAGTCAATCTTTAATTCATCCTTCTTTAATTATCCACCTGCATTTTCATCAGCTAGTTTAGATCTCTACTTCCAAATAGGAAGTTAAAACTTTTTTCTTTTATTAGAAAGCAAACCAAGTGCAGTGCACAGTAAGGTACTTTGCATCCCTGTTCTCATTAGTAGAAGATTCAGTGGGTCACAGAAGATGGATTGACGCCTACCTTGTTGGACTCTTTAAGCAGTGCTGCTGATGGGTTTGTGCAGAGCTGTTAAAGTTAACACAGCTAGGTATGTATCCACTTCACACAAGCCAGGGTGGATTGATTTAAATTATTCTTTAAATCACCAAAAGAAAAGGTTGCTTTAAATCACACCAACCAATATTGGTAACAAGTACCAATATTTAGTCAGTCAGTCTTTATTACAGTCTTTGACCAATAACACAACATCTAAAACAATATAAAATTTTAAACATAGCCATATTAATAACATAACTGTACACTGGATCTAACCATTAGCGAGCAGAGTGTGACAGAATTTTGCAACTGTATGTGTGACAGATGAATCCACATCTATTAGCAAATATTTGATGAGAATTCATCCGATCAGCCTGGCAGATTACGTAAAAGAGAGTCAATTAACCTTTGCTAAGGTCTATATAAACCTATATAAACCTGACTCAATCTCATTAGAGTTACAGGAGCACTATCTCTGCTCAACTGGAATTCTACTGTATCTACCAGCCAAAAATTCTAAAGGGAGGGCATTCATACAGGCCCTCGAAAAGGCCCATCTATGCTTAGAGAAAGTAAGGAGAAATGGATAATCTGCTGGGTGAATTCTTATCCCACCACTGAGCAGGTGGAACGACCTAGATGTCCTCGACGGGTCTTTCTGAAACTCAATATCCCAGATCCTTTGTTTAATGTATTCTTTGGCCCAGACCAAACCCACAGAGAGGATTGCCTCAGGTGAAATACCATAGGTATGAAGTTTCCTAAGACAGTTCTCCCACCGGCTTGAGCAGTGCCTATTCAATAATAACAAGGGAAGGAGACCAGAAGGCATTAAGTTGATTCTTGTCCAGTTTCTTAGTATTAGATACCAAGCTCTGGCCTCTATCGAGGTAACACCCAGTTCCAATCTCAGAGTGGCATTAGATAATTTTCTGAGGCTCTTCTCTAGGTTCCCCCGCTCTTCAGAGGTGAAGTGGATGATGAGAGGACAAACAGCCTTCTTGTGGTGGTGTGCACTTGTGGAACAAAATGTAAACCACCTGGAGGTGTTTTATATCAGATGGTTTATAAATCCAATTGACTGATTGATTGATTGTTAAATTTATATACCGCCTTTCATTAAAAACAATCCCAAGGCGGGATTGAACAATGAACAACAACAACAACAACAGCTCTTTCTCCCCCGAGCGGCAAATCTGGCACTAAATCTTCTATCCTGATAGATAGATAGATAGATAGATAGATAGATAGATAGATAGATACTGTAGATAGGGTGGCTGGCATGATGCACAAGGGTAACGGAGCTGGAATATGTTGATGCTGCTACTGCCGTTGCTGCATACATGGAAGCAGCAGAGCCATGGTCCCGACTGGTGGTTGCACAGGCTGCACCCCTGTGTGGGTTCTCCCATTCTGGTGTATGGGAGAAACCACAGGGACTGTGGGCCACAGTCTCCCCACAGGCTCCCTGTGGGTCTCACAAGCAGCGAAAACCATACTGGGCTTCCCTATCCCAGTTTTTGCTGTTTGTGTCTACTTATCCTAGGTCATCCAGTGAGATTCATGGACAGGCAGGGAGTTGTACTGGTCTAGCCACTTTATCACAGTAGCTCTCTTGAGGTCAATGGTGTGTGGTGGTGGTCTCAGTGATGACAGCATTTGTCTGTCTTTGTTCCTCCGATGTTCCTTCTCCCCAGTGTGGGTTCCATGGCGTCTAGTAAGAGCTCCACTCCTGCTGAAGCTCTTTCCACACTCCAAGCATGTATGTGGTCTCCATAAATAGCCACAGCATGAACTCACTAGGGAACAATACTGATCCCATATTATGTATTAAAAATACTTTTCTGTCCACCAAAGGCTGCCATGGCAGCTCACTTAATCTTTTTATATTTAATATGGAAATAATAAAAACAAATGTAAAGCTTTTATAACAATCAAGAAGAAACAGCAGCCCGGGAGATACAAGTCAAGACATCAGCAACAATAACATCAAAGGCATATTCAGTCACCAGTAAGTCCAAACCCTTTGCAAAAGCAGCATCTTTGCAGAGCATCTAAAAGCAAGCCGCCACCCCCCACTCCCATGAAAAAGAATTCTAGATCCTAAGTGCCATCACCAAAATGTCCTGTGCTTTTCCCAGTGCCAGAAAGACTCTTTAAGAGAGATTGAGCCATCTATAAGAGAACTATGGGGAAAGTGTTGAGAAGGCTGCTCGTCCCAGTACTCCAGGCACACCTTCCAAGATGGCGCAGAAACCCAAGAGGCCCCCCCACACACACACAGGGCAAAGTGCAGCACTTTGTACAGCAGGAATAGTCATCCACACATGGTCCCAGGGGGACTGAATGTTGGATTGGTGGGGGCTGCCACTGGCCCCCGGGCCTTACGATAAAGAATACTGCTTTGGGGTCTCTAGCAAAATATTTCCTAGCTTTGCTAGATGAGTCCCATCAACTGGAGATGCCAGAGTTTGAACTGGGACCATATTTATGCAAGCCAGATGCTCTGCCATTGCGTTATGACCTCTCCCCTTCATGTAGTGCAGAATGTAAAAGCAAGTGGGGTTTTAGAATTATTAGCAAAAACTTGCTTTTTATCATACATTAAAATTCATACTGGATGAGCTAGATAGAAAACTGTCTCTCATTAGCATTCCAGCTATACAACAGAGCCAAGAGCATTTTCGGAAACATAAAGCTTTCTTCTGTAACTGCCAGAACATTTCCAGCAGTTTCACATCAGGGATTTTTTAAGAATGGGTGATGAAGAGAATATAGTACAAGGACCTAAATAAAGAAATTAGAATAGGTATAGCTCTTCACACATTGGTTTTAAAGAATAAGTAACGATACTGCTGCCGCAAAAGAGACTTTGGCACTCTTACCGTGTATCAAAACAAGAGATCCTGGAAGATCTTTCATATGAATGTCATACTCTGTCTTGGGATGTTCCAGAGGTTTGTTTTTTAAAAAAGTTCAACCAAACACAAAATGTGCAATTTTAAAAAGTGCATCTCTAAAAGAACATTTCAAAAATTCAGTTCAGTTCTGGGGAAAAAACAGTTCAAAAATTCAAGTAATTGCAAAAGTTGTATTAGGTTAGATATTGTTAAAAAAAAAAAAAAAGACTGATAACAATGATAAAAGTAAAGTAAGTACTCCTAGAGCCCAGACATTGATCAGCATATCAATTGCTCCTCCCCCTGCCAAACATGCTTTCCGCAGACTCCACAGAGTCTTCAGCCATGAATATGACATTCTTCTGCAATAGTGTTGTCAAATTCCCAGTTCTGAGGATTTTCTCCCACTCTGTGTAGGCTTTTAAATGTCACCGAGTGTGACTCTAGGCATCAAAGTATGTGTGCACAGACTAGGAAAATGCACAGGTGTGTGTTGCTGCAGTGTATGCTATGTGTGTGAATCATTCTCACATACCATTGTGTAGTTCTGAATTTCCCTTTTAAAAAAGCCCGGGGATGTTCAAGCATGAGCATACATGCTCAGTAACATTGGTGAGAAGGCTGATAAATGCTCTCAAGTTGCTCCAGGGACTGCTGTAGGAGAGTGAGGAATTTCTCTTCCACTCTTGTTGTTCCTAGTTGGACCATTAGTATGTTCCCAGGTGCCTGAAGTGGTAAGAATCACACTTCCAGTTTCCTAGTGACATTCTGCTTCCCCTCCCTTGAGGCTGCACAATAGGGCAAGTTTTGTATACTTTTCCAGAGCTTCCACTTCACTCCAGCCTTTGTGCTTGTTACATGTTACAGCAACTGAATTTGGTGAAAGCTATAAAGAAAGGAAATGGAAGTGAACAGAAACAATCAGCTTTCTAAAGCACAAATGGGATTTTATCACCGTACCATCGGTCTCCCAGAGAGATGGATGTACCTGCACTGCATTGTAGTTTGTAGCTATCTTGACTGTAAATGGAGCCATCTTGGCCAAGAATTTGCATGAAGCAAAATGGTGAGCTTTCAGACTTGGTTATCTTTTGTCCGTAAAATGTGTATTGGATCACTTCACACGTATTTTCTGCTTCCCACTTGAACCTAACTCATGGTTTCCTATGAGGGATATCTGTGTCACTATCCAAGTGTCATTGGGTAATCTGATTAAGAAGAGCAGTCGGGGGGCATAGGTATAATTGTTGAACAAGGTGGCACAGAAGTCCCTCGGTCCCTGCGGGATGGGGCTGGGGGGGTGCTGGATAACAGTTAATCTGTCTGCAGCACAGACATAGGGGGAGGGGAGGAAGACGAAGGGCCTTGAGGCACCCATCTTCATTTCTTGTCCCAGGGCCCATGCCAGCCTTGCTATGTCCCTGGAAGAGCTTCAACCTTAAACATTCCTGATCTCTTCTGCACCATGTAATTAAAAGATTAGAGTTAATGACTGAACTGAAAAACTCAAACAGTTCTAGTGATAACTCTAGTAAAATGCAGGGTTTGGAACATAACTTCATATCCATTTAATCTTTCCTAGACAAAGGTTTCCTAATAAGGAATCACTTCTACCTTAATGGATTAGTTTATTTTTTTTTTAAAAAAAAATCTAAAGCAATCAAACTACTAGTTTACAGTATTCTGTTTCTTGTATTTTATGATATGCCTGAGTTTCTGCTCTGCCCCCCACCCCGCCAAAAACCCCCACAAACTTTTCTTTTTAAATAGTTTCTGTATTTGTCCCTGAGTTACCATCCAGACTTGAAATAATTCATAGGTAAGAGAAAGTGCATTTTGAAAAACGATCTGAATTGACTAAGAGACTGACTAGAAGTGCAGCAGTTTTATTTCTGACAGTTTTGAGTTTCCAGATACTCTTGCAGTGTCATTTGTACATTTCCTCCTTTTGTAATGAGTTACTATACTGTTTGGGAAGAGTATAAAGACCACATAGCTAAAATGTTTATCAAGATAATGTTATTAGAGCAGGATACAATGCTATTGCTTATTTTGCCAGCACATTACTTTCTTATATGGGCCATCTCTTGCAAAGATATATGGGGCATCTTCCAGAGAAAACAACAACAATGAGATTCAGATGTTCCTGTAGGCTAGCATGCATTTCTAGAGAAGAAAAGTGGAGGGAGATGGAGGGGTGGTTGAAGGGGGAGTAGCCAGTTGCTCAGGGAGTAAGTTAGCAGAGGGTGGTTCTGCAAAGGAGGTGAAAGAGTGAACAGCTAGCAGAACAGATGATGATGAAGATGGCTGATGACCTTCAGCACCTAATCAGTTGGACTTCCTAACTTTTCTCATTCATGGAAAGCCATAACATAGATAAGGGTGAAACGACACTTTCTTGTTATTCAGAATTTATTCTCAACAGAGAACTGAGAGGCTCTCTTTAGGGAAAAATGACGAGGTTGTGCTCGCTCCATTAACTTCGGCTAAGGGGAGGGGTACTTTGGGAGGTTTGCTGCCGGGAGCCGCACGGCTCCAGTTGCGGCATACAATCAGCCAAAAGCGGGCTAGGCTCCCTTAGCCCGCTTTTGGCCAATCGTGAGAATCGCCTCATAGTGTTGTTGAAAAGGAGAAGTTCAGTGCACCCCAATCATAGCAGAGCAAGCATGTGTGAGAGGAGCAAGCCCCTTCAAGACTATCTGAAGTCAGATTCAAAAGTGAATCATGCTTATTGGGGAAGTTAGGAACTTAGAAAGAAATCTCTCTCTCTCTCTCTGAGCTTTCTGTCTTCATAATGCGGAGCAGGGAGGGAGACAGAGAAGGTGTGCGGCTAATGGAGAATGCAGGCAGTGCAGGGAGTAGGAAGGAGGAAGTAAGAGACCCCTGAGAGTATCAGTCAACCAATCAGAGAAAGCCAGAGCAGAGGGGGAGATAACAAGAGGGGAAATAAAAAGGAGGTGTACTGGTCTTGTGGGGGTGAGCATGAATGGTCCCCTTTGCTAAGCAGGGTCCTCCCTGGTTTGCATTTGAATGGGAGACTACATGTGTAAGCACTGTAAGATATTCCCCTTGGGTGATGGGACTGCTCTGGGAAGAGCATCTTCATGCCTGCGTGCAGAAGGTTGCAAGTTATCTCCCTGGCATCTCCAAGATAGGTCTGAGATTCTGCCTGAAAACCTGGAGAAGTCTCTGCCAGTCTGTGTAGACAACACTGAGATAGATGGACCAATGGTTTGACTCAGTATATGGCTGCTTCCTATGTTCCTGTGAAGAACCTGACCCGCTACCTATGCTCCTAATTAGGGATGTGCGGACTGGTCTGGCAGTCCAGTCCGGGGGTTCAGGGGTCGAACCGAAACCCCCCTCCCGGTTCCGTCCAGTCCGTGAAATTTTTTTTAAAAAATTAAAGTAGGTTTTCAGTACCTTTAGCCCCTTCGAGGGACTTGCTGAGCCACGGGGTGGTGGTGGTGGTGGTCCGTGTGGGTTCCCTCTCCCCCCGCCGGCCTTCCTCATCACCGCCGCAGCCCACCGCGGCTGGGTAACTGAGCATTTTCGGCTCTTTCGGGCCTCCGTACGAGCACGTGGCTGCCATTTTGGCGGCCGTCACGCATGCACCAATGCCCTCTGCAAGGCCATGGCCCCGGCCTCGCAGAGGGCATTGGCACATGCACGGAGACCACCAAAATGGCGGCCATGCGCTTGTACGGAGGCCCAAAAGGGCCAAAAATGCTCAGTTACCCGACCGTGGTGGTGATGAGGAAGGCCGGCGGGGTGAGAGGGAACCTGTGCGGACCCCCCCCACACACACACATACGGCTTCAGTAAGCCCCCTGAAGGGGCTAAAGGTACTTAAAACCTACTTTAATTTTTTTTGAAAAATTGCGGACCGGTCCGGGACCGGACCGGACTGGGTTCAATGCGGGGCCGGACCGAACTGGCCCGGTTCCATGCACACCCCTACTCCTAATGCCCCTAGTGGTCACTGTGATAGAAGGTGCAAACAGACAATGCAACTGGAGCTATGTCTCCAATGAGTGTCCCCCAATTCAAGATTTTTTTAAAAAATGCTTTTTGCAATCTTTCAATTAAAAATTATATTATCTTTTGTTTGGGGCTCTAGTTTCTCCTTCCAGGTGTTGTGAAAATATTCTGAAAGTGGCTGTGTTAAGTTTATCATGCACTTTCTGTGCTAAGTTCACAAGGAAATGCAGATGTACTTGCTTGTGAATGTAAGAAGATGCCCTTGAGCGGTTCTGGTAAGGCAAATGGGTTGGGCCTCCTAGACTAATGGCAGGCAGCCACTCCTTCCAAATGGTAGAAATTTGAATGTTCGACTCATCAGCATGTTTTCTTTAAGCACATCAGCCAATACAGAAAATTACTAGTCTCATAGGATAACATTTGTCCTCGGATTGAGGGACATACTGTGTGTGTTTTGGAAGGTGTGCATCGCACCTGACAGTACTTTGCTGAAGCATTTTATTGCCCCGATCATGTAGTCGAGTGGTGCTGTACAACTGTGGAGTAATTATAGGCCAAATTTTCTCCTGCTATTCATGCATGACATTTCTGTTGAAAGTAATGAGAATGCCATACATGCATCCAAGCATAGAATTTGACCCAAACAAGTATTTACTGCTTCCAAATTTCATAGTGACTGAGATACAGAATTATCTCTGAACTGCATTCCAAATGTATTATGAGAAACAGATGAAGGGCTGTTAACAAAACCCTATTCGCATTATGGATCATTATGCTGCAATTTCTCTGCAGCACAGGACAAAATAAAAACAACGATGCATTTGGGTGTGTTTTTGTGCATTATGTTTTTAGCCTTGGCTTTATTACTGCAAACCTGCCCCACTAAGCTGCAAACAGAAGCCTATTTACTTCAAATTGCGCAAGAGGTTCTGTGAGCTATTAAGAAAGGTTATTAGTAATACATTTTATTTATTGTTCAATTTTATACCGCCTTTCATAAAACATGCCAAGGCAGTTTACAAAAGTTAAAATATAATAAAGCTTCATAAAAATCACATTTAAAACATTAAAATCAGTTAAATAGTAAAAACCCCCATAAAACACCAAAAGGCCCAAAAAGACAAAACAGAAGCAGCAGAGCTGAGAGACCTGGCAGCCCCTAAGGGGTAAAAGCCTGAACAAATGAAAAGGTTTTCCATTGTTTTTTAAAAGCAGCCACAGATATCAAAGAGCAGACATTCACTGGGAGAGCATTCTAGAGGCTGGGGGCAACCACAGAGAAGGCCCTGTCCCGCATGCACGACAAATTAGCTCCTCTTAACATTGGCACATGGAGCAAAGGGCTCCCTGACAACCTTGTTGGGCAGGCAGAAACCCTTGGGACCAGGCAGTTCTTCAGATATCCTGGGCCCAAACCGTTAAGGGCTTTAAAGGTAATAACCAGCACCTTGAATTGGATCCAGAAAAAAATTGGCAACCAGTGCAGCTCTTTCAAAATAGATGTGATATACTCCAAGTGAGCAGTTCCAGAGAGAACCCTGACAGCTTCACTGTGCACCAACGGAAGTTTCCAAATATTCTTCAAGGGCAGCTGCATGTAAAGTGCATTGCAGTAATCCAGCCGCAACATGGGTAACCGTGGCCGGACCTGCCTTCTTGAGAAAGGGACGTAGCTGGCTCACAATGCAAAGCTGTGCAAAGGCATCCCTGGCCACCACCTCCTCCACCTGAGCATCCAAAACCCTCAGCCCTCAGGGACATAATGTCAGGAGTCATGGTGGGCTTCAGGGGGAAGGGGACATTGATAAAAATCACCACTCCCCTGTAGTATGTGCACAATGTATGCTGCACCAGCGCTTCATTAGTTTGGGCGTCATTCAGGTGCAGAGCCCTTTGAACTGGCCAGAAAAGAAGTGCTTCAGAAGAACTTAATTTGAACTTGAAGAACTTTACTCAGAACTTGGCTCAGACTTGAAATCTGAGACCCTGGGGATACTCCCTTGAGCATAGGAAGCTTCCTTACACTGAATCATTCCATGGGTCGTCTAGGTCAGTATTGTCTACACTGACTAGCAATGACTTTCCAGGGTTTCAGGTAGCGGCTTTTCCAAGCCCTGCCTGGAAATCCAAAGACTGAACCTGATACCTTCTGCAAGCAAAGCAGGTGTTCTGTTACTGAGCTACAGCCCCATCCCTTTAATGTCAACTCTGCATCTTCAGTGTATTGCAGCAGGTGGCAATGAGAGGCCAGAGGCAAGTGAAAGAGCAGCTGTCATTGCTGGATGAAGGCTGAACATTACTGCTGTGGCACACTCCAGCAGGTCAACAGTGAGAGGAAGAAAACAGTGCTAAATCACGATCTGTAATAATGCAACACGATGTTCCCAACAATGGCATCTGAGCTGTTGAGGTGGGGATGGGGAGCAAGGAAGGTAGAGGTGAGGCCACTGGGTGGGTGGAAAATCCGTTAAGGGTGGCAGAGAAGGAGGTGAGGAGGAGAGGTGATGCCTGGAGCAGGGTGCCTGCACTCGCCACCCTAATAGCACACTCACCATCTGAGGCTGATGCCTCACCTTATCTCATGGGGGAGGGCTCCTGTATATCTTAAATGTGTTTATGTCAAGTGCTTTAAAAAAAAATCTTAGCCACAATTAAAATGTGAATGCTTTTGGTTTCCTGTATGTATTAATGCATATACCTTTTCCATTTCTCTGTCATACCATCATACATTGTGCATAGTCTGTAAACTACAATTAGTAAAGAAAACGGCAGCCAGATGGGTCTCTGGGACAACACAAAGGGACCAGATAACACCGGTGTTAAAAGAATTGCAGTGGCTGCCAGGGGCGGAGCCACCATTGGGTGAATGGGTTCAAAGAACCTGGGCCACGCCCAATCAGGGGCCATGAGCACAGCCCCAGACACGCCCCTTGTGTCTGATGTCAGATGCGGGGACATTATTTCAGTCCCAAACGGGGCCGCGCGGCCCAGTTTGGAGCCGAAATCGGCCCACGCTGCATTGGCAGTGGGGCTGGAGTGACTCTCCCCGCCTTTAAGGAGGGGAGAACTGCTCCTGGTCCTGCTGCCAACGCAGCAGGGGAGATTGATCCCCCTCCCAAATGGGACCACGCGGCCCCGTTTAGGAGAGAGATTGGCCAGTGCTGCATTGGCAGTGTGGCCAGAATGGCATCATTCTGGCCCACACTGCTCAAAGCAGCTTGGGCTGATCTCCTTCCAAACGGGGCCGTGCGGCCTCATTTGGAAGGGAGACCATGCCCCCGTGTTTGACAGCACACTTGGGGACATGGCTAGCTGGGCTCGTCTGATGTCAGATGTGGGGGGCGGAGCCAAGGGGCTGCAGCAGCCACACATGGGCAGCCACCAGCCTGGCTCCGCTCCTGCTGGCTGCCAATATGTTTCTGGGTGAAATACAAAGTGCTGGTTATTACCTATAAAGCCCTTAACAGCTTGGGTCTAGGCTATTTAAGAGAGTGCCTCAGGGGCGTAGCAAGGTTGGAGTGGGCCCAGAGACAAGATTTTAAAATGCCCCCCCCCTCACTGAAGCTCAGCTCAGGAAGTAAAGAAATCTTAAATGAGGCTGAATAGTGGTAACAAAAAGCATAGTAAAATTTCTATATATATAAAACCTATGTGCCACAATAGAACATCACCCTAAATTATTTTTTTTAAGGTTTTGTAAATTGTGGACGATGCAAGTCATTTAATGGTACTAGAGAAAGACATGCTGTTCTGGTTGCTGCAGGTCTTAACACTCACATCAGTTTCGGAGGATGAATACAGTTGAAGGAAGCCCGGGCGGGTGCGTGGCTAGGGGAGTCAGTCATGTGACTTGCCTCTGGGGGGCCCCCAAGGCAGTGGGCCCTCAGAAAACTGTCTCCCCTTGCCCTATTATAGTTATAACCCTGGAGTGCCTCCTTTGTAATAAACCCTGCCGCCTGTTACGATCTTCTGGAGAGGTCTGGTTACGGTTGCACCAGTTCATTTGGTGGTTACCCAGGACTGGGCTTTCTCTGTGGCTGCCCCAGGGCTTTGGAATATGCTCCCTGCTGAAACAAGAGCATTTCCCTCTCTGCTAGTTTTCAGGAAGACCCACAAGACTCTCCTATTTTCATAGTCTTTTAATTAGAGTTAATTTTAATCATTTTAATAATTTGTTTTAACTATTTTATTCTATTTTTATTTTGTCATGTTTTTTAATCTGTGATTTTTAAATATTTTAAATTTTTTATACCACCTAGAGATGTACATATCAGGTGGTATAAAAATATGATAAATAAATAAATAAATACATAAAGGTTAAGTTGTGCTGTCGAGTTGGTGTCGACTCCTGGCAACCACAGAGCCATGTGGTTTTCTTTGGTAGAATACAGGAGGGGTTTACCATTGCCATCTCCCATGCAGTATGAAATGATGCCTTATTATTATTATTTCTTGTTTACACAGTCAGACAGGTGTTATTGACTGGTTTGTTTTATCCAGACATCAAGTCTTCTTCTTCTTCTTCTTCTTCTTCTTCTTCTTCTTCTTCTTCTTCTTCTTCTTCTTATTATTATTATTATTATTATTATTATTATTATTATTATTATTAAAAAGTTTATACCACCCTTCCAAAAGGCTCAGGGCGGTTTACATTAAAACACCATTAAAATCAATTGACAAAACAAAAATTATAAAAGACATAAAATAATAATTAACCATTAAAACATCATAAAACACCAATTAAATAGCCAAAACAATTTAAAAACAAGTTTTTAAAAGCTGAGAAAGCTTGGTTAAAGAGATGAGTTTTCAGAAGTTTCTTAAAAATTGCCAGAGATGGAGAGGCTTGTATCTTAGTAGGGAGCGCATTCCACAATCTTGGGGCAGTAGCTGAGAAGGCCCGTCTCTGTGTAGCCACCAAACAAGTTGGCAGCAACTGGAGACTGACCTCCTCAGATGACCTCAGTGGGCAGTGGGGCTTATACTGAAGAAGGCGTTCTCTTAAATACCCAGGGCCTAAGCCGTTTAGGGCTTTGTAAGTTATAACTAGCACTTTGTATTTTGCCCAGAAACCTATTGGCAGCCAGTGTAGCTCCATCAACAGAGGAGTAATGTGGTCTCTCTGAGATGACCCAGAGACCAACCTGGCTGCCGCATTCTGAACCAACTGAAGTTTCCGGACTACGTACAAAGGCAGCCCCACGTAGAGCACATTACAGAAGTCCAGTCTGGAGGTTACCAACAAATGGACCACTGTTTTGAGGTCATTGATCTTGAGAAACGGGCGCAGCTGGCATATCAGCCGGAGCTGATAGAAAGCACCCCTGGCCACCGCCTTAGCAGCTTCCTATAATGCTGCTGCCTGATATAGGTGTATACCAGCGGGGATTCAAACCAGCAACCTCTTGCTCCCTAGGCAAGTTACTTCCCCGCTGCGCCATTAGGTTACATACTCCCTATGTGGTCCATTTTCTCCTACAAGTAAATGTACAATCCATGCAATGGCACAAGTGATAGTGCAGTCAAACACAGAAAGCAGGCTTACTTATCCATTATCTGTATCATCCCCACCATAACTCTTCTTCACCTCACTTATCACATTAATTAATCTTTGCCCACTGTCTCGCAGGAGAGATTTACACTTCAGCACTACGCAAGACAAATGGTTTTGTAAAATAAAAGTAAGTACCATACAACTAAAATTAGCACTAAGCTTCTCACGCCATACATGATGCTAGCTGTATGGTTACTGAAGGGGAGATGATGTGCAAATTAATTAACTTCCAGTACCTAGATTTACAGACTTAAATTTGGTTTTGGAGGATTCTCAGTATTCTGTATTGTTTCATCATTGCTCTATTTTCTCTTGCTTTGTGGCAAGCAACAACTTGGTGGGGATATTAATTAGGGAAACAAGGGAGGGGAAAAGAGCTCAAGTACACTCCCCCCAGTACTACGGCTATGATCAAATGGGCAGCCTCTCCCCGCATCACAATTGCATTTTATTAAATCCAGTCACAGATCTCCAACAGTATCTAACATGCAGTTTGGCCATAGTACCTTAAATGGTAGGAAGTATCCCAAATGCAATGCCACAGCAATTCCTTTTGGGTACAAAGGCTGGGTGTGGGAATTAGATTTGCTGGAAATGTCAATCATAGAGATTAGGAAGCAACAACGCCTGTGTATTCTACAACACAGGAAGACTGCGGTGTATTCTGCAGCACAGCCAAAGAGGGGCAGGAAACTGAATTGAATAAGAACTAGCTCAAGAAAGCTCACTACAACGAAAAAGGTCACATGTGAAAGTATGCCCCAAAAGTGGCTTTGCAGAGCAATTTTATGCATCCTGTGTGCAGTAGAATTGCCAAGTCTGATTGAAGCTCTTCCAGGAAATGTTTTCCAGTATTCCCTGCTCCTCCCGGCAATATTTTTCACAGTATCAAGCCATTAAGATATCTAGGATTGCTTTCAGTAGTCACGTGGAGATTGATGCTGATTCCCACAGACCCATCCTGGGGCTGGGAACCTCAGTGTACAGTGGTGTCTCACAGACTCTGCTGCCTGTGGTGTGTTTGGTTAATCCATTCCTTGATCCAGGCCAGCTTCTGAATGGGGCTTTAGTTAATTGTATTCCAGTCCTGGAGGACGGGGATAACGAACAGTCAGCAGCGAGAGTACTGAAAAGCAGTCTGCCCTTCTCTCTCTCCCTACATAATATCGATTTCATTAAACTATTAATGTTCCTGATTCCACTCCACTGCCTTGTCCTTGCATAGTACACCTCTTTCCCTTGGATTCTACACTGGTGACTAGGGATGTGCGAAACGTTTCGGATACAAAACGTTTTGTTGTTTTGGACCTCCATTTTGTGGTGATCTCTGAGTCAGTCTCCATTTTGTGTTTGACATCTCTTTGAATTTCCCACCCTTCCAGCCTTCTGATCAGTGACCTAAATCATGGGCTGACCCGCTGACAATTCCCTCCTTGTTCCCCATGGGCTCTTTTGCTTCTTCCCACTCTTTACTGACCCCACATTGGCCAGGGGAAGGGTTGCTAACCTATGGGGTGCTGGGTTCTGCTGTTTCTGTGGTGTTCTGAGTGTAGATTCTCTGGTAGCATATGAGAGTGGATTCTTGTTTTTCACTGAAAATCTCATATGCTACCAGAGAATCTACAATGAACACCTCAGAAATAACAAAACCCAATAGCCCACAGGCTTGTGGGTGTGGGGGTGGTTGGCACCCTATGTGCACTACACAACCCCTCGCTCTGGGCAACCCCAGCGCCCCCCAAGTGGAATTATGGGGCTGCTGAAACCTCCATTATTCCCCATGGGAGAAATCTTAAAGACACGTAAACTTCAACAAATCACAAAAGACCAGCCCTTTGCCCAATTCCTTTGAAATAATTCTGGAAGTTTCCTTGCCCCCATTGGGCACTACCACCCACCACACTCTGCTCTGGGTCATCCCTTTCCCCTTGATTTGAAGAGATACATTTGCTGGAATCCCCATTATTCCCTACGGGAAAATTCTTAAAGATGTGTAAACTTTAAAAAATACACAAAGAAAATCAGCCCTTTGCCTAATTCCTTTGAAATTTGGGTGGTAGCTTCCACCCATTGGACACTACCAGCACCACCCACTCTTTTTGCCCTGGGACCCTTTTTAAAAATCCAAATCAATCCGGATTCGGAAAATTTGGCTACAAAACAAAACAGGGCTGATTCGGATTCAGAAAATTTGGGTACAAAACAAAATGGGGATGTTTCGATTTGGATACAAATCAAAACAAGAAAATTCCAAAATGCACACCCCTACTGGTGACTAGAGTGGCTAAGAACCGAGGAGAGTTCTTAGGGAGGAGAGCTGGTCTTGTGGTAGCAAGCATGACTTGTCCCCTTAGCTAAGCAGGGTCTGCCCTGGTTGCATATGAATGGGAGCCTCTCTGGCATCTCCAAGATAGGGCTGAGAGAAATTCCTGCCTGCAACTTTGGAGAAGCCACTGCCAGTATGTGTAGATAATACTGAGCTAGATGGACCAATGGTCTAACTCAGTATATGGCAGCTTCCTATCTTTCTATGTTCCTAACCACTCCATAAGCCGACCAACATACACAACTCCCTTAACAGAAAGTAATAGAGAGTGGAGAAGGCCTACAAGACACAGAGAGGACAAAAGGAAGGCAAGGGACAGAAACAAAGACACACCATTCTTCTAACCAGCGATTACTATCTCTTTGGAATTTGGAATTCTGACTTTTTCTTCTTCATGGAGATGACAGACTGTGTAACACAAGCTTTTTGTAGTAGCCTGCTTTTGAGTGCAGCAGCCATCTTATTCTTATCTACTGTATAGTCTCTTAGCTCTGTTTGAAGGAGTGGAGTGGCAGCCATTTTGAGCGCTTCTTTTATTCAGTGGCACAGACAGCATACTTTTCCAACAGTGACTGGTTCCTCTTCCAGAGCTTCCACCTTTGTTGTTATCAATATGCTTCCTGCCTTTCCTGAATTTGCTACACATGACTCCCACTCTACATTGGGACCTAGATGGGACCTCTGACTTGAAAGACTGGGAAATCTATTTCTTGTGATAAAAGAAAATTACTCCACCACCAAGTAGGCAATGTGGTTACATTCTGCAGGCAGTATAGTTCACCAGATTTTCAAAACATTACCTGATAGTAGAAATGGTGATGATTATGAAAAGGCAAAGCTAACACTCACCAAGTATTTTAAGCCCTGCAAAAAGATAGACTTCGAGCAGTATATATTCAGGCAAGCATGTCAAAAGAAAGGAGAAAGTAATGATGCATATCACACCCATCTTCGTCACCTTGCACAGTCCTGTGCATTTACAAACACAGACAACGAGATAAGGACACAGAAAATATAAGGATGTTCCTTACCTCAGCCAAGCTTCAGCGACAAATTCTATGTGAACCCCAGATGACCCTCACCAAAATATTGGATACTGCTCGAGCAAATGAAGTGTTTGAACAACATGCCCAACTGATTGAGCAAGGGAGCTATGCCCCACAAATGGAAACTCTGTGTGTGTGTGTGTGTGTGTGTGTGTGTGTGTGTGTGTGTGTATATATATATATATATATATATATATATATATATATATATATATATATACTGTACAAAATTTTCTCGAGCTACCTACCCCATCTTCAACCATGCAGTATGTGCCTGAGCAGAAGGTCAAACAAGTTTGTTACAATCGTGGATCTTATCCCCACAAGGGGGTTTGCCCTGCCAGGGGCACAACTTGCCAATGCCATGGCTGTAGGAAAAAGAACCACTTAGCAACAGTCTGCAGGTCCTCACAAATTACCTTGTGTCCTCACCAGCAAGGTCATGGGCAGGGAAATGCTCTTCAGGGTGATCTTCCTCAGGAAGCTAACTCATACAACTATACTGTTTGTTCTCCAGCCCCACTTACTTCTGACCATAATGGTCCACCTCATCGCCATGTTTTCATAGAAGGATACAAAGTTCCTCTTTTAATTGATACAGGAGCAACTATATCAACCATGATACTTTGTGGGGTGACTCTGGGCCATTCACTTCTCTCTCAGCCTAACCTACTTCACAGGGTTGTTGTGAGGAGGATCTTAAGTATGTAGTACACCACTCTGGGCTCCTTGGAGGAAGAACGGGATATAAAATGTAACAACAACAACAACAACAACAATATTCTGTGATGATATCTATAATAACAGCAACAATATTGATAATAAAATTCAGTCATCCCAGGTCCTTGAGAAGGACTTGATGTCTGGATAAAACAAACCAGTCAATAACACCTGTCTGACTGTGTAAACAACAACAACAACAACAATAAAAATAATAACAACTATAAATGTGATGGCCAAGTGTGACTATGATGTACTTCCTCAGAAACCGCTGCTGGTGCAATTCCAACTCTGTTGCCTCTGTGTGACATGTTCCAGGCACATCTTACTTTCCAGGACACATCTGTTTATACCTCCCATGCATGTTGCACCTAGTGGTGATACCTTGATCTCCTGTGACAAGGCCAACGCCTTGGGACTCATCACAATGCTCCAGACTATATTCCCTGATCCACTGCCTTTAAACCTCCACCAGTATGAGCACATGTTTCAAGACATTGGAAAGTTGAAAAGGAAGCAAGTAAAACTTCACATTGTTGAAACAGTTCAACCAGTTGCCCTGCTACACAGATGTATTCCTTTCCATATTAGGAAACTGATTGAAGAAGAGTCAAGACACTTGGAGGAACTTGATATAATCGAGTGCATGGATGGCCCTACCCCATGGGTCTCCCCCATAGTTGCTGCCCCAAAACCTAAACAGCAGGGCAAAATCAGGATATGTGTGGACATGTGTCTCCCCAATCAAGTCATCAAGCAGGAGAGACACATTGCTCCCACTGTGGATGACATCATTGCTGATCTTAGTGGAACCAAATTTTTCTCCAAGGTTGATCTTACTGCTGACTACCATCAACTTGAACTCTACCCTGATTCTAGAGTTGCTAACCCATGGGGTACTGGGTTTTGTTGTTTCGGAAGTGTTCTGAGTAGTTTGGTAGCATATAAGATTTTCAATGACAAGCCATGAATCCACTCTCATCTGCTAACCTTAAAGACACATAAACTTCAAAAATCATTTAAAAATCAGCCCTTTGCCCAATTCCTTTCAAATAATTCTGATAGCTTCCTGGCCCGCCTTGGGCACTACCACCCACCACACTCTGCTCTAGGCCACCCCTCCCCCCCCCGACATGAAGCTATACATTTGCTGACACCTCCATGCTTCTTTATGGAGAAAAACCTTAAAGATGCATAAACTTCAAAAATCACTTAAAAATCAGCCCTTTGCCCAGTTTCTTTCAAATAATTCTGATAGCTTCCTTGCCCACCCTAGGAACTACCACCCATCACACTCCACTCTAGGACACCCCTTCCCCTGCAACGTGAAGCTATACATTTGTTGCAATCCTAATTATTCCCTATGAGGAATTCAAAAATACTTTAAAAATTCACCAATAATGAGAGAAGTGTCCAATTGCCTTGGGGTTTTGTGGGTGGTAGGCACCCCTGTCTGTCTACCACCCACCCTGCTTTTGTGCCCCTAGGTGCTCCACAATAGGGTATATGGGCTGGTTCTGGTCCCATTATACTCTATGAGAAAAAATAATTAAAAATATTTCAAATATTCATAAAAAATCGTAGGAGTGTCCCAATTGCTTCAGGGTTTGGGTGGTTGTTGGCACCCATGGGTGCTCCACAATAAGGTATAATGGCCTGGTTCAAGTCCCATTATACCCTATGAGAAAAAAATAAAAATAATTTTCAAAAATTCATTTAAAAAAATTGTACGAGTGTCTGATTGCTTTGGGGTTTGGGTACCAGGTACCCCTGGATGCCAGCTACCATCGTACCAATTTTTGGATGTCTGAACCAGTTCTAACTAGTTCAAACCAGTTAGAATCGAACCACCCCCTGGTTCAGTTTGAATTCGAACCTGCAGCTCGAACCTGATGGCTGGTTTGGTTCGAATTCGAACCTTTGAACCACCCTGGTTCGAATTTGAACTGGTTCAAATTTGAACCGGTTCACACATCCCTACCTGGAATTGATGTCCTTGCTGAACAATGTGTGCAATCTTGCTCTCTGTGCCAGGCTGCGGTTTCTCGGAGTCCCTTGGCTCCACTGCATGTTTCTCCTCTTCCTTCCTCACCATGGGTGGAGGTCAGTGTTGATTTTTGTGATCTCTCCAATGGTGAACATTTGTTGGTTGTCACTGATGACTATAGCCATTTTCCAGTGGTGAAAATGCTTACCAGCACTTCAGCTAATACTGTAATCCCCAAATTTGATAAGATTTTCTCTTCATATGGCATACCAGCTGTTCTCAAAAGTGACAATGGACTGCCTTTTCAGAGCTTCTAGTTTGCTCAATTCTCAGGCTATCTAGGTTTCAAACATCGAAAAATCATGCCGTACTGGCCGCAGGCCAATGGGGAAGCTGAGAGCTTCATGAGGATACTCAAGAATGTTCTCCAGATTGCCACAGCAGAGGGTGCCATTGTGAAACAAGAATTATTTTGTTTCCTCCAAAGCTACAGGTCCCCTCTGCACTGCCGTACCAGTGTGGTACTAGCTACTCTTATGTTTGGCAGACAAGTTCGAACAAAATTGCCTCAACTTGACACTCCATGTCAGGACCCTGTTTTACTTCAATGTGATGAAGACACGAAGAGTGCAATGAAACAGTACACAGATCTAAACAGGTGAACCACTGTACTACCATTGAAAGTGGATGACATGGTTCTAGAGAAAAACCTTCAGCCTTGGAACAAACTGTTATTATCCTTTTATCCTGCACCATATCAAATAAAGCAGATAAAAGGTACCATGATCACAGACCAGAGGGGTAATCACAAAGTCACAAGAAATATAATTCACTTCAAACCAGTGCAGAGCACACATCAGGCTTTCAGTTCACCCTTCAGATAATGATGACTCCATACCCAGTGACAATGTCACCCCATCCAGTTCTCCTGATCCACCAGTGTCTACAGCCCCATGTGATCCTGAGCAGTGCCATTCACATTACCTGCAAAGGATCAATTGTCAAGCTCCACGCTATTTGCAGGACTATAGTGTATAGCAGTAGCTGGTAATGCATCTGTGGACCAACCTTTGATCTGTGTTTTTGTTTTATGACTATAGTTTTGTGTTCCAAATTTTGTTGGTATTTTGATGGGGCTGATCTTTTATTTTGGGGGAAAGGAGGGTTGTGGTGTTTTTGGTTAATCCATTCCTTGACCCAGGCCAGCTTTTGAATGGGGCTTTAGTTACTTGTATTCCAGTCCTGGAGTAGAGGTGGGGCTAACAAGCAGTCAGCAGCAAGAGCACTGAAAAGCAGTTTGCCTCTCTGTACATAATATCTTTCATTAAACTATTAATATCCATGATTCCACTCCACTGCCTTTTCCTTGCATACCACAACTCTTTCCCTAGGATTCTACACTGCTCACACCCATTTTATGCTGGGATCCTGCATGTCCTATCCGTCCACACTGCAGGTAGCAAAGAATATAGGATAATTACAGGCTGTGCAGCCCACACAAGAGAAATTGTTTAATCAAACTGCACAAAAGGCATCTGGAGCTCTTTTGCTCATTGCAGTGTAAAGCACAGAAGTTTATTTATTTATATGATTTATTTATTTGATTTATATTGATTTAGCAGAGAGGGAAATCAGGCCCATAGACACACAAAAAGGGTGGGCACATGCAATTATAGAATTTATTAATAAAAAATATAATTTTTTAATGTGCCAAGTGCTTATCAGTCATCCCAGTGAATTTGATAGAACTGATTCCTGAAGACTCCAGGCCCTTCTGGAGGGCCAGCATCTCTAATGCATAGAGGTGTCTCTTGCCATCCCTATCCAACCCCAGCACAGCATTCTTCAGTGGTTCTTGCTGCTATCTACTTTATGTTTCTTTTTAGATTGTGAGCCCTTTTAGGACAAGGAACCATCTAATTACTTTTTCTATGTAAACTGCTTTGTTATTGAAAAGAAACATGTATATGCATATACATATGCGTGTGTATATATTCATATCCGTAATAAGGGGCTAGAATATTGGAAGGGGGGAAGGAGGTTTACTGCTTACTTAAAAACTGGGTGAAAGTCTGCCTGCTTGTTTTTTCTTATGTCTCTGTCAGTAAGAGTACAGCTGGACGTGACAGTGGGAGATCTGTGATAAGATCGCCTCCATTTTTTATTTTTTATTTTAAATGAATAGATGCCAGCCTGCCACCTGTGGGAGGAAGGAATGGCTCAGATCAGAATTGTGGCATGGCAGAGAGGCCATTAATCCTTTCTTCACTGGACGATTTTCCTAATGAAAATCTCACACATATGCACGTACACACACACACACACACACACACACACACACACACACACACACACAAACCTGTTATTTGCTTGGTGGTTGAAAACTTAAGAGGTATCAACCATACCTATAAGCAGCTTGGCCTTTAAAGCACAGGCATAGCAAGGTTGAAGTGGGCCCTTGGACAGAAAGTGAAGATGGGCCCCTGAGCCTTTCCCACCTCCCTGCCTTCTTCTGAGTGGTGGGAGCTGAAGAGCAAAATGCAAGTTGTTGCTCAGCTGGTGGAGGTGGGGGTGGGGCGGCCCTGGGGCCCTCTCCCTGTCCCTGCTTCAAAGGGCAAGAAATTTACTTTAAAAAGAAACAAAAGGTAAATGTTCAAGATAAGAGCCTAGAATATTGCCAAAGGAGCCACTCCTCCAAGCCCCCCCCTTCTATGGCCCATCCCAACAGAATTGTGCAAGACTGGAAATAATAAAACAATGATGGGTAAAACACTTTGAAGCTATTCTCACACCAGTGGAAAGCGGGCTAAGGGTGCTTAGCCCGCTTCTCACCGATCCTGAGACTCACCGGGCTCACAGCCGAGCCCGGTTTAGTCCAAGCGAGTAACCCGCTTAATTGCCCCTGCCTTAAGCCCAGGTTAGCAGAGCAAGCACTCTGCTAACCTGGGCTTTCCAATCGTGAGTTGCCGTGGTAACGGAGCCAGCAATTGTGTGGGCTGTTGGTTTGGCCACCCGGAGCAGACTGATTGCTCATCTGCTCCTCGCAAACCCCATCCAGGCTCTTCTCACTGATTGTGAGAAGAGCCTCTTCATGTGATTATTTTGGAGGTGAGATATAGAGGCGGTTCCCACGATAATTGGGAACCGCCGAGATGCGGTTTGTGAGGAGAGCAGGCTTAGCCAGCTCTCCTTGCCGATGACCCGTCAGTCGGCTGTGGGCGGCTGAACCGGCTGCCCACACGACTGTCTGCTCCATTACGGAGCCGGCGGAGTCTGGGGAGTCTGGGGGTCGTGTGGCATGGTAGAGCGCGCAGGGCATGCTGGAGAGACCCCCGAGCCAGGAGGCCGCATTTAGCCTCCCCACTGGGGGGTCTCCTCGTGAGTTGCCGTGGCACAGAGGAGCACTCGCTCCGCTAACCTCAGCTAAGAGGACAGGGAAATAGTGGGGTTTGCTGCCGGGAGCTGCGTGGCTCCCGTGGCAGCAGACGATCAACAAAAAGCAGGCTAGGCTCCCTGAGCCCGTTTTTGTTGATTGTATGAATCCCCTCACTCTAGATTAGAATTAGCATGACTAGCAAATACTCATACCATTGACAACTTTTAATCCCAAATCACACATCCTAAAGTAACGTTTTCAAATTACTTGGTTTTGTCTGCTGCCAGATGAAAAGTTACTGCTTCTGCAGACCTCTGAAGCTACTGTTCAACAAATGGTGCTGACCCCAAGGAAGGCTGAAAATCAATGTCAGGGTCATTGACATTCAGCAGGTAGCTGGACACTGACAAATGATATCAGTCTCTTTTGATGCATTAAAAAAAGGTGAAGATGCATTATTCTGTATGTAAATAAATAATTAGATTTCAAGAATGGCACCCTGAGGTTTTGCAAGCAGAGTAATTAATAGTTCAGTATGGACCTACAAAGAACTGATTCTACACATGTCACTTAAAGCACTATTGAGGGCCAAAATAGATATGTGGGAGATGTGGGAAAACTCACCCAACATTTTCCCCCCTGAACTGAAAAGTAGCTTCAGAGACTGTGCTCAGGAACAGAAAGGGAGAGTTTGCTTTTTAACCCCTTTCCTTCCTCCTGTTTTTTCTGCTCAAAATTGTCACAGCTCAGCTGTTTCCTCACCTTTTGGGGAGAAGGAATGGGGTTTCCATAAAGATATAGGGTACTCCTACAAAAAGAGGTTAACCAAGGTAATTTTGGAGCCTGGATCTACTAAAGGCCATTGGAGGCCTCTCCGCTGAAAGTTAAGCATCATTTTTTAACATGTTGGTTCTTGAGGGCACAAATCATACCACCAAGCACAGACTAAAGACAATTTGGGGTTTCCCAGAGGGTGTGGAGGCCCTGGACTTCAGCCCCGAAGTCCATGGGTAAGAGCGCTTCTGCCCACAAACAGTAAAGCAGTATGGAAGGGGCTATTTTGAAAAGAGAAACACTGGGAGAGAAAAAGGTTAAGCAGTCCTTCTCCTAAGGTTTAATAGTCCATCTCTGTTAAAACTGGCAGCCTCCCACACCTACTTTTCAGTAAAAGAAAACAAAGTTTCATTGATGCATCTTATATGTATTTTCTCGTTTAGCCACTGTTGGTGTGCATGTGAACAACGACAGGAATGCAAATGTACTTGTATCAGGTGTTTAACTTGATTGATGGCCCTGTAGGAATTTAGGTCCTCCACCCACCATGTTTTAATATGACCTACATATTTTGAAATACTTAAAACAAACAAAATTTTCCCCATATGGAAGTGTCCTTTTGGTCATCAGCAGGCATCATATTTAAAAGTTAGGAAATTGTTCACCTTATTCCTCAAAATACATTCCACTGCAACAATAACTCTGGATTGGAGAGCTCTGAGTCTGTAGATATTTGAGTTTGATTGCTCAAAATCCTGTATAAAGCATGCAGGAGAGAGATGGGAAAGAGAAAAAGGACTTCACTGTTGCATATTTCTCTCTGAACTAGAGCAAAAAGGTGAAGATGGGAGAAGGAAAGACTAGGAAGCGGAAGTCCTGATTCTGAACCAAACTTTTTTCTGCCTTAGATGAGCAGAAGAAGAGGGCAAGGTAGAAGGGAAAGAACATGGATAAAACCCTCAAAGTTCAGCAAAAGAAAAGAGACGAGGCACAAGCGAGCAAAACCGGGCTAAGGGAGCCCAGCCAGTTTTGCTTGCTCGTGAGAACCGCCGGGTTTGTGGGCGAGCCTGGCGGCTACATGGCGGCAAGCCCAGAGAGCTGGTCTTGTGGTAGCAAACTTGACTTGTCCCCCTAGCTAAGCAGGGTCCACCCTGGTTGAATCTGAAAGGGAGACCATATGTAAGCACTGTAAGATATTCCCCTCAGGGGATGGAGCTGCTCTGGGAAGAGCAGGTTTCAAGGCCCCTTTCTGGCTTCTCCAAGATAGGGCTGAGAGAGACTCCTGCCTGCAACTTTGAAGAAGCCACTGCCAGTCTGTGTAGACAATACTGAGCTAGATAGCCAATGGTCTGACTCAGTATGTGGCAGCTCCCTATGTTCCTATTGGGATGTTTGTAATTATTAAGCCCACTGCCCGGCTACACATCCCTGTCTCCTTTACCCAGCCTGGCTAGGCTTATCGGTCCAGCCTCAGAGCAGGGTCAGGGAGGGGGTCGAGCACCACCCTGTGCCTCCTCCATCCCAGGCTGCTTGCTCCTTGTTGCTTGTCCCTCTGGGGGGCCCTGACACTATCCACCAGCCAGCCTCTCATCTCCGACCGACTCTTTATATGCCTTCTTACAGGCAATGCATCGCCTGTCCCCAATTACGGGGCCAACACCCCTCTTTATTACCTGTTATTGACAACCCTTTACAGTTGTTGCCAATGCCTCTCCCCCTTCTCCCTCCTCCTGCTCAGACCCCCTCCCTTCGGGAAGCATGCTGCTGATGCAATCCTTGGACACCTCCCTTTCGGCCTTATCAGAGCTCTTCTTCTCCTCCACTGGAGCTGAGTCCCTGCCCATTGGTAGTCTTTCCTCTGTCTCTCCCCGACTGCCACCTGTCCCTGTTGCCTTTGGCCCGCCCCCTCACCACTCTGTGCTCGGAGGTAAAGGCTGCTGGCCTTGTCGGACACCCACTTATGGAGCCAGGGGCAGAGCCACCATTCGGCCAATGGGTTCAAAGAACCTGGGCCACACCCAATCACAGCCAAGAACCCGGACCACGCCCAATCACACCCAATCACGCCTCGACATGCCTCCTGCATCTGACATCAGATGCCGGGGTGCTCCTGTGCAGCCCCCGTTCAGGAGTTAAAGGGCTGCGCTGCAAACCCCGTGCCAGCAGAAGTTTAACTCCCGGCCACTTGATGTTAAATGGCTGGCATTGCATTCACGGCACGGCCCAAAGTGGCTCTTCCCTGCAGGGAACGCAGCGCCAGCCCGAGTCTAGCTCCTGAAGGGGCCACGCATCAGGCCCTGTGCCGGCCTGACTCGCACCCTCCCAAACGGAGCTGTGGGGCTCCGTTCGGGAGCCAGGCCATGCCCCCGCATCTGACATCAGATGCTGGGGAGTGGCTAGCCCCCGCGTCTGATGTCAGACACAGGGGCCGGGGTGAGTGGGGCCGCCGCCAAGGCTGCACACAGGCCGCTGGTGGTCAGGCTCTGCCACTGTATGGAGCCACACTCTTAAATGAGGTTAATGGAGTGAGTGCTCAGTTGTGTATCTGCCATGGCTGCTCGCAGCTGCCAGGTGAGCCGCGGCTGGGTGTGGAAACATCGGAATGCAGCTGTCGCTCATCTGGGTGGACAATCAGCTCACCCAAGGAGGGTTCTTTGATCATCTTTGGGGAGAGAGGGTCAAGTTCACTCTCCCTGTGGACCCCCTTTCAGCTCTGCACACTGATCGTGTGTAGAGCCTTAGTGACAAAGGCGGTAGAAGCCAGTAAGTTGTCCCTGGTGCTGGCTTTGCTTTCTTGAGGATATCTCCAACACAGTCTCTAGGCAGGTTCACACAATCTGTCAAATCTGTAAGTGGGGAAAATGTTAGGGATATGTTTGGAACCAAGAGAGCATGCTCCCAGAGGGCATGATGTCCAAAGCCCCCAATACAGTTCCCATACTCTCTGTCTGATATTCACCTGACATTCTCCACCTGACTTCCAAATCTTGGATATCAAAGTAGGGGAAAACCACAGGAAGCACACTCTATCTATCTATCTATCTATCTATCTATCTATCTATCTGTCTGTCTATTCAGGATTGTTAAATCTATCTATTCAGGATTGTTTGTTTGATTGATTTATATACTGCCCTTCCAAACAGGGGCGTAGCTATAATTGAACGAAAGGGTTCAAAGAACACGGGCCCCCACCTCCTGAGAGCCCTCCAGCTCCATTCCTCCCTATTTTCTTCATTGTCTCCCTCACTCTGGGGGGCCGCCCGAGAGAGGGATGAACACGGGCCCCCTCTCCCCTTGCTACGCCCCTGCTTCCAAAAATGGCTCAGGGCGGTTAGACACCGATTTCTGGGATTGCACCCAAGTCTAATTGCAAGGCAGAATGGCTCAGTATCTAAAGGTGGAAGGTGAGCAGGTGGAAGAAGGTGTGGTCCCATTTCAATAACAAACAGTAGAATTTGGTGATAATGCATATTGACTGAAGAATCCCATTGGCAGAATCCCAAGTGATCATTAATGTGCTTTAAAATGAACATATGGTTTCAGCGTAGATCTCTGTTAATGTGGATGATCTTTTGGAAACAGCATGATTGACTAAAGCACTGTCCAAAGAGAAATTAGTTTAATTAGGACATTAACTGATGGACTGGCTATTAATCCATTCAAGCTTTGATCACAAATTAAAATACGCTCACAAAACAGTTAATTAGGAAAGTCAGTTGGTGTCTGCATGTGGTAGAGGTATCTTTGCTTGATTAAAGGAAATATTACACTGAGAGAGTGGAAATGATGCAGCTTTGAACATAAACAGAGGTGCAGAATACAGAAGCACCTCATGCTTCCTGATCTCTTTGCTGCTTCATCCATGGTAGAACATTCTTAACTCTCTCTCTGCAATGAGTTGTGAAAGCTCCCATTGGGGAGACAGCTTGTACACCTTACTGTGAAATGAATGCCAAAGTTCTACTTTAGATGTACAGAAAAGCATGGAAACAGGAGGTGGTTGTGCTTCCGGTTCTCTCTACATATTTCTAGTGTCTGAAGCTGCTCTTTCTATCCCAGTCATATCAATAATTTGTAGAAATGGGGGTCATACTGCTGCTATTTCAAACAATATATAAGAGAAGGATAACATTAATTCAACACCCAGTAGACTCCCATGAGCCACTTCTATATTCTTTTGTACCCAATAATATCAATTCCTGCTTCTGGTTAGCAAATTTGCCCCCAAACTCCCATTGCTGGCATCATCTACCAGCAAAAAGTGTTTTACTCCTTGAGTTTTATCCCAGACAAGGAAACAGCAGCAGCAGAAGAGAAAGAGCCATACTAGACATTATGAGGACATGATTTATATATAAATTGCAGAGAGGAATTAATTTAATATTAAAATAAGTACGCGAGGGAAGAACATTGACCCTTCCCCACTCCCTCACCTTACCTCCTTACCTGCTGCTCTTGGTTTGCTCCAGCCACTTGTCTCCATTCCCAGTTCTCAAAATGGAAATTATTTGGGAACAGTCCCATATATGTGAATGGGACAATGAAAAGAAATATGTGTTTGCCACCATCATGTCCAGTCTGGCACAAAAAAGACTTTTTAAAGGACCAATGGTCAGAGTCCATTTTTTGATGTCTGCCTGTCTCACCTCCACAGTGTGAGGAACAACTGAGTTGCTGCAGGTGATTTAAATAGTAAACTGGAGCTATTTTGGCAGTGAGCCTCTTTAAGAATAGCCTTTCACAGCTTCTTAGCTTAGAAAATGATTGTGTGAGTGCTACAGGATATCTGTCTGTTTGTCTCTCTGTCCAACCATCTGTCTGTCGCTGGGTGGTTTACAACATAAAACAAATTAAAACAGAAATAAAAAACTTAAAACAAATTTTAAAATGCAGTCTAGTTAAAAAGCTTGGGTGATCAAATCTGGAACTCCTACATCAAAGAGTGACTCTTATTGATTAGGGATGTGCGAAACGTTTTGGCTACAGAACATTCTATACTCGAATCAGGCTGTTTTGGGCGATTTGTGTAGAAAACAAATCACCTGATTAGGGGTGTGCACGGAACCGTCTGGCCCGGTTCAGTTTGAGGCCAGAGCAGCCTCAAACAGAACTGGTCCAGTTTGGTCCAGCCCCCCATTGAACACCCCCTGGACTGGTCCGCGAACTTTTTTGTTGTGTGTGGCCGCCATGCATGCGCAAATGCCCTAGGCGGCTGTTCGCTCTAAAATGGCGGCTGTTCGCTCTTACGGCGGCCCAAAAGGGCCAAAAAGGCTTTACTTACCTGGCTGCGGCGGTGATGAGGAAGGCTGGCGGGGGGAGAGGGAACCCATGCAGACGCACACACACACCCACGGCCTTAGCAAGCCCCCCGAAGGGGCGACAGGTACTTCATTAACTTAAAAAAAAATTTCTAAAAAGTTTGCGGACCTGCTGGACCAGACCCAGCGGTCCGGTTCCGGTCTGATGGAACCGGGGGTGGTGGTTCGGTTTGACCACGAACCCCTGAACTGAACCGCTGGACCGCTGGACCAGTCCACACATCCCTACGCCTGATTGCAACTTCCGAAAGTTTTGTATACAAACAAATCGCCTGAATTTTGGCTCTGAAAGATTTGTTGTTTCAGACCTCCATTTTGTGGCGATCTCATTGTAGTCTCCATTTTGTGTTTGACATCTATTTGAATTTCCCACCTTCAGATCAGTGAATGAAAGCAGGGGCTGATCTGCTGACAATTGTATCCTTGTTCCCTATTGGCTGTTTTGGCTCTTGCCACTCCTGACTGACCCCACATTGGCCAGGGGAAGGGTCGAAGAAAGGACAAGGATGGGAAGGAGGGCGTTCAAGAAGGGATTTATTTTTCATTCAATCAGATTTGAAGAGGCGGCAGGCACCATTCTGCCTTTCTGCCTCGTAGGAGAAGAGACTGGGGGA
The DNA here is from genome assembly GCF_027244095.1 of Hemicordylus capensis. Taxonomy (NCBI): domain Eukaryota; kingdom Metazoa; phylum Chordata; class Lepidosauria; order Squamata; family Cordylidae; genus Hemicordylus; species Hemicordylus capensis. The sequence goes on from NC_069659.1 coordinate 32,343,210, forward strand.
ACTTTGCTTTGCTTTGCCTTGCCACCATGCCATGCCATGCCATGCCATGCCATTGCCTATTGCCTTCTGCCTTGCCACCAGCCTGAGCCCAGCCTGCCTTACCACCCAGCCTGCCTGCCCCTGCCGGCTAGTGGCTAATGGCTACTGCATGCTAGCCTGGGAATGATTGTCTCTGCTGCATTGCTTCTTTATTTTTTTGTTCCTGAGAAGAATACTTTTTTCACCCCCTTGAGAGAATCACTGCTTCTCGTGCCTGGCTGTGTCAGTCTGTGCCAGCCACCACCCCCAGCCCCTGTGGCCACTAGCCACTACCTGGCCAGCCACCCCTCCCCCCCCATTTCCCAGGCTTTAGCCCCAGCCCCCCCCATCTGAAGACTGAAGAAGGAGAAGAAGAAGTCCTGCTCTCCAGCCCTCTGTGCCCATAATATATCAGTATTAGTAGTCTCTGGCCAGCAGACTACAGGCTCTGAGTGGGCAGGAAGGCACAGACTCTAGCCTCCTCCTTATGCCCATTTGCCCCCACCCCCCACCCCCAACTGCAGCATTTTGAGGCCATGGCAAAAATTAACCCTAAACTCACTAACCCTTTTGCAGAGCACACATGCTCAGGTATACTATGCTTCCCCCCTACATAATCTCAAGTCTAGCAGTATATGTATTATGCAATTCAAATACCTTGGATGGTTAGTTGTTGTGCCTGTATTTTGGGGACCTCATGGATGGGTACAGGACAGGTTCTCTCCCCCCCCCCCCCAGACTTCTTTGTAATGAAGAATGGGTCATATTGTGACTTCTAGCATCATCATCATTTTTATTCAAGCTAGATTGCTTGCATCTACAATAGGTTGTTCTGGGGCCACAGGCTCCGATCTGTTGCAGAAATGTTAAAAAAAAAAGCGCCAAAAATTGTGTGCCATTGTTGTCATCATCACTCTTTTACTTGTGTAGGTGGGAAGGGGGGCCAAACTTTGCTGTTCCACTGGCAGAATGTTGTTTTGCACCCTTCCTTATTTAACCCGCTTTTATGGCCAGGTGCCAAAGATGTAGCTGTGTCTGACTGTTGCTTGTGGATGGAAAATGCTTGGGGGAAGGAGGGCAGGGCACATTTGAGGCTGTCGTTGGCTCTAATCTGCTGCCCTAGTTTGCTGCATCTGTGATATCTCGCTTGCTTGCTTGTTGCTGGCTACTGCTGTTGTTACCCTGCATTGGGAGGAGGTGTGTGGGGCAGTGCATTTCACTGTTGATGTTTCACACTGTTGTGTGTAGATCAATTGCATTTGGGGGGATGGGACACAATGGATGTGGTGAGTGTGTGACACAGTGGATGTGCGTGACCTTTGGAAACCTTGTTCTTTGCAAAGCTCTGCTGTTGTTGTTGATGTGTGCTGCATCCATCCTATGGGACAATGGGGCCAGACGGTGCCCATTTCTGCCTGTGGGTGCCTCCTAGGAGTGCCACAGTGGGTCAGGTGATTGTGCCACCACCCAGGTTTCAGAGTGATTGGGCAATGGGCTGATTTCTAAAGAATTTGTGAATTGTGCATATCTTTGGGGCAGAAAAGGGGCTTCAGGGCAGAAGGGTGGTAGTGCCCCAATGGGTGCCTGCTACCACCTAGATTCCAAAGTAATAAGGCAAAGGGCTGATTTTTAACGAATTTATGAAGTTTGCGTGTCTTTAAGCTTCCCCCCCCTAGGGAATAATGGGGGTTTCAGCAGTCCCATAACTCCACTTGCGGGGGCACTGGGGTGGCCCAGAGCGAGTGTTTGTGTAGTGCACATAGGGTGCCAACCACCCTCATACTCACAAGCCCATGGAGTAATGAGTTTTGTTGTTTCTGAGGTATTCTAAGTGTAGATTCTCTGGTAGTAAATGAGAGTGGATTCATTTTCAATGACAGATACCTCCAGTGACTGTTGCTGGTTATCTTATGTTTCTTTTTGGATTGTGAGCCCTTTAGGAACAGGGTTCTATCTTATTTGTTTGTTTATTTGTTTGTTATTTCTCTGTGTAAACAGCCCTGAGCCATTTTTGGAACGGTGGTATAGAAATCAAATGAATGAATGAATGAATGAATGAATGAATGAAAAATTCTTTAAAAATCACCCCTTTGCCCAATTTCTTTGAAATTTGGGTGGCAGCTTCCACCCATTGGACACTACCTCCCCCCACCCCACTTTTGGCCCCAAGACCCTTTTTTGATCCGAATCGATTTGGATTTGGAAATTTCGGGTACAAATTGAATATGGGGTGATTTGAGGGGATCAGATTCGGACCCAAAACAAATTGGGGGTGTTTCAATTCGGGTACATATCAAAACAAAAAAATTGATTCGTGCACACCCCTACTGTTTACTGTTTTTACTGTTTGTTTTTGTTTGTTTTTTTGTATTTACTAATTTGTACACCACCTAAAGGTAAAGGTAAAGAGTGCTGTCGAGTCGGTGTTGACTCCTGGTGACCACAGAGCCCTGTGGTTGTCTTTGGTAGAATACAGGAGGGGTTTACCATTGCCATCTCTGTATATATCAGGCGGTGTAGTAATATGATAAACAAACAAACAAATAAAAATAAGCCATGTCGGACAAGAGTCAAGAAAACAGGTGGTAGGCCACACAACTTGTCCACATCATCAGGAGTCACCAACTGAAACTGATCCAGCCTAAGCACATAAGAGGAGCTGCTGGATACCTCTGCATTAGACTCTGCAATAATTGTGAGGTCTGAGTAAGTCGGCCCAAATACGAGATATTTTATCCCCAAAGAATCCATTAAAAACTTCACAGAGGGTAATTGATGGTTCCAAATTCTGATTCAAGGGGGAAATGGCATGTACTAGCCAGTGTTCCCTCTAACAGGGCTTCCCAGATATTGTTGACTAACTCCAAGAATCCTCAGCTGTAATGACTTTTGCTTGGGGATTATGGGAATTATAGTCAACAACATCCAAGAATCTCTGGGAATTCCTGTTAGAGGGAACACTGGTACTAGCCCTCACAACCTTAAATAACTCTGCTGGACATGATCTTGTGGATACACTATGGGCAGAAAATAATAGCTTCTGTGCCACATGTATTACCTGAGCATAGATCTTCAAATGCACTGTAATCTGTCTGTTCGTCTTTCTCCACTTGCTCTCTGGTAGTCTAGCTTGCTGCTTCAGCTCCCGTAGTTCTTCTATATAGCAAGGGGCCAATTTTGAAACGGGTCGGAGACAGAGGATGTTTAGATCATGTCTGCTGCTGTGGTGAGTTTGCTCTTCCAATTCTCCATCAGGGCATCAATGGAATCACCGGAAGAGCCAACACTAAATCCTTCCAAAGCTTCTTGGAATCCTATTGGATCCGATAACCTGCTTGGGTGGACCATCCTAATAGGTCCCTCACCCCTGTGGAGATGGGGCGTGCTTGTGAGTCCAATCTTAACCAGATGGTGGTCTGCCCATGACAATGGGGAAATAACAGAAGACCCCACCCACGGAACACCACCCTGATCAGAGTAAAAGACCAGATCAAGCATGTGACCAGCAACCTGCGTCGGTCCAGAGACCAGCTGGGATAGGCCCATAGTTGTCATGACCACTATGAACTCCTGAGCCGCCCCAGATAAATTGGTCCCAAAGTTAACATTGAAGTTCCCCACCACCATAAGCCTGGGAGATTCCAATGGCAAGCCCAAGACCAAATCTGTCAGCTCAGCTAGGGACATCGTTGGGCAGAGGGGTGATCAGTACACCAACAGAAGTCCTAGTCTATCCCTGGTGCCCAAACTTAAGTACACACATTCTATATGGTCAGACACTTTGACATTTGGTGGTGCCCAAAAGATCTGATGAAGCCCCAGATCCTTTTACTCCTGTTCTAGAAACTTGATAATCTTGATATGCCTAAACCCTTTATACTGCAAAAGACTCAGACTTTGGACTGATTAAAACAGTTCCCTGCTTGCTCGACGTTTGAGGGTTGGGTGATTGACTGCAAGTGGCAGCTGAAGCAACTGCTGTATGCTGAATTACTCTGCATCTCCCTGCAAGCCAGCTCCTTCATCCTAGTCTGCCAAAACCTGCTGAACATTACTCTGACTCTAATTTGGCTCCGATTTCAGAATCAAAAGTTGGCATTCTTGGTGGATTTGTGTGTATGAGAGACATATGCCCCCTTTCCTTTGTTTTTTTAAAAAAGCAACACCACAATATATTAAACACTGACAATTTGCTGGCTTTTAGTGTTAACCAACAATCTGCTTCCTGATGTGGGCCTTTCACTTTGCCGCCATTAGTCTTGCCTTTGTTTTTAGAAATGAAACACTGGAGATCAGTGTGGGATTGCAAATTTAGAGCATGAAGAATGAAGCTGGTGAGAAGAGGCTTCTTTGGTTGAAATTACTATGGACTGGGCAAGGATCAGGGGCGTAACTATAATAGGGCAAGGGGAGACAGTTGTCTGGGGGCCCACTGCCTTGGGGGGGGCAGAGGCAAGTCACATGACTGACCCCCCCCAGCTGCGCACCCTCCCGGGCTTCCTTCAATTGTATTCATCCTCCAAAACTGATGTGAGTGTTAAGACCTGGTGCTACCAGAATAGCATGTCTTTCTCTAGAGTCTAGTACCATTAAATGACTTGCATCATCCACAATTTACAAAACCTCTTAAAAATAATTTAGGATGATGTTCTATTGTGGCACATAGGATATATATATATATATATATATATATATATATATATATATATATATATATGCTTTTTGTTACCACTATTCAGCCTCATTTAAGATTTCTTTACTTCATGAGCTGAGCTTCAGTGAGGGGTGCCATTTTAAAATCTTGTCTCTGGGCCCACTCCAAGCTTGCTACGCCCCTGTCCAGGATGGCATCATAAATGAGACTATTTTGCACACTAGAGCGCATTTAGGCCTTGCTTGAAGTGCTTTTGGATGAGTGAGGAAGAATAGCTACATATGAGGGTATACTGAAACTTTGTTTGCTCAAAGTGATTTTGGATTGGCGATGGACGTCATAATAAATAGGATTTGGGGGTATGAGGGAATGTTTAGCCTTTGGTTGAAGTAATTTTGGATGGGTAGTGGATGCCGTTGTAAATAGAATTTATGTACAAGGGAATGTTTAGTCTTCTTGAAGAGGAAACCTGAGTTCAAATCCCCATTCAGCCATGATACTTGCTGGGTGACTCTGGGCCAGCCACTTCTCTCTCAGCCTAACCTACTTCACAGGGTTGTTGTGAGGAGAAACCGAAGAATGTAGTACACCGCTCTGGGTTCCTTGGAGGAAGAGAGGGATATTAAAAAATGTAAAATAATATGAGGATAATGTTTAGTCTTTGGTTGAAATGATTTTGGATTGGCAATGCATGCCATTGGAAATAGGATTTGAGAGTACAAGGGGATGTTTGAGTGGGGTTTTGAACTGGGAAGATACCATTATAAATGGGATTTGGGGGCATGAGGAAATGGACATTATAACTGGGAATTGGGAATATGAAGGTGATGTTTAGTCTTTGGTTGAAGTGATTTTGGATCAGCAGTGGATGCCATTGTAAATAGGATTTGAGGCTGTGAGGGAATGTTTAGTCTTGAAGGTATTTTGGATTGGGAATGGACACCATTATAAGTAAGGCGGGAACGCCGAGTCTTTGGCTGGAGTGATTTTGGATTGGGGGTGGGCGTGATTTTAAATGAGATTCGGAGGTATGAGGGAATGTTTAGACTTCTTGTTTGGCTGAAGTGAGTATTGACTAGGCAAGGATGGCATCAGACACAGCATTTTGGCGTATAACGGGGCGCTTAGGGAATGCAGCAATAAGGGCAGAGCCGGGGAGGTAAGAAGAGAAAAGGGAGCCGAAGCCAGGAGGCGGGAGCGTCTGTGCGCTCCTGGAAGCGGGGCCGAGGTCCGAGCACGCCCAGCGCGGTGGCGCCCCTTGCCCCAGGGTGTCAGCCCTTGACTGAGCGGCTGGGGAAGAAGAAGAAGCAAACGCCCCGCCGTCGCCGCCACGGCTGCTTTCCCGGCTGAGACGACAATGGGGAGCGGCGGCGGGCGGCGGCGGGAAGCGGAGCCCAGTCAGAGGCACTGGCCGCGTGACGTCACCGCCCGGGCTAGCTATAGGCTGCGAGCTGAGCTCCCCGAAGCGGCAGCGGCTCCGGCTCAGCCCGCTTCATTCCGCGCTTTCCGCAGCCTGTGCGACCGCGGCAGTCGGGGGCTCCAGCTCTGCTGCGACCTCCCTCCGCTGTCCCTCCGACGGACCAGGTAAGGAAAGGAGGAGGTGCGCTTCTTCTCCTTCTCCTGCTCCTGCTCGCACCCTCGCCCGCCTCTGCCTGCTGCGCTTTGCAGCCTCGCCCCCTCCCTCCCAGCCCTGAGGCGGTAGGCAGGGTCCTTCCTCCCTCCCGCCCTCCCTCTCGGGCAGCAGCCTGCGGGCTGAGCTCTCACTCTGGCCGGGCAGGGTGGCGGCGGCCAAGGGGAAGCCCCAGAAGAAGATGCACGAGGTGGGACCGTGCACAAGTCCAAACTTTGCCAGGCACTGGAACTTGGGAGGAGAAAAAGGAAAAATGGTCCAGGCATTTCCTCAGCTGCTGAGTAATTCTCGAAAATGAGGGTGTCAACCTGGCTTATTAAAAATCAATCAATCTATCTATCAGTCTATCAATCTATCTATGGTATTGCCCTCGCTGACCCACATCCTCTTTCTCTGTTTGTTCGGCTGGAGGTGGGGGATAGCCGGGATTGATGTAATGCAGTCCTCAATTTCCAGGGCACCGTCTTTCATTTTAAAAATATCTGCGCCTCTTATGGGTCTTGTCTCACCATTTCAGGTACCACCAAAGTGTGTTGGTCTGTCACGTAGACCAGTTAACGGAAAATGTGGCTGGAAGGATTAATGAGGAAAGGCTGGGGGTAAGGGGGTGGGGGCAGCAGAAGAGGATAAGGAGGTAGTTTTGGACATTGTCTTGTTCCTTTAAAAAAGAAGAAGAAAAGAACGGGAACACTCATTCTCCTTTTTTTGCAGGTTGGCTCTTCATTTCCTCTTAGAAAACGAGAACGAGAGGGAGTGAGTGTGAAGGTCTGCTGGAAAAGAAGGCATTTCCCCGATTAAGTGCAACATTGCCACCATCCTAGTTCATCTGCAGCGCGAGGAGGGCGATCCTCGCCTTTACAAAAAAGCCTCCTCAATGAGTGCCAAGCTCTCCAAGGAGTTGAGGCTCTCCCTGCCGCCGTGTCTCTTGAATAGGACATCTGGCTCTTCAAATGCCAGCAGCACCTGCATCACGCAAATGGGGCAGCTCTTCCAGTCTTTCTCTTCTACTTTTGTTTTAATTGTTCTGGTCACCCTCATTTTCTGCCTCATTCTCCTCTCCCTCATTACTTTCCATATCCACAAGAGGAAGATGAAAAAGCGGAAAATGCAAAAGGCTCAGGAGGAATACGAACGGGACCACTGCAGCACCACCAGCACTGAGGCAGGCGATCGTTGTGAAATACCCCAAGGAAGAGGATCTTCCAAGCTGGGAAGAACCACTCAGGATTCTAGTATCCAGTTTCCTTCTGCCCCGGAAAGTCAGAGCAACCATCCTGAAAGATCATGTTTGGACACAGATACTCCAGGGCTCTTGCAAACAGTGGTATTGTCTTGATTTTATTTTATTTTATTTTTTGTGGGGACCTTGCCAAAAGACAATGTTTGGTGTTTGTACATATTTGCGTGGTTATTATAATCTTGAAGACGACAACAAAGAAAATTATTATTATTACTCTTATTAATAATGAAAGAACAAGCCAGCCAACCAACCAACCAGAATTCAAGCGCATGACAAATTGCATTGCGTTTTTCATTGACTTTTGCAAGGGGAAGGATGCATCTTTATTTATTTATTTTTTCCTTTCAGAGAAGATGAGAAAAAGCTGCACAGTACTACCAAATAGTCACCTGCCCTAAAAGAAATGGTGCGGGCAGTACAGTTGTGATGTACAGAAAAGACCCAGATTGTATAGAATTAACATATCTATTTCCCTACCTTTCTTTGGAAGGGACTATACTAGAGTGTAATGGTATTTAAAGGACTGTTTTTAGATCAACTGCCAAGAATGAAAGGGAGAGAGAAAGTGGGGTGGGAGGGGTAAGGAGGTGGAAAACAGAAAGGGAGACACTAATTTCTAAACATGCATTTTGAATTTTATATCTCTGAGACAATGGCACTGAGGGAGGCTGGTCCCTTGACCAGTTTGCATTGAACCAAGAATGTGCTATAAGTTTTGTTGTGTCAATATTGCCCCCCCCACTCTCCCTTTAAAGGGATTAGCTTTTATTCTCTTTTGAAAAATCTGCCCCAGGTTAAGCGCAAGTAAGTATTAAAAAACCCCAACAAAAACCTCCTGCCACCCAATGCTGATCCCTCTTTTTTATTTCTCTCTCTGCAATATTACCTACCCTGTGCCCTGCAAAGCTGTGAATGCCGAACAGTCTTCTAGCTATGCTTCTATATCTATATCTATGTCTGTGGGAGGGGTTGGGATTGTTTCTCCACAGGAATGTTTTGGGTTGTATCTTTTTCTCTCTCTAGGCATTTTCAAGTGTAACAGCCTTTTTCTTATATTAAATCTGGAATAAGATACCTTTTGTGGTGTCCACGACTAAAGTGATGTGCAGTAACGTATTCTATCAGCATATTAAAAAGTCGTCACATTGTTGATATTGTAGGAAACCCATTCCATGTTAAATCTTTTGCATCTTCCTCTGCAAGATATTCTGATCCATGCTGACTTACAACTTTGCCCCAACGAAAAACCGAATTTGGCACTGGTTATGGAGCTCTCTTCTACTGTTCTGAGTGGGATATATTTTTTGGCATCCTTCTGTCCTCTAGTAGGCTACTGTTTGGTGACAGCATACCATCTATTCCCTTCCTCCAGCTCTTTCTTTGTGAATCTAGACCCTAAACTGGATGTGTGCCAAAATGCCACTTATTAAAACACAAATATTTCAGAGGAGGTTGATGTAATTCTCCCAAGAAGAAACAGCCACAAATTACTTGGCCATGGAGGAAAGTGTGTGTGTGGCTGCCTGTGTACTTTATTGTTAATATAAATGATGAGAAGGAAAATATCCTGACAAAATTAGGTACTATAACTCTCTCCCATTGAATTAAGCATGTTCTGTGCTGCAGAAGCCTATGCATGTTTGCACAGAAGCAAGCCCTGTTGATCGCAGTGGATCATATTCTGTACTAGGTGTGTTTGAGATTGCAACTTAAAGGCACGCTTAATAGGGATTATGTCCCATTGAACTCAATGGGAATTACTTCTGAGTAAATACAGTATGTATGGAATTTGGCATAAAACTCCCATAGTCCTTAATGGTACTCACTCAAATGTGCTTAACATTGGTTGGACCATGACCAACGTTGTTGTTTTTAAATCCTTATCTCATTTATTTCAATCAAAAGAAATGTTACTAATAGGAAATGCATTTTATTTGGCTTGATTCTTTCCCCCAAATCAACCATTATTCTTTGTTGAAAACAGTGCCTTAAGTGAGTCTGAACTCACATTGTCATTGTCTGAACAATCACCCTTGTTCATTGTCTGAACTCCCAAGATCTCTTCTGTGCAACATAAGAAGAGATGGAAGCTCTTAGGTGCATGCTAATTAATAGCAAATACAGTGAAGAAAAATAAATGGAAGAGGACATATCCTAGATACACATTAAAAAGTAAAGACGGGCTGGATGTAATTTTCTCCCTATCTTTAATTTATATTCTCTGCACTTTCTTTCCCCCACCCCCAAGTGATGGTGGAAATCATAATTCTTTTAAAGCAAGCTACACTTACTTACTCAATTGTAGACTTTAGAAGACTGGGGAGAGCACTAGTTGATGGGCAGCAGAAATTCCAACACATGGTATTACAATTCCATTGTGGCACCAAAATGCAAAGATTTGGGTCCATTGTATCTATCCTACATTTCTCTCTCAATCTCTCTCTCTCTCTTGAATTAATTATATGGGAAATTGCTGCTGAGCTAGAATCTATGCTTCCAATACTTTTAGACAAGTGCTCTATCATCTAGCCAGAGGAAGCTACTTCAAAAACTCAGGACAGTGCATCATGCCAAATCTACTACAGTACTGGCAGTTATGTTTAAGCAATGCAGTTATATAAAACTGGCAATTGACTTCTTTCTTGGGCAGATACAGTCTCTTTTTCTTTCCTCCCTCTAAAGTATGGTTGTTCATTTAGATGCTGAATGGAATACACCTGCATTCCGAAGTGATGCTCCGCAGAAATGGGTCTGCCACAGGGAAGTTCAGGAACTAGGCCAAAGTCCCATTGAAATACAATGTAACAATATGCTTTTAATGGGACTTAGTCTAGATCCTGCCCCATGTCGGGTGTTCGTGAAGTAAGTTAGTCATGACTAAGCACCACTGAAATAAGTGAGATAAGTTAGTTATGACTAGCTTAGGTAAAGTGTGCCATTGGTATCGACTCCTGGCGACCACAGAGCCCTGTGGTTGTCTTTGATAGAATACAGGAGGGGTTTACCATTGCCATCTCCCACGCAGTATGAGATGATGCCTTTCAGTATCTTCTTATATTGCTGCTGCTCGATATAGCTGTTTCCCATAGTCTGGGAAACATACCAGCAGGGATTTGAACTAGCAACCTCTGGTTTGCTAGTCAAGTCATTTCCCTGCTGTGCCATTAGGTGGCTCTATGATTAACTTAAGCCCCATTAATTCAGTGGGACTTAGACATGACTATTAGGCTGAATCTTGCCCTTGGTAAACCTGCGTCTGGACTCCATCTCCAAGCTGCAGCTGGGTCCTCAGATATATTGATGCTCCTCCATATAAAAAAATCTCTGCACAAGGGATGTTATGGGGGAAGTCTTCTATTCTAGCCAAGCTTTTCTATGTGTGGAGGTTTTATTTATGGTTCTTTATGCAGGAGTATTTTCTTCTGTGAGTTCTCTCCTCCAGTCTGCAGTGGGGCAGTCCAAACAGGTTCACCACATTAGTGAGAACCTTGCCTGTATCATGACTAATTTAGCTGAACTGGAAACTCCGTGTGCGGGTCTGTGTCTGTGCACATGTGTGTCTAAAATATGGACTGTGGCTAGGGCTATTGATCACAATCCAGCCAAAGTTAACCACATTAAAATTCCATTGATTTTAAGGTGAAAGATTTGAGAATGTGGTTTCCTCCCTCCCGCTTTACATGAATGACTCCCTCCCCAAGCCATGAGACTTGAAAATACTTAACTTTGACTGGATTGCACCCATTATTTATTTCTTTTTAAATTCTGCCTTTTTATTATTAACAAATTGTGATATTCATTAGTATCTAAGGGCCAATTATAAAGCTGCGGATTAGTCGGGTGCATGTCAGGCTGACAATTCTGCCCTTGCAGTGTCTGAAATCAATGACTTCCCCTCCTCACTTAAGCACTCAATGCATGCAGCAGTTCCCCAGAGCTGTACTGCCAGTCAGACCTCATTGCGATTATAAAATTGCACCATTTGTGGGGAAGGGGGAAATGGGATATGTCAGAGCACAGAAACAGCTCTGCATTTAAAAATGCAAATAATCATCAACAAAACATTCTTGGTAATTTATGGAGGCTATTAACCTTTTTTAAAAATATTACTGTGTGTATCAGAATGAAATAGTTTGTATGTAAATGTTCACATATGGCTTTATTTTGCAAGAACTGAGATACATTCTTTTCCTTAAGTTTTGTTTTAAAATCAGGATGTAGCAGTCCAAACAGAACGTATATAAAACAAAGAAAGTGCCAGACACTGGAAACGCAAGTTATTATGCTGAATGACTGCAGTAAAGGTTAATGAGGGCTTCCGGCTTACAAAAATAGTTTTAAAACCCTTTTCAGTTCTGGCTCTGGACCCTTTATTTGAACAGATTTCGGCAAGCGAGACGATATGAGCAGGATATGTAGGTTTCCTTTTCATTTCCTATGGAGCAATATGCCAGCTGAAGAGTAGCTGGAATTACTTTTTTTTCCAAAGGGACCTGAGGCGCCGAGGTTCTGTCAAACCAATTGCTTCAAAACCCTACAGCTACAACTAAACTTCTCCACTTAGCATTCAGTATTAATAAGGTGGATGATTCTTCATCTCTCTCTCTGAATCAGAACAGCAAGGGAAGTAGCTTATATTAATTGTTTGGGGAATCTTAACAGTGCAATCCTATGCATACTTACTTAGACGTAAGACCCACTGTATGTAATTGGGCATACCCCCTGGTAAGTCTTAGAATTATATCCTTGCAGTTTGATCCTATGCATATTTATTTCAAAATAAGCCTAGGGCTGCAATGATCCTATGCGTATTTACTCAGAAGTAAGCTAGGGTAGCACATTTGCTTGAGAGCAAGCTCCATAGAACTCGATGGGACTTCGAGTTCTGGGAAACTGCCCAGATACAGAAGTTTGGGGCTGTGTACAAATATAATAAATAAATAAAATAAAGTGGGTCAGAGGGAGTGGGGCTGTGGATTTCATTAAGGGTCCCTTACCTTTTCCTTACAATACAAGCACTTCATCTGGCCCTTTTAAAAGGGAGGAACTCTACAAAGCTTCTCTTAAGGGTAAATTTGATCCCTATTCAGACATCATGTTGTACGAATGTACAGATGTCTGTATACTCATAAATATTTTTATGTGAATGACTGTACCTGTGTTCATTTTAAAATGAACACTGGCTACAGGTCCCTCAAATATATGGTACAGATGTGTGTGTGTTCAGCTGAACATGTGAATAACTGTACCCATGTTCACTGTATGCTCATACGAGTGTTCAGCATAATGCCTGAATAGGGCTTAAGTCGATCAGAATCCTCTTGAAATTCTCATTGGCTTGATTGGGACGAGGGGGAGGGTCTGCAATTAGGGAAATAATGCAAACAGGCTTTTCTTCCTGCTGCAAAGCTTTCGTTTTCCTCTCTTCTTTATGTTTGTAGAGCAGACCTGTAAACTTTCAAGCCAGCAAGACAAACGCAGCTTACTGGCATGCATTTTGGCATGCCAGCTGCCTGGCAATACCTTTAGGCAGGCAGCAAATCAGGAAGTTTGCTGAGCTCTTGGCAGGCCATCATATGTGGCCAGTGGGCTGTGCTCAGCCTGGTGAAGCTATGTAGCTTTATTGTAAAGTTGCCAAGCTCCTGATGTTGGGATGATTGTCATAGAAGTAGCCATGGTGGCTGCTGCTAAAAAGCTGGTAGGAGTGGAAAACGGATGTCGGTGCAGTGCTCGATGCTCCCATTCTGCCTCACTCGGCTACCTCTCTCCCTCTCATCTTGCCCTGTGCTCAGCCCAGCAGGCTGGTAATTCACCTGATTGAATTCCCCAACCGTTCAATCCCTGACGGAGCAAGTTACCAGCCCAATGGTCTTGGGGCTGGGCAAGAGGAGAGAAGGAGAGAGTTGCATGGGGTGGAATGGGAGCATCCCGCACCTATGCATATGTAGGGAAGAAGTTATTGGTAGCCTGCAACAACATAGTTACACCTAATGTTGCCCTCCGGTTTTATTCCTAAATTTCCAGCCGGCCATGCAGGGGAAATAATACTGGTTTGAGTGGCCAGAGAGAGACCCGCTGAGATCTCTTTTCCTGCAGGCACAGGTGCCATGTGGTGAGTTTTAAAGGCCTGATTTTCACATACAGCTGAATAAGAAGGGTGTCCAAAAGGTGTGGAATGGACTGTACGACTTCAGATCAGACTATAGAAGGAAACACTTCTGAACTGTGTGAGAACACACACACACACACACACACACACACACACACACACACACACACACACACACACAGCTTCTATCCTGGCCTGCTCTCTCCTGGGCTAGTTTGTATTTAACAGGAAATTTAAAAATAAATAGGAGTGTGTTAAAAATGTGACCTCCCTCTGTAGTATGAATTGGTACAGTCCAGTCTACCACTTTGGAATGCTACCACCTTATTTCCACCTCATTCTGCAGTATTATAGTCCAGGCTGTTAGTAGTTGCATGGCTACCCGGAGATGCTCGCTTTTTAAAAGGGAATTTCCCCATTGGTATCAATTTTCTTTTTGTAAGGTGGCATTCCCTGGATTGCTTTCCACAAACCCCCTATCTTGGTTTGCACCAAAATGGGGAAATGACTGCTGTCAATTGAGGTAGACGTTATCCTGTCTGAAATGATCCTTTTCTTTTGAGGAATACTTACACCATAGCAGGACTCAGGCACATTGACAGCACAGTGTGTGGAAGCAGGCCTCCTTACTGTCAGCTTAGTCCCTGCGGACTGAAATGGGGCAGGGGAAGCTTGCGCGTTTGTCAGCCCTGCTCAGTGGACTGAGAAATACATTCAGTTCTGTTTTTAAGAAAGGGTGATGTCTCCCCCCCCACACACACATGAGGATCTGAAGTGCCACCAGCACAGTTCTGCAAACAAGAATTCCACCCAGAAATGTTTTAGTGAAGAGGAAGGTGGAATTAAGTTAATCCTCAGTGATAGAACTGAAACAAAATCAAACAACACATTCAATACAGAGCTCTGAATTGCGATGACTGAGGTTTTGCCATTAGCCTATGCTGATATTATTGGTCTATAACCCCCCTCTCCTGAGGTCTGTACAGTTTCCATAATATCCAAGTGTTGCTCGATTATCTATTTTTGTACACGTCTATCCTGCTTTCCTGTCCCAAGGCCCTCAACGTCTCTTGCAACCAATATCAATACAGCAACAGCACAAACAGAAATGCATTCAAACAGCAGAAATGGTGCAGCAGAACCAATTAACCTGAAGCCATCAATTTTTCATGCTACTACAATTAAACAAATATCATGAAAGTATAAAAAGGCATTACTTTGTCAGCCATTGTGAATATAGCAGTGCTTGGAGACGACTTCTCCCTACTAAACAGAAAAAGGAAGTCTCTGCTTCCCCTTTGGAGGGAGGAGTGGGAGGAAAGGGGCACCTTATATACAGCAGCTCCCTCTTGCATCCATGAATGCTGTGGAGATAGGGCCATAGCTCAGTGGCAGAGCATCTGTTTGCATGCAGAGGGCCCCAGGTTCAATCCCAGAAAGTCCTGGACAGGCTGGGAAAGACCCCTGCTTGAAACCTTGGAGAGGCCACTGCCAGTCTGTGTAGACGATACTGAGCTAGATGGACCAATGGTCTGACTCGGGATATAAGGCAGCTTTCTATGTTGGATCCAGCAATGGGGTGAGCAAGAGGCAGGAAGCTGACTTTACGTTTGGGTCCAGGCTCCAAGGCGAGCTCTGCCATGAAGCAGAGTGAAGCAGACTGCTTCAGGCAGCCAATTGTGGGCCAGTTTTCAGAGGCGATGTGGTCGCCTGCCCAGCATCCTCACCTACAGATGGCCCCTAGAGGAAGGAAGGTAAAAGGGACCACACTTCTTTTCCTTCTCCCTTCCTAACAGAAAAGGAAGGAAGGAGGAGGTTGCAATGTGGAGAATGTCTTAGTCTCAATTGACAATTTTTTTTTTTAAAAAACCCTCTTTTTAAAAAGACTATAAGCATGTCATAGCAGGCGTCGCCTTAGAAGAATCATAGGAACTTGGGAAGCTGCCTCCCTCTGAGTTAGACCATTGGTCCATCTAGCTCACTACTGTCTACACTGTGACTGGCAATGATTTCCCAAGATTTCAGGCAGGAATTTTTTGCAGCCCTCCCTGGAGATGCTGGTCATCGAACCTGGGACTTTCTGCATGCAAAGCAGATGCTTTGCCACAGAAGTTAGTGTGGTTATGTTGACAGCCAAATTATAATTCTCCATTTAATGAGAGGTTTGTCTGCAGTTGCCATCGGCTCATCTGGTAGTTACTCAGTGACGGGCCTTCTCCATTGCTGCCCTGAGGCTTTGCAACACACTCCCTGCTGAAATAAGAGCCTCCCCATCTCTTACAACTTTTAAAAAGGCAGACAAGACACATTTGTTCACCCAGGCTTTTAATTAGATATTTTATTTGTGTGTTTAATAGTTTTAACATTTCAAATTTTAAATTTTTGTAATGTTTTAACCTTTTTATTTTTTGCTTTTATTGTTTTGTTGTAAACCACCCAAAGACTTGCGTTTTGGGTGGTATACAAATGTGTTAAATAATAATAAAATAAATAAATAAATATATATATATATTTGTATCAGTATCAGTAGGAATATGCATATGCTAGCAACAGGTTTTATTTCCATTCTCCTTTTTTGTAAAATACACAGAACAAAATTATTGTGTAGGCACAGACATTATTGATATTGCAAAAGTTAAGAACTCTTACCTAGTATATTTTAATGGCAAGTTCCCTTGTTCAAATAAACATTTGAATCTCACTACATTTATAAGACTTCATTGACAGCCTGCTATGCTAATTTACTCAAAAGCAAGCCCCACTGTGTTCAGTGGGGTTTACTTCCAAGTAAGTATGCATAGGATTGCATCCTGCTCAATAACTCTGTTTTCTAGGTTTACTGAATTACACTACTACTGCTCCTGCTCATATTCCTAAGGCACACGTTGGGTACATCTGAATGAAAAATATGTCTATTATTCCTGATACAAAATCAGCTTTAATTCTACTAACAGTGAACATTTACAATGATTTAATGAGTTGTTTCATAGCTGATACGGAATTATGTTGTTGTGGCTGACCCATTTTTCTAAAAACCGTATGTTCACAGGGTGGAGGATTATTACAACTGGCAATGTATGACTGCTAGGACTGCTAGCAATGTCAGAACTGAGTTAGGCAGGCATTGGCTTTACTTCTGGGAGATGCAGCTCACAGTTAAGACCAATAGATGGAAAACTCAGAGGATCTAGAACTTCTGTCTTCATCCTTCATGCATATGAACCGTAATAAAAGCAGACTGCCAAATTCAGCTGTAAGTCAGTGACGCTTGACTGATTTAAATGTAGTGACTGTAACTGATCATATATTAAACCCTGAACTACAAATATGTATTAAGTTGGCATAAATGTGGTATTTATCCACCATACCTTGCAGTTCTTTTAGTTAGCCCATTGAAATGCCATGGAACTGTGCTCTTGTCAACTAATTATTTTTCCTAGAACTGATAAATGCTATTGCCTCTTCTATTTGGAGCATGCTCTGTGGTGTGTGTGTGTGTGTGTTTGTGTTTGTGTGTGTGTGTGTGTGTGTGTGTGTGTGTGTAAGAGAGAGAGAGAGAGAGAGAGAGAGAGAGAGAGAGAAGCCAGCCATTTTGCTATGTCCTAGAATACCCATTCTCATAGATTTTGGTTTACAGTGGATTAAATTTGCTGTTATATGCACAGTTACTTTGATCACCTGCGTAGTGGTATTCCATGATTAGGGACAGTGGTGTCTATGACTTTCAGGATTAACATAAACATTTCTGTTGTGTGGGTTTGTCAAATATGGTTGTCTGAATTGTATGATTGGAATGATAAGCATCTGTGCACTTTCTTATGTGACTCGACTCTTAAATGCAAAGCCCTGTTGGCCAAAATATCCAGGAGACGTGTTGTAATATGATCAGATGGGAAGAAAGAGATTTGGCCTTCTGTCTCTCCAAAGTAGTTTGATGACAATCTGTTTTAACAGAAGAGAACCGTTTTTATAATTAGCTGGGTCTACAGATGCTAAAGATACTTTCAGTCAGAGAGTTTTTCAGATGTCAGGTGAAATGTTTCATTGGATCTTATATGTGATGGGAGGAGAGTGTGCTTGTTATGAGTCCATATGATCCAATGGGTACCACTGGAAAAGGAGCTGCCACACTTTTATTCTAGCTCATTTTATAAACCAGATAGGATATCCTAATATTAACAACAGCATCCCAAATGCAGGAATACAGTACAACTTACTCTCTACTTCTTAATCATTACTATGCAGATGGGAGAGAACTTGAGAAACACAAATAAAGTGTAACCTGGGATATGGTGAGGAATTGACAGCCTTACTGTGATGCATTTCATTAGCTTAACTAGACAGTAGAATAAATCTGTGGCAATCCAGACGTATCAGAATAAACCTTGGGATATAAACTATTAAAACAAAATTATGTGTGTGTTGGAACACAAAGAAAAACATCAACTGGAAATAAAATGAAATAATGTATTTGCTAGAATGTCCACACTCAGACTGAACTTTAGCCAAATCATTATGTTGACACAAAATCTTTACCTGACAAAGTATTATGAATGCATGAATTCAACAACTGTGCAATCACATCTGGGGCAAATAACTTTCTATTTCAGCACCATAGACAGGTCCAGTTCTGCATGCATTTCAGACAATGTTGTCCAAACAGACAATTTGATAACCAAGCCTCTGTTTGTTCAGGGCACAGGTGTTAACACTATATTCTCAACCAGCATTTCAAGAGGTGACCTTACAAATGATGTGGCATTTGCATCAATCACTAATCATTGCAGATTGGTTTCATGGGGAGCATTGTGATTTGGAAGACAGGTGAAGGGAGAATGGTATCCTAAATAACAAATGCTTCCACCAATTTGTTTGGCAGATATTAGCAAATCATGTTTTTAAAACTTGCACTGCACAAAGCAAAGAAACCAAGTGTTATCACCTCTTAAGTGTTTGGAAGCTTCATTAAGTAATGGCTATTTAGTGCATTGAACACAGACATTAGGGACATTATCATTACCTCTGTTATTGATCCATCCTGCAACTCCAATATAATTAAATTCCTAAATAAACATTCATAATGTATGCACAAGCTAAATAGGATATGACTAAAATCAGTACACCAGTAGCAGCGAATGCTACCTCTGAAAAGAAGAGATGCTTCATGCTGAGCAGTCTCCTCAAAGCAATTCTGCCAGTGGCCTCTGCTGTCATAACAAAATCTAAATAACCAGCTGCAAAGTCAGAAGAGATGGATAGCTGAAACAGCCCAATACAAAGCCCTATCCATGATGCACACTTATGCAAGTGGATCAAGAGCCCCTGTGGAGCAACTTTGAGCATCTGCTCAGCTACACGACCTTCTTCAGTGGGTGCATCTTTGTTCATTGCACTGGTGCAGCATTAATCTAGATGTCAGCCACTGTTTGGAGGACACAACAGCCCTGAACTTAGACTGTTGTGACCCCACCCCCCAGAGGAGAGCAGGGAAGGAGAGTTGGTCTTGTGGTAGCAAACATGGATTGTCCCCTTTGCTAATCAGGGTCTGCCTTAGCTTTCATATGGATGGGTGACTACATGTGAGCGCTGTATGATATTCCCCTTAGGGGATGTAGTCATTGCTCAGTGGAAGAGCATCTGCATGCTTCTGTGCAGAAGGTCCCAGGTTCACTCCCCGGCATTTGTAATTAGGGCTGGGAGAGGCTCCTGCCTGAAACCTTGGAGAATTGCTGCCAGTCAGTGTAGACAATACTGAGCTAGATGGACCCATGGTCAGACTAAAGCAGCTTCCTATGTTCCCTATGGGCACCCTTTAACATTTTTGCCTGTTTGAAGATCATTGGCTCTCTTTTTGAAGCTACAAAAGAAAGAAATACATAATGAACTCTTTCTCATGAGCAGTGAGAAAGGGCTACCTGTTTCTGTGGGGAGGAAGCCCAAAAGTGGTTTCCTCCCCACAGACAATCCTCCCGACATCCCTGGCTGGGCAAATTGCTTGCCCAGATGAGCACCGGCTCCTGCTGGCAGCTCTGAGGGTCAGGATGCTGAGACACATCACTCTGCGTCTCCCTGCCCCCAGACCTGCAATAATGCACTGTGCGACTGTGCGGTGCATTATGGAGAGCCTCCCCGAGTTTGCTAGCCATGGCTGCTTGCAGCTGCAGCTGACACATGATCCAGAAAATGGGGTGGTGGTTGTTATTTTATTATTATTTATTCGATTACTATACTACTCTTCCAAAAATGGCTCAGGGCTCTTTACACAGAGAAACAACAAACAAATAATACGGAACCCTGTCCCCAATGGGCTCACGATCTAAAAAGAAACATAAGATAGACACCAGCAACAGTCACTGGAAGTACTGTGCTGGGGGTGGATAGGGCCAGTTACTCTCCCCCTGCTAAATAAAGAGAATCACCACATTAAAAGGTGTCTCTTAGCACAGTTAGCAGGGGTGACTTGCCCCTCGTTAAGGGAGCACTCGCTCCCTTAACCTTTTTTTCATGGGAGGCTCCATCAGCAGCTTTTTCGCCATGGCACCGCCAGAATCAGGCACGATCCCGGAGGTTCACATGCATATGCAAAACCGGGCTGGGCTCCCTTAGCCACATGCACGTGTGAAGAGCCTCAATGTGAACAGCAGAATATGAACATTAAACACTATCCCTTTTGAGTTTCCCTCTTAATGCATATTTCACTTCCACTTAAAAATTTAAGTCAAGGGGCTTTGTATTGGGCTGTTTGATCAGCCATCCAACTTTTCTGACTTTGCAGCTGGTTGTTTGGATTTTGCTGTGACAGCAAAGGGCCACTGGCAGAATCACCACTTTGAGGAAACCAGCTTTGAGGAGGCTACTCAGTATGAAATACCTCTTCTTTTCAGAAGCATCAGTGAGCCTGCTGTTTTTCAGAGCCACAGAAATGGCGACAGAGTGAGGTAAAATGGCACGAGGGAAGAGAAAAATGTATTGGGCAAACATGGTTACATGTGCTTTAGCTTGATTTTAGCTGGGGATTGAGGGTTAAACCAAAGGTTTTGCAGAAAAGGTGGACTCTGAGAATTGACACTATGTACATATTCAGTGACAGAGTTCCAGACATGATGGTTAATTTACGATACAAACTAGCCTCCTTACAAGTGGTCAGGCATTATCAAAAGTTAATTCGTCTAGCATAAACATTTTCAGAGTTATAGAGAACATAACATAGTTGGAACACAGCATATACAATCCAGTTAGACCGTGAACAATCTATATCTTACAACATTAAAATATTTTTCCCCTTACAAGTGAAAATGTGGGCTAACCTTTTGCTACAACTTTATTAATATTTGGTAGGGCCACTACCTCCCTGAGTAAATTGCTCTAGTGACCCCAGTTGTCCATGTATCCATTCATAGCTGATGAGCTACTGTAATACTTTTGGCTTCTTTCAATAAGTTCCTGCACTTTCTAATTTATCTCTTCCTCCCTTCTGCTCCCTCTTCCTCTCTCTCTCCCTCATTTACATTTCTGGTAGTATTTTACTTCTATTTCCTTTAGGCTTTGTGTTACTATTTTGCACTTTCTGCTTCAATGGGTAGGCAATTTCTTTGTGCAGGCTAGGAAAGGCCCATGCGAATTCTAAGTGCATGCATGCACACATGCAACACACACACACACACACACACACACACACACACACACACACACACAGCCTAATCTGATCCAAGTAAACTCTAATTCCATTACTGAACTAAGTTGCTAACCAGAAACTGGAAGCAAACATGAAATTGTTTTCAAGTGCAATACCAGAAGGAAGTACAAATGGAGACTTATACAATTATTGGCCCCAATAATTATAGTTGTGTTGCATCCAACTATGGTTGAGGGTGCATATTTCCATCTGCATTGCAGTATGAATGGGAATATGCATCTCCATTCAAACGATGTAGTGTGAAGGGAGGGTTGCACTGAATGACACATATCTGTGCGTGGCAAGCACACGTGCATCTGCATGGAGTCTGCACTGAGTCTGCTATTCCTGATCCAGCAATGGAATCGGTGTGCAGATGCTGCTTCTCTGTGCACCATGCTTTGCATGCAAAAGGTCCCAGGTTCATTCCCTGGCCTCTCCAGGCAAGGCTGGAAAAGACCCCTGCCTGAAATCCTGGAAAGTTGCTGCCAGTCAGTGCTGACAATAATGAGCTAGATGGACCAGTGGTTTGGTGCAGTATAAGGCAGCTTCCTATGTTCCAGCCTCTTCTGCTCTCCTCATGCTTTTTGCAGGCTTTGCAAGGAGTCTGAGGAGGCAATCCTTCTGAAGTCCGCAAGAGTCAGATTAATCCTGAAGAGCTGCTCCAGTAGCAGAAGAGGAAGAGGGCTCCTTGCTGCTGCTGGCACCTCCAAAATCTGCTGCTTGAGGCAACCACCTCACCCCACCTCATTAAAGGAACTCCTCTTGCTTCTTATACTTCCCAGGCTTCAATTACAGACTAGTGGTGCAGCAAGAAGAAATAGTGAATTTGTGCATGAATGTGGCTTTGGACCTGTAACAGTGATGGGACTGATAAGTCCTTTGTTTATCTGTAAAACAGGCAAAGAACACAATAAGCAATTTGCTTTCACTGCTACTATAGACAGCAAAGATACCAACAGATTACGCTGTCACCTGAGGATGATTTTCAATAGTGTGAAATGACATTTAATGCTACTTGCAGCTGAGAACCGCTCCCCCTGACTCCAATTACTTCAGTGTTAAGAATCTCTAACAGTTACAATGGCCACCTTTGGACATAATGCCAAACATAATGGCAACCATGCCAGAGGTTCAGGTTTGTGGCCATGAACCCGTGGTTTTGTCACCCAAGTGACCTGAGGATTTCAACCCCAAACCGTAATCTGAACCTTTGGTTCCACTTGAGTTTTGCTGCTGAAACCTTGGGTCCAGAAGTGGCATCGTGCCATCTGGATTCTGCCACTGTGTAAAGCCGGAGTTGAGGGTAGGAAGTCAATCGCTCTGACTGGCTGCTGTGGCTTTTGTTCATGAGATGGAGGAAGCCCATGCAACCAGTTCCTTCCCCCGCCCTCTCGCAGTCTCCCAGACTGCAGATTGGGATCACCTGGAAGCACGGCATGGGGCAGGGAATGGGGGCAAACTGCAGGTCCATTGGACCACCAGTTGGCCGTTATGTGCGAAGGCAGCCAGAGACTCTACACACAGCTGTAGATCAACCCAGTGGAACAAGACTCTAGGCTGAGATTCAGGGACTTTGCAAAGGTGTAAGCAACAGGGCAACACAATGAGGCTCAATTCAAGGATGTCACTAAAACAGAGGGAAACGTGAGATGTGTGGGTTTCAGTAGTGACATGGAATGTTGGCTGTTGGTAGCAGACATTAAAACTGTGGGTAGGAGGAGGCAAAGCAAGAGAACAGCTGGCAAGATGAAGAGCCTGTCTCAGATGCCATATTCTGAGTCTTTATTTATTTAAAACATTTATATATGGGGTTCAGCATAGAGTTTTCACCTGAGAACTTTTGGCTTGAATTTTGCTTGTGTATGCATGTGCGCATTAAAACTGAGCAGGCAGGGCCAGACTATTGAAGTACTAAGCTATGCCAAGCTATCTCAATCTTCTATGTAACTGATTCTACATGTGTATATGCATGTATGTGTTTATATTGATATCTACCCTCAGGGTAGATTTATTTGATCTGGATTGTGTATTTGATCAAAGATCGCAATAAACTGAACTGAGCTGAACTGGAGCGATGCCAAGCGAAAAAGTTCCCATAGCATAACACAAAAATATTACTCTTAAGAAAAAGGACACCAAAATAGAAATATAAAGCTTTATCTTTACTTGGCAAAGACGCAACAAAAAACTAGCAATCTCACAAAAACAGTTATCTTGCAGTAAGCCTATCTGCATTAGAAATGCCTTTAAATGAAAATGCATTGTGTAAAATTTGAAATTTAGTCTTTTGTCATAATGTGGGTCTCTAAGCTGTAGCTGGCTTAGCTTGTACTAAATCCAGCGCTGCCCGCAGTGTACCTTATCTTCTGCTGTGGCTTTGCAAGGATGGTGCTGCACCCACAGGCTGCTGGCTAGCTGCTGCCATTTCCTATCCCCCAAAGGCCTCCACTGATAATGCAGCAGAGTTCTGATAGGAATTTCTGAGGAAGAAAATGGCAGGCCTCACTGGGGATCACCATTTCTCCCCAGCAACTGATCCGGTAATGCTGTGTCATCACATAGCATCATTTATGGGGGGCTTTTGGGGGAGGGGGGCTGCCAGCCCTAAATTTTGCTCCCACCCCCAAAATTTGCCTCACTCCCAATGTCACTGCCTCTGGATGGGGCAGAAAAACTGGGGGTGGGGCATTTTGGCTCAGCACTAACCACACCTCACATCCTGATTTTCAAGCTGGCTTACAACCTGATGAAAATATAGTACACATGCACATACATAATTGTTAAAACCAAACACACTAAATAGCCAACAGAAAGGAAATTAGAACAGTCATCAGGAGCATTAAGATATGTTTAGAACCATAACAGAAAACAGACTTAACCCTGTTAAAAGCCTGCACAAATGAGAGAGTTTTAACCAGCAGCGGAAAATCACCACTAGGATGCTGTATAAATGGATAGGGAATAATGTTTTGTAGTTGAGGTCCAATACCTGAAAAGCCCCTGGCCACCACCTTGATTAAGTAAGCGTGGGGGCTATGTGAGAAGCATTGGTACTACTGATAGGTTCAACTAATGCAGCACTAGTGGTTGTTTGTGGGGGAGGATTTTGATGACCTCTGTTTCCCCTGGAACCACTCAATGCCATGTGAAAAGATGTCCTTGAGGGTTGCACAACCCTCAGGGACATATTGTGGTACATAGCACTCCCAGGCAAGGGGAGTTAATTGAAATTTGTCCCCACATACAAGCTCCAGAGCTGCATTACTTTGGGACTTAGCAACAGCATTGGCAGTTCTCAGGCAGTACCAAGAGCATTTCCAGACAGGGCTTTTAGCTCAGTGTGGAGAGTATGCAAAGCCAATGTGAGATATTGGGGAGCACTTCACACATGATTCAGGTTTTTCATTGTGCATTAGAGGCTGGCCTGATTTGTGTCCAAAAAAAAAAATCCACTTTTTGAGGCCTTTTGGGGGGACAAATTCGAACTCGCAGTAAACCTGTGATAAAGCCTGCTGTCTGGGAAAGCTCCTGTGCCAAGGAGATAAGATGTTGCCCCTGTATCTTATGTCATCCACCTCACCTCAGGATGTGGTGACTCTCCAAACAGGGCCTCTGAAGAGCATTTTAATAGCCAAACTGGTTCATATGGGAGAAGTTATTCTCCCGGCACCATCATATGGCAGCAAATTCTAAGTTAAGTTTATACATTTTTACCTCAGGAGTTGGCGTCTTTTGGGTTTTCTGCCTCAAGCAACATGTCTTAGCCGAAAGCTAAGGCAGGGTCCTACATGATGAGGAAAATTACTCCAAGTAGTTCCATTTAACGTCAAAAAAACAAGCTAGGCATTACCTGACTAGTCCTTTTAATCTCAATGGGACTACTTTGAATGCTTTCCTCATCATGTCAGCCAGTGGTTCCAATATGGTGCATGAAAAGCAGCTCATCTTTCTTGAGTTCCAATCATGGGCAGGGCCAACGAGGGGTGGGGAGCTGGTACAAATTACCAGGGCCTGGTGTTTTTGTCCTGCCTCCTGCCACCACCCCGCACCCGCCCCTCTGCTGCTAGGAGGCTGAACTGCCAATATTTAAAATAATTCTAAACGCCATGTGCATGGCCAGGAGGGTGGTGAGCTGAGCACACACACACCGTGGTGGTGAAGTGGGAGTGGATGCTGAGCCTGACTGTCTGGCCCAGCAGCTCTTGAGAACTGTGAGGCGCTCCAGCATGCCTGCGCGGTTTGAATCGAGCATTGACGCTCAATTCAAACTGTGTAGGCACACTGGTGTGCCTTGCAGCTCTTATGGGCTGCTAGGCCAGACGGTCAGGCTCAGTGGCCACTCCCGTTCCGCCCACCACCTCAGGGGGGTGCTCGGCTCACCCCACCCTCACCCGGCCACGCATGTGGCAGCTAGAATTATTTTAAAGATTGGTGGTTCAGCTTAGTGGTTGTGGATGGAGCAGTGCGGGGGGGGGAGTCTCTCGGCAGCTGGGGGGAGGGCTTGTTGAAGGTGCCTGAAAAAAAATTTTCACCAGGGCCCAAACCCACTCTCGGCAGCCCTAATCATGGGTGCAGATCCCCCTCTAACAAATTGAGGAGTCGCCCTCCACTTTATTTTACTGAACTGCCCCCAAAGTGTGTTTTTCTCTCCCCATTGTTAAGAAGTGCTTTACTGTTCCCTCAAAACATATTTCTCTCTCTCTCAAAAGTAGCATCTCTCTCTCTTCAAAAAATTTAAGTGAGGAGTTGCTCCTCAAGCTTTCCATCTGTCATTCTGCCCAGTACACAATTCACCTTCCTCTCCATTTCCCTTCTTGTCACTGTGATGCACTTCCAAGAGTTTGGCAATCTATGTGCTTGCCTCCTGACTGGCCAATTTTGCATTGCTGACTGAAGGGGTAGTGGTGCTAATTTTAGATGTACATTATTTACAGGAAGAAGAACAAATCTGCAAAATCATGTCAAATGCTGGGATTCTTCAGCAGATGTTTCTCCACATAGTCTCATGCAAAGATGATAGAGCCGACAAGCACCTTAACCAGAACATTTTGAAGATAATGAAAGCCTTTCCGTTGGCTTTAATGAGGCTTGGAGGAGACCCAAGTGCTTATCAAGCACATCACAGAGTCTTGGCAGGATGCCTCACATGCTTTTGACTGTTCCTTTGAGTGTACCAACTTAACACATTTATTGTCTTTATATTAAAAGTGTCTTTTCCAGAGTGCTTTAAGAGCCCAGAATTAATCATGTCAACGTTGCACATGAATCATTAATTCAAGGCTGCCATTTTGTCATGGCTATTTTAAGGACAGTTGCTAATGGTGCCGTTTTATCTAGGAGAGGCAAAGAGAGAGAGAGGAGGCTCTCAACAGGAAACAGTACACCATGTTCTTGAATTCAGAACTTCATAAGAACTTTCAGAATCCTAGATGCAGTAAATCATTAGATTAACCTTTATTAACTAACTAGAGTAAACCTGCTGCTTTTGTCAGATCATTGCCCACTTATTGTAGCTCTGGTGAAAGAAAGAAAAAGTTTTTGCCCACAACCCTCATAAATTGACAGCAATAATAACATGTCTGTGAATATGTAAGGAGGTGTGACCAAGCAACTTGGGAGGCATGTGTACAATTCTGACTTCAAGAATGCCAAAAATGGAAAGCAGGTAATCAAGTGCATGCAGAACACATTATTCCAAATTACCACATGTGCCAAGCCCATAACTTCCAAGATTTCACAGATGAAAACAGGGATAAACTTGCAATGGCATCCCTGTGCTTGTACTCTTATTCTCATAGTAAAAACTACTGCAGAAGACCTTCATATATTTTTAGATATTGTTCAAGACTGGGGTCCACCTGCTATTTGCTGTGGATTCCACCCATTGACCCATTGTGGAATTCCACCCATTGACTAGAGACGCTATTCTTCTATCCATCCATCCATCTGGATATTTAATTTCTAGAGATTCTGGAAAGGGAGGTGAATCATGAAAAATGACAACTCAGGCAAGCCATGTAGATAAAAATGAGCAAAGCATCCCTAAGGGGCAAAAATAAGGACAAAAGAGTAACCTGAGTACAGCAGCATGATATCCTCTTCTGGATATCATGCCCCTTGCTGTGGCTTCTTTTTAAAAATGTACATTGCATACTCCAGTTCAATTACTCACTTCCTGTTTGAGCAAATCATTGTTTGCTGTGATATCCAAATCAGATAAATGATGGCTTGTGCAAACTATAGTTTGTTCCAAACCAGAACTGGAAACCTAGTTCATACGGGTATTCCTGAGTCTTGTTTGGAGGCAAATCATGGTTCGAGCAAATCATAGCTTGCCTATTTGGGACATTATGACAAGCTATGGCCTCATTCACACATAACACAGAACCAAGGGTCTAGTGGGCCTGTGGTTACACACACACACACACCGTGTACTTACCTGTCCATGTTCAGATGAAATGGACAGGAGCGGAACTGCAATCAGGGAGACTGCAGAGAGGAGGGGGAACTGGCTGTGTAAGCTTCCTTCTGGCATGAAGGACAGCCCCGATAGCCAATCACAGACAGAGACAGGGAGGAGCTTCCTCCTTCAACTCCGGTTACAGAGAGCACAGAGACTGCAAAGAGGAGGGAGAACTGGCTGTGTGGGCTTCCTTCCAGCATGAAGGACAGCCCCGATAGCCAATTAGAGCTGGAGAGAGGGAGGAGCTTCCTCCCTCAACTATGGTTACAGTGAGCGCAGCCTACAGTTCTGCATTCACATGTAATGCTGGCAGCTGCAAACCTGAGGTAGGAGCAGCGAAACTCACTACAACTTGAGGTTTCAAAGTGGAGTTTGGGAAGGGTAACCTTGGGCCATTTTCCTGAAAGGACCGTGGTTTCACGCATTCACATGTAAAGGCTCCTTCACCTCTGGTTTCCCATTACATGCTGATGCGGCCTATGTTTTTCTCGAGCCAGGAAGGGAGAGAGGGAATTGAAGTGTATAAAGCAAAGGTCTTAAATGGCAGCCTTGCAGCTCTTGTTGGGCTGCAGCTCTCATCATTTCCAGTTACAATGGCCAGTAGCCACGCATGATGGGAGTTGTAGGCCAACATCTGCAGGAGGGCAGCAGTTTGACATCCCAGGTATAAAGGGAGGAGGGGGAGTGCAAGCACAAAGCCCATTCATGGTGGCCATATTGCAGTTTGGGACTTACTTCTGAACGACCTACTACTGTTACTACTACACCTATTTACTGTATATATCACATATTTATAAACACTTCATCATAGTCACTGCAAACGAGTCCAAAGCACAGGAAAACCACCTAAAAGAATGTGGCCCTATATAACAAGCTGGCTAATGAAGTGTCACCAATGGAAAGGTACCCGCAGGGCTGAACTGCCCTTGCCCTTCCAGATCTTAATTGCCTGGAGAGTTGATGTAGAACAGGGATTCTCAACGTGTGGGTCCCCAGATGTAATTGGACTTAAACTCCCATAATTCCCAACCAAAGGCCACTGAGGCTGGGGATTATGGGAGCTGAAGTCCAATAACATCTGAGGACCCACACATTGAGAAACCCTGATGTAGAAGAAGGTATTCTTTAGGAAATGGATTTGATCATAGATATCCTTGACTTTGCTAGCCCTTTAAAATTTTTAAATGAAATCATGCAGAAATTGCACATCATAAATGAATATACACATGCAAACATTCCAAGACAAATGTTTGTTTATTTAAAATACTTCTATCCCACCCCTCCAGCACACTGTTGCTTGGGGCAGCTTACAATAAACAAAACCATAATAAAACAATAAATAATAATGAAGAACACATTAATTGACTCTGCGTCATTTCCAGTTTGTGACTCCTGAGGATGTGGACAAGTTGCTTGGAATGGTGCAGCCTATCACTTGTCCTCTTGATCCTTGCCCGACATGGCTTATACTATCTGGCAGGGAGGCTGTTGTAGAGGGCCTGGTAGAGATCATAAATGCTTTTCTGCGGGAGGGCATGCTGCCTCCTGGTCTTAAGGAGGCAATTATTAGACCTCTTCTGAAGAAGCCTGCCTTGGATCACTGAGAGTTAAGCAACAGGCCTGTCTCCAACCTTCCATAGCTTGGCAAGGTGATTGAGAAGGTGGTGGCCTCCCAGCTCCAGGCGGTCTTAGAGAAAGCTGATTATCTAGACCCATTTCAAACTGGATTTCAGGTGGGCTATGGGTGGAGACTGCATTGGTCGGCCTGATGGATGATCTCCAATTGGCAGAGGGAGTGTGGCTCTGTTGGTCCCTTTGGATCTCTTGGAGGCTTTCGATACTATTCACCATAGTATCCTTCTGGAACATCTGAGGGGATTAGGGGTGGGAGGCACTGCTTTGCAGTGGTTCTGTTCCTACCTCATGGGCAGATTCCAAATGGTGTCCCTTGGAGACTGTTGTTCTTCAAAAACTGAACTTCGGTATGGTGTCCCTCAGGGCTCCATGTTGTCTCTGCTTTAACATCTATGAAACTGCTGGGAGAGATCATCAGGAGATTAGGTGTAAGGTGTTATTAATATGCTGATGACACTCAAATTATTTCTCCATGTCAACATCATCAGGAAAGGGCATTACCTCCCTAAATGCCTGCCTGGAGGAAGTAATGGGCTGGATGAGGGATAACAAACTGAGACTGAATCCAGATAAGACGGAGGTACTTATTGTGTGGGGTCGGAACTCAGGAGATGATTTTGATCTGCTGGTTCTGGATGGGGTCATGCTCCCCCGGAAGGAATAGGTACACAATCTGGGGGTGCTTCTGGATCTGAACCTCTCCCTGGTGTCCCAGGTTGAGGAGGTGGCCAGAGGTGCTCTTTATCAGCTTTGGCGGATACGCCAGCTGTGTCCATTTCTTGAGATGTATGACCTCAAAATGGTGGTACATATGCTGGTAACCTCTAGGCTGGATTACTGCAATGCGCTCTATGTGCGGCTGCCTTTGTACGTAGCCCGGAAACGACAGTTGGTCCAGAATGTGGCGGCCAGGTTAGTCTTTGGGTCATCTAGGAGAGACCATATTACTCCTGTTTTGAAAGAACTACACTGGCTGCTAATACGTTTCTGGGCAAAATACAAGGTGCTGGTGATTACCTATAAAGCCCTAAATAGCGTAGGCCCTGGGTATTTAAGAGAACGTTGTCTTTGCCTTGAGTCCCACCTGTTAAGATCATCTGGAGAGGTTTGTCTGTGGTTGCCGCCAACTCGTTTGGCAGGTACTTGGAAACGGGCCTTCTCCATTGCTGCTCCTGGACTTTGGAATGCGCTTCCTGTTGAAATAAGAGCCTCCCCATCTCTGGCAACTTTTTAAAAAGCACCAAAGATATATTTAGTCACTCAGGCTTTTAATTGGATGAATGGTTTTAATTTTTTTATTTTTGTTTTTAAATGATTTTAATGTTAATGATTTTAATGTTTAAATGATTTTAATTGTTTAATTTATTTAGTTTTGATTTTAATAGTTTTGTTTTTATTTTGATGTAAACCAGCCTGAGCCATTTTTTGAAGGGCAGTATATAAAACAACAACAAGAACAACAACAACACACCAAGATAAAATAGTAGACAGGTCTAAAACTGAATTAAAATTGGAAATCCAATTAAAGCCAATTTTTAAATGCTTTTAAAAAAGAGTTTTCAGTTTCTTTAAAAAACTAATCAAGAAGGGAGGCTGCTGAAGCACCCCTCAGAGGGCATTCTAAAAACAGGAGGCCACTACTGAGGAGGCCCTATTCCTAGAGGCTCTCCACATGAGCCGTGTGGAGAGCTGAGGAGGGTTTGGCTGCACACAAGCACTCTGCCCTCCCTGGGCGGCCAGATTGGCAGCCCACAGCATTACCAGCTCCATCACAGAACCAGTAGGGGTGGTGGGGATCGGGGGCCACCCAACCCCCGGAAGTCCCAGGATGCCCCATGCAAGTATGTGGGCATTCTGAGGTGACCCCCAACACCAGAAGTCTTGTTGTTGCCTCCCAGTCGAGGGTCTCCTCATGAGTTGCCATGGCATGGAGTCGCACCGCGGCAACTCACTATCAGGAAAATTGAGTTAGCGGAGCGTTTGCTCCACTAACCACGTTTCAGAGGAGGGGGAATTAAGCTGGGTATCCATGGTCTCACCTGTGAGCCCGGTGGTTCTCACGACCACGGGAAAGCAGGCTGGGCTCCCTTAGCTCGCTTTCCAGTGGTCGTGGGAATAGCCTACTAGTCTCTCTCAAATGTCTCTGTCGCTGTGAAGGGGATAAGGAAAGGGCCTGGGATGCTGATCCGTGGATCCTGGCAGATTCATTTGGGTTAATGCCCAAATACGAGGGAAGAACAGACAAACCCATTAACCAAACTTTAAAACTCACAACATGACAAATTGGTGCACATGTAAAAATACATTAAAATATATTTCAATGCATTATAATGTGTTTTTGATGCATTTAACCTCTATTTAAAGCTTCCCATAGTTTATATAGTTTGTACTGTTGCTGGGCTTTGACCATAATAAAGTTATTCATCCATCCATCCATCCATCCAGTCATCCAGCCATTCATTCATGCGCATTGTAATAAATCAAACACCCCATGCCTCATGTGCCTTGTCCACAATCCACACAGAACCATCACTCTCTCTCTCACCTTTTTGGGTGTGGCAAGGTCTCATGAAGTCACTCTTGTGAGGTAAGCAATCACACAGATGTTCTGGGAACAGCAGTTGGACTCTTCCTTTCTTGCCTTGTCTGACCCTTCTACAGGACCAGGTCTTGGGTTTTTAGTGTTTGGTGCTCCCCAGCGGAGAAGTGCAGAGCCCCAGCTTTACCTTGAGCCACACAGACTGCTCCTTTGCAAAGTCAAATGCACAGCCTGTGCTGATGACCAAGAAATGACTAGCCCATGTCGGTTTGAGGATACAGTGCTTCCCACAGAACATGGCAGAGAGGATCTTGGCTTTATAGGTTGGAATCTGGCCAATGGAACCTCTTCTTAGCCTGAGTCAAGAGCAGACAAGTGCTATAATAGGAATGGAATACTGGATAAGCAGAGAATGAAGCGATTCTCAAGACCAGCCAAACCAGGCTAAGGGAGCCCAGCCCAGTTTCGGTTGGTTGTGTGCTGCAACAGGACCCGTTGGTTCCCAGAGGCAAGCCCACTTAAATGCCCTCCCCTTAAACGAGGTTAGCATGCTCCACTAACCCCATTTTTCTGATCATGTGTCCGCAGCTGCAGCGGACATACTCGGGGAGGGGGAACCCCAGAAATGCATTGTGCACTTGCATGGTGCATTACTTGGGTTCGGGGGTGTGTGTGTGCCGCATGGCGGCACTTCCCTTTGCCCAACCCCCAGAGTTGCTGGACAAACCACAGCCAGGTGCTGGAGTACCCGAGTGAAGCCGCCGCTCGTCTGGGCAGGCAATCTGCTTGCCCAGGAATGGGCCAGTAATCATCTCTAGGGAGAGCGGGTCAAGCCCGCTTTCCCCGCAAACCCCTTTCAGCTCTACACATGGCTTGTGTGTAGAGCCTTAATACTTGCTTTCTAATTATTTTGATTACAGATTTGTATATGTGTGTCACTGAACAGTATTCAATAAGGACCCCCCCCACACACACACAATGTGTTATGCAAAAACATTCAGCATACCAAACACTTTTCAAGGAGCCCAATGAACTAAGACATCGTTACCCTGCTAACTGCCCAAGCAGCACTTCAAATTGCTTATTAGAGCACTTAGACTCTTAGAATATTAATAAGGAAAAATCAGGCTTTGCTTTTCAATTAAACTGACAGATTAAAATTCAGATTTGTTGGGAGGTATCTTTATTTTTGAATTGTGGGCTGCTAATTAGGATGATACATATTCAAAGATATTTTTTTAATCAATTCTCTGGGCTTTTTTTAACCAGGGTAACGAGTGCTACAGGACAATAATTCTGATCACTGACTGAATTTCAATACAATGATAATGAGAGAGCTCTTCTCTAATATAGTAAAACCAGCCGATTTATGGTGGTCTGCCACTGAGATTATGGTGCAGTCTGACCACTGAATATTTAATCTGAGTCATAAACAAATGCTGAGGAGAAGCTGAGATTGACATCTATAAATGTATACATTTTTAAAGAGGATGTAACATGGGAAATGAAAATGGTAAGATTTGGTTTTGTTCCCTATGATGCATCCTTGAAAACATTACATAAATCTGCAGTGAGGAAGCATTTAGAATAAAATGCACAATTCCAGCCACTTTGTCTTAAAAGAATATATATTATACAGCTGCGGTGGGGGGGGGGGAAGAAAAGTAAAATTATCAAGGGGTGGAGGAGAGTTCCTTCTATATGTGTTAAGGCTAAAGAATTCAAGGATTAGGAACTGAGTAAAAAAAGATGTCAAGAGCCTTCTTCTGACAAACGCTCCATGCATTAGAGGAGGAAATAGTGCTGGAGGGCCCCACCCCATCCTCATTGCGCTGACTGGCTCCGCCCCCAATATTTGTACACTGAAGCAAAGGTGAGATTTGGGATTCTATGAACATATAGCAGAACCATTCAGTTAGAGTCCCCAGTCACAAGAAATGATCTACTGCCATAATTCATGCTAAAGGAAGCGTAACTAGAGAAAATAGTGCCTAGGGCAAGCACTGAAATTGTGCCCCTATCCAAACATCTGACAACCATCTTTCAGATAACTTTACCATAATATCAACTCAGAAATACAAGTCAAGCTCATTAATCTTTTTATATTTCAAAAACTATTTAGCAGTGGACATAGCCAGACCAAAAAATGCTGGAAAATGTCAGTATGTCGGGGCTCATGAAATACCCCAATACTATCTGGAGGTGTATTTGGAAAACTAAACAGAAGTGCCTGTCTAATTCCCTACTATGCATTGTAGCATCACTATTATGTAAGTTTTAAAAATAAATGGAGAATTTGACTTTTCCCAGATACTCTGAAAATAATTAAAGGATATGCAGAGTAAATTGTGTCACTGCTTGGAATATATTCCAAGGAATATATTAGAATAGATAGATAGATAGATAGATAGATAGATAGATAGATAGATAGATAAAACAAGAAACTACCAGAGGTCCTTAATACTAAGGATTTCACACTGATTCAGAGACAAACTCGCCATTAATAGTCATATTATTAAGGCATCACATTTAACTCACTTATCACAAGAAGCAAAGTAAGAGCAAATTTTTTAAAAACCTGATTTTTGGCACAGTGGCCATTTTGGAGGCTTCCATGCATGCTCAAATGGCCTCTGCCAAGGCCTGGTAAGGCCTAGGGCCTCGCAGGGACCATTTGAGCATGTGCGGTGGCCATTTCATTTTCAGCGGCCATTATTTTTTAAAAAAAATTTAAATGACCGCCGCACATGCTCAATGTGTGGAAGCCTCCAATATGGCCACCATGCCAAAAATCTGGTTAATTTTTTTTTAAATCACGAACTGGGGATGGGGTGAGAAGCAGCATGGCACTGGTGCCCCCCTCAAGTGGCACCCAGGGCACATGCCCTGGCTGCCGTACCCTAGATATACCACTGCAAATGTCAAAGAATCACTTTTAAAAATTTGTGTCTCTTTTATTTAGCATGCCACCTAAGGGTGCAGCGAGGAAGCAACCTGCCCAGAGAGCAGGAAGCTGTGGTTTGAATCCCCGCTGGTGTGTTTCCCAGAATATGGGAAACACCTGTATTGGGCAGCAATGATATAGGAAGGTGCTGAAAGGCATCATCTCAAATAAATATTCAACACGCTTATTCACGTGCTATGTTCAGCACTTATACAATCTGTGTATAGTGTACACAGGTATAGAGGCATATTTATTCACACATTACAATGAATGCAGGTATTGCAGTAAACCTCCTCTCTGTACCGTTTTGCATTTGCATATCTGCATTTGAGGGACCTGTACCCAGGTTCACTTTGAAAATGAACGCAGGCACAGCCATTCACACAAAAGCATGTACGTGCGTACAAGATATCTGAACACAGATACAACATAATGTCAAGAATAGGGCTTCTGTTTACACTGTACCCATGTAAAGATCTGGACATGCATATAGTTATTCACACTATAGGGTCATTCACACGATGAAAACGATGGGGGTGGGGAAGCCTCTCTGCAGGCGATCAAAGTTTCATAGAAGGCTCTGCTGCTCACGCAGCACATGAGCTGCACTGAGGTGAGCGGGAGAGCCAGGAGCTTGAGGAGGAAGTCCACCAGCATCCCACAATGCACCATCCCAGGAGTGTGGTGCATTGGGGAATTCCTCCACTGCCAGGTGCTCTTGCTGCCTGGCTTTGTGCAAGCTGGGGCTGCAGGCAGCCCGAGTGTGCGCACAACTGTGGACTGGGGTAGAAGGACACTCCTGGCATTACTGCTGCTCCAGACAGGTTCCTGCTACTGCAGTGCTCCTCCCAGCAGCCCACGTGAGGTTCTGGCAGCCTCCATGCATGTGCAGAGGCCAGATGAGTGTGGGCACCACACCGCAAGCAGGCTGCTAAGGGGAGCACTGCAGCAGCAGGAAGTTGCCTGCAGCAGCAGGAAGGCTGGTAAGGACATGCTTTTAAAGGTGTTTCGTGCTGTCCCCACGGGTGCCGCCCTCATCAGCCCTTGAACCACTGGACCAGTTCATGGTTGGGCAGAACCAGGCCAAACTGGTTCATGAAACTGTAGGTCGGTCCAAATGCAGGCTGACCCATGGACTGCGGTCCGTGCACGGCCTACCTCTGGCTCAAGTTGGCTGCTTCCAACAAATCAAGATAAGTGATTGTCTGCAGCTCCAAGTTCCATGGGGAACTTCAGGCTGGGGGAACCTCAGCTTCTGCATTATGTGTGAACCCAGCCTTTGAAAGATCTACTCCAAGGCTGGCATTCTCAGTGCTAAGGGGATGGGGCCGTAGCTCAGTGAAAGGCATCTGCTTTGCACACAGAAGATCCCAGTTCAATCCACCCAGGGATGGTTTGGAAATATCCGTCTGAGGCTCTGGAGGGTCACTGGCAGTGAGTGTAGACAGTACTGAGCTAGATGGAGCAATGGTCTGATTTGGTACAAGGCAGCTTTCTATATAATGGAGTGGAGAAGCTGTTAATAAGTAGTTCCTGTTAGCAAATTTAGACTCTCCTTATGCTTAGACTGTCTCATAGGAACATTTCTTGAGGGATTAGAGGGCTCTGGAGCCTCCATAGGATTAGCCATTAGCCTCCATGTTCAGAGGCAGTATACCTCTGAATAGCATAATTTTGGGAAGAAAACAACACGGACATCACTTCATTCCTGCTTAAGAGTTTCTAGAGGCATCTGTCTGGCTGCTCTTTGGAAAAGAGATTTCTGAGCTTCGGCCTGCTTCAACCAGGCAATCCTTATATTCTTATGTTCTCACTAAAAGTAAATTTTATAAAGAAATGGGAAAGGCCACCATTGTGCATGTGAAGATTTTTTGAATTAAATAGATTGTGTATGCCTTATCTGGACAGATAGTACATTTAAGAGTTACACTGTGGCCTGATTGATATTGAGACTGTTTATTACAGTGTCATGCAGGTATTGTATTTAAACCTTGCAATAATTAGTACAGATTAGAAACCCACCGGGAGGTTTTTCTAATTTCATGCAGCTTGTGCAGAACTTTTCAAGGACATGCAAACAACTCTTGATTCCATGTGCTACTAAGACGTGACAACCAGTTCTGGGGAAAGACGTGCTTTTCAAAGAATGGTTTGATTAGGTTAGCCAAGGTGAGCAGAAAGCAAATGCGATTTTTAAAAGAATTGCTTAAACTTGAAAATGGCAACATTTCCTTTAGAAATAGAACAGGGACAATAAATTTAAACCAAATGTTTAAATTTAACCCCTGTTAACTTGGCAAAGAGGCACCTTTTAATGTGGTGATTCTCTTTATTTAGCAGGAGGAGAGTAAGTGGCCCTATCCACCCCTAGCACAGTACTTCCAGTGACTGTTGCTGGTGTCTATCTTATGTTTCGTTTAGATTGTGAAGCCCTTTGGGGACAGGGAACCATCTTATTTATGTATTATTTCTCTGTGTAAACCACCCTGAGCCATTTTTGGAAGGGCGGTATAGAAATCGAATAAATAATAATAATAATAATAATGGTTTCCAGTGGTTTTGTATTGAAATTATCTCGTTTGAACCGGTAAAAGTTTGTTTTTTTTTTTAAAAAAAACCCAGGGTTTAGTTTAAAACCATTTCATGCACAGCAGATCCTATCGTGCTCAATGTGTATAACTTTTTCTGTTGGTAGTAGTATCATGGATTATGGATTTATCCATAGCAATGTGAGTTTGCATCCATTTCCATGTAGCAAACAGGATGAATTTCACATTGGTTCATGACAGTTCAGTATCACTGGGCTTGCTTAAAAGATTTGCTGAAATTTTCAATCATGTGCAAAAAAAGTGGGAAACGGTTAATGACTGTCATGATGCACTGTGGGCAGTTCTGCACCACCCATGCTGCTGAGGGTGTCTAAAACAACAGCACTGCTGCTGTGCAAGAGCACTTTTGTGCGAATACATTAAAATGTGCAATCATACATGCGCAGTGCTATGACGGTTGGAAATGATGGCCATAGCACATGCAAGCTCAATTGAGTTATTTAATGCATCAGTGCAAGGACATTCTTGTGCAACAACACCAACATTGTTTAAGATGCGTACAGCCCCGTGGGCAACGCAGAACAGTCTGAGGTATGCTGCACATCACGACAGCCACTATTTGGGGGAAAGGGACACCAAACTTAAAAATATGTATGTAATTTGCATTCAGGCCTGGTTTCCTAACAGAATTAGTATTGCTAACTAAAATAATATTTCACCAATTTTTATTTATCACATTTATATCCTATTCTCAGGGTACCTCTGAGAATATTTTCAAAGCATACCTCTGTTTTCCCCACAACAGTCCTGTGAGGTAGGCCAGCCACAGGGTTCATGTCTGATCAGGAATTTGACCTAAGTCACTCTGTTCTGCAAACTCCCCACTATGCCACATCAACTATGCCATTCTGTTCATTAGGCCACTATACCCACTAGGTCACACAGTTCAAGCTTGCTTTTCTCTCTCTCTCTCTCTCTCTCTCTCTCTCTGGAATTTAAAAAATCAGTCTTGAATAGAGGAATCTGGCTGCAGGGCCTAGGTGCCTTACTGAGATACATAATTGAAGAAGTTTGTGGGCAGAGAAAATTGCTGGCCTGAATCTTGCTGCTCCACATCACTGCCACAATAGTGGTGGGAAGAGGGACTGCAGCTTGTCAGCCCCTCTGGATCAAGTTACCTGAGAAGTCAATGGGACTCTGCTGACATTCTATAAATACTGCTTTAGTCTGAACTCTTGGAGGTGGAGGAGACATGTCCTCCACCTCCAAGACATGTATAGACATGTCTGAAAGAGCCTTCAGTTAGAGAGAGGGCTAATTCATGATATTGTTTTTAATTAGTTGGTGTGAGCCACCTTGAAGGCACATTTGGATGGAAAGGCAAGCGATAAACATTTTAAATAAATAAGTAATGGCTAGTGAGCAGTGAGACTCAAATGACTTAAATAATTGAAGATTCCTGTGAGCCCAAGCTACCCGCTGGCACAGGGAGAGGACTCTTGCAGATGGCAAGTGATTCTTCCTAGTATCCATTTGAAAAGGAAGATATTTTTTGGCATAAGACTGAAATGTGCTTCCAGTTTTAATTTCGAAAAGAAAAAACCTATTCTCAGCTATCAAAAGTTAGAGAAACAGGAATATTCTATTCTGCCATTTGGATTTGTCCAAATCAACCTTGCAGCAGTGTCAAGTAGGGGTGCACAGCAGTGCTTCAAGGAAGGAGGAGACACAAGAAAAAAGGAATCCAATTGGCCCCCTTCAGTCCAATCTTCATTCATCATGAAACAAGTGATTATGGGCCCAAAGGAACCAAATAGCATATATGGGCCATTTAGCCCCTTAGGGCCTGCTAATTTTTCTGATGGGGCTGTTGCCTGGCTTGTGGGCAATGGCTGACATATTGCACAAAATTCTGTCTGTGTTTTAACAAAACATGCATGTAATTGCTCAAGAGCGCACTTGTGCAAATGTGCAAAATTGTTCAAACAGAATTGCATGATGGCCATCCTTTGGAAATCATGGCGATCCATTGAGAAACTGCATCTGCACAATTCCAAGTGTTTCCACAAGAGTGCTCTTGCACAATTGCACACGTTTCATTGAAGCAGACAAATTATGCCTAGTCAACACAAATATATGGCATACAAAACTGAAAAGAATTTCTTGCACACTCCTAATTTCAAGGATTCTGAAATGTTATTGACTGTCAATATTATTGACTAACAACTGTGCTACAGAAACAGGCACTTCACAAAATGGCCATTTTTTGATATTACTACTTTCAAAATGGACCAAGCCTCTCCCACACTGTTGGGCAGTCAATCAGGGGCGTATCTATTGTGGGGCAGGCAGGGCACGTGCCCCGGGTGCCACTTGAAGGGGGGCGCCATTTTTAAAAATTAAAAAAATGGCCACCAAAAACAAAATGGCCACCGTGCATGCTCAAATGGCCTCTGTGAGGCCCTAGGCTATGCCAGGCAGCCTTAAAAAAATTTTTTTTGTTAAAAATGGCCACCGCACATGCTCAAATGGTCCCTGTGAGGCCCTAGAGGCCAGTGGGGGGAGGGGAACCTTTGCAGAGCCCCCAGCTTTAGGAAGCCCCCCAAAGGGGCTACAGGTAAAGCTTTTTATTTTTTTTTAAAGTAATATAATATAAGTCACTGTACACATATTCAGATTGGCACTATGTACAGAATCAGGGCTTGTGAATACTGAGCTGAAGCTTATGCGCTAGGATTGTATTCATCTGCTCTTATTTTGCTTCTTGTGATAAGTGAGTTAAATGTGATGTCTTAATAATATGGCTATTAATGGTGAGTTTGTCTTTGAATCAGTGTGAAATCCTTAGTATTAAGGCTCACTGGAAGTTTCTTGCTCTCTTTCTCTCTGTGCTGGATTAGGTCCGGGGAGACCTGAGTTCAAATCCCCATTCAGCCATGAAACTAGCTGGGTGACTCTGGGCCAGTCACTTCTCTCTCAGCCTAACCTACTTCACAGGGTTGTTGTGAGGAGAAACTCAAGTATGTAGTACACCGCTCTGGGCTCCTTGGAGGAAGAGTGGGATATAAATGTAAATAAATAAAAATAAATAAATAAAAAATACTAGAATATATTCCAAGCAGTGACAAAGTTTACTCTGCATATCCTTTAATTATTTTCAGAGTATCTGGGAAAAGTCAAATTTTCTGTTTATTTTAAAAACTTATGTAATAGTGATGCTACAATGCATAGTAGAGAATTAGACAGGCACGTCTGTTTAGTTTTCCAAGTACACCTCCACATAGTATTTGGGTATTTCATGAGCCCCAGCATACTGAAATTTGTAGTTTTCCAGCATTTTTTGGTCTGGCTACGTCCACTGCTAAGTAGTTTTTGATATATTAAAGGATTAACGAGCTTGACTTGTACTTTTCAGCTTATATTATGGTAAAGTTATCTGAAAGATGGGTGTCAGATGTTTGGACAAGGGGTGCAATTTCAGTGCTTGCCCTAGGCACTATTTTCCCTAGATACGCTTCTGCAGTCAGTAGCTTAGTTTCTTTAGTTGTTTGCATTTTCAGAATGATATCACAGGAAATTTTTTAAAAGGTCAAACAATTTGAAACTGGTTGGTCATAAGGTCAGCTGTGTATTGCTTCAAGCATTTTTCTGATTTCAGGACTGCTTTTTTAAAATATATTTTTAAAAGTTGGTTAGGTGCCCATTGGGGTGTGTTTGTGTGTCTGTGTGAATGTATATATATATCTTCCAGCCCTTAGCATATTGGCTGCCAAACAAAAGCAATGTCTAGTGGTGGCTGTTTTTTATTATTAGTTTATTAGCATTATAAAGGGACTTGCTTCACTGACTGCTCTAGCCAAAAGGAATTTTGTTGAGTGTTTATTTTAAACCAAATCTATGAGTTCCCAACTGGCTCATAGCTGCCTTAATAGGGCAAAGTTTAATCCTTCTTAGAAATTCAAGTTGCTCCCATAGCATCTCTGGCCTCATTAAGGAGACAATGTCAGTGAGAGGGCTCTGCTCTGCTTTCAGACCTGCTCTGCTCTAGCTAAAGCATATCTCTGGCTCTTCAAAATAGTGCTTAGGAACATGGGGACATAGGAAACTGCCTTCTGAGATGGGCTAAATACTTCTTATAAGTATTTTAGATACAAAACACCAACTACCTGAGCAAACGTATTTTAGGTACAAAATACTTGGTGAACAACCAATAAAAATACAAAATACAAAATAGTATTTTAAAATACATCTTAAAAAACAACAAATATTTATATACCTCTTTTCAACAAAAGTTTCCAAAGCAGTTTACACAGAGAAATAATAAATAAATAAATAAAAAAGATGGATCCCTGTCCCCAAAGGGCTCACAATCTAAAATGAAACATAAGATAGACACCAGCAGCAGTCACTGGAGGTACTATGCTGGGGGTGGATAGGGCCAATTACTCTCCTCCTGCTAAATAAAGAGAATCAGCATGTTTAAAAGGTGCCTCTTTGCCAAGTTAGCAGGGGAGTGCAAAATACAATGCCTGAAAAAAGGAGACAATTTTGAGATGTCCGTTACTTATCCAAACTTGTTTCCATTTCCTTTAAGTGATAACAGTTTTTCAAAGATTAAATCACTCAAGTTGTGCCTTCAGGGGCTGTGAATCATCCCAGCAAAAGAAAATTACTGTTCTATACTATTCTGAAGCACTGAGAGCAATTGAGGGGAGGTGTCTTACAGGAGTGACTCAGAAGAAGGATTCCCCTAAACCCAAGCTGTTACTCAGTAAGAAAGCTAAAGAAAGCTTCTTCTTTATATACAAATCAAAAGGATTTATTTGTATATCCTCCTACAAATTGGAAAATAAAGAAGATCCTAACTGCCCCATAAGCCAATGTGGTGTAGTGATTAGGTTGTTGGATGAGGACCAGGAGACCCAAGTTGAATCCCTCACTCAGTCATGAAGCCCTCATTCAGTCAGATCACTGGGTGATCTTGACCACTCACAATTTCTTAGCCTACCCTACTTCAAAGGATTGTTGTGAGGATAAAATGGAGAAAACAAACTTGGAAGACTGTACATGGAGGCATCTGCTCCTGTGATACAGCACCTCTCTCTCTCTCTCTCTTTCCCCCTCTCTCTCTCTCTCTCTCTCCAACTTTACAGGCTGTTGTGAGGGAAAAGATGACTTTTAAATCTTTAGAAGCTTTTAATCCCATCTAAGCAAGCATGGGCTGCTTGATATCCTGTTTTCTGTGTGTCCCACAGTGAAGTTGAGGCTCTTCTCACAACCAGCCTAACCCAGGCTAGGGCAGCCCAGAAAGGGTTAGGATAGTCGTGTGAAGTATTGGGATCCTCATGGATCCTGGCTCTCCTGCGCAGCCTGACCCCCCTACTAAACTGTGGCTGTTAACCAAGGTCAAGGGTGCGAGCACGTGTGTTGCAGTTCAAGGAGACACAATGATGTGGGAATCCCCCAATGCACTGTGCACATTGCATTGTGGGATACATAGCAGTTGGAACAAGTACTGGCCACATATCACACTGCACTTTCCTGTGGAGTGCTGTTTGTCTGGGCATATAGGAGGTGTGCTAAAGACTTGGGGCTTGGTCATCTGGGGGGAAGGTGAGTTAAAAGCAGCCTCCTTCCCCTGGGCCCTCCATGCCCGCTTTCGGCAATTGTGAGAATCACCTCAATGTGCTCCACTCCACCACAGCCTGGTAACCTGGAAAGCCAGCTCAGCACTTTGCATGCCCTCCAGCAACCTGAACACAAAGCTCTCAAAAGTTAAACTACAGTCAGAGAGTGTGTCAATGTTTTGTTTCACAGAGAGGAAATAAATGGACATTTGCTACCATTAGTCAGCCACCGTAAACAATCAGGGACACAGACAGGGATATACTTGTTAACTACTCTGCAAAACAACCTGCCTAAACCTTAGACAAGTTGCAAATTTACACAGAGAATGGACCAGAAGAACTTCAGCCTCTTCAGGTGTTAATGGAACTGCCCCGGGGTGATTGATGAACACCCCAAAATTGCATTTGGGCGTTGTGTGGGGAAATTAGCTCAAAGTGGAGCAGTTCCATATCAGAATAAATTTTGATGTAGAGTGTTGGTTACAGGAAAATGACTGACTGAGAGAGAGATGTTCAAAAACAGAGAAGGTTTTATTTGAGGGTAAGGGGTACAATGGAGTGAAAGAGTCACTTAAAGCAATGATATTACTAAAAATAGTTTACAAGATTAACCATACAACTGCTAAGAGGAAATTTAGCTTAATGTCCAAATTAAAGTAGCTTCTAAGCTGACCAGAGAAAGAAGGCTCAGAGAAGTAGGCTTTTGGATTTAAGAGAGAAGAAAGAAGGATAGAGGCAGCCCAGACTGGGGTGCAGCAGTTAGCATACAACCTCGTTCCTTCTTTTATTGGTGAGGTAGTTCAGGAGCAACCAAAGAACTTCTTTTCTTGGGGATGGACTGGGAAGCAGCAAACAGCAGTGAGGAATCAAGGGGATTAGGTGGCAGGGATAGATCCAAAGAGCATCTGTTCTTGTGAAGCCAGCTCCAGGTGATAGTAAGGAGGGCTGTGCAGATCAGATCTGGCAAGGCAGCCGATCTGGGGCTGGAAGCAAGGCTGCCCTGCAGAGCAAAACATGGCCAAGTGGTATGGCAAGTGTCCACTGCAGCATCCAGATAACAGGTGATTCCAAAATATGGAAACCAGGTGAGGGGCACTGGAGATCAAATGGAGTACTCTGGCTCAAGAAACCAGGGGCAGTTAAAGCCCAAATCATGTCCTAAGGGGACATTCCAGTTGCTCTTTTTT
This sequence comes from Hemicordylus capensis, assembly GCF_027244095.1. NCBI lineage: Eukaryota > Metazoa > Chordata > Lepidosauria > Squamata > Cordylidae > Hemicordylus > Hemicordylus capensis. The sequence continues at coordinate 32,387,483 of NC_069659.1, forward strand.
CTTGGGTAAGGCAGTTCTGGGGAATCTCAAAAGATCCCATTGTTTATTTGCTGTGCTGCACTACAACACAATACTTGAATAGGTCAATGCAAATAGAGTGACTGGATGTGGAAACACAGTAACTCTTTTAGGTCAGAAGCACCTAGCAACCTAATCAGCGTTTTCATGGGTACATCTCTGAGTTTCTATCACCCCCTTTAGCTTTCTTCTGATAGGGAGGGAATTTGTATTGCAGAGTCTTATCTGACTTCCCTGCTGAGGTAATAGGTTTTTAGCTTGTTTGAGGCATCTATGGAGGGGAGGTGAACCAAAGGAGGGTCAATCGTGCAGAGAGACCTTGAACGGAGAGTTAACTTTTGCGAGTTAACTTCAGGAGTCTACTTAGGCATGGGGAAGGCACAAGGCTAGTTCCCTTACAATTCAGCTTTGGCAGCTGCTAAATCTGGATGTAACTGTCCCACTGCCTACTGAGTGACTGTTCCCCAATATGCCAACAAACGGAGGGCTCATAATGCTGTGAGGCTCCTGAGCATGTCAAAAGTGAGACCCATATGTCTACAGTCTCAAACATAAGCAGAGAGTCTTCTGGGAGCCTGCAGAAAAGCAGTGCAGCAACATAGGTCATACCAGGTTTCTAGTTGCAGCATTGCAGCTAGAGGGACAGAAAAACTTTAAAGCAGGCATGCTCAACTTTGGCCCCACCATCTGTTTTTGGACTACAACTCCCATAATCCCAGTCACAGTGGCCAATAGTTGAGGGGATGGCAGAAGCCCAGAACTCACTGCCAGCTGTATGAACCTGATGATCTGCTGGGAAGCAGTGGCATAACTAGGACAGAGAAGGCCTGTGTTCAATATGACCCCTCCCCTGCCCTCCATGATGTGGGTCCCGCCCCGTCCCACACCTGCCAGCACAAGCTCCCCCACTCACTGTTCCCACCCACTGCCCACTCGCAGGTTCCTACTGGGCTGGTGGGAAGCAGGGAAGCCTGGCCCTTCCTGCGTCCCAAGGGCTCAGAGCTGGCTGGGAATGCAAAACACACACGCACCCTGATGCAGACACAGGGTGCATGTACATCTTGCATTCCCGGTCATTTTCAGGCCAGTGGGAAGCAGGAAATACCCATCCGGGGCTTCCCTGCTTCCCACCAGTGAGTGGGCAGCTAGGGGGCAGCATGGCAAGCACCAGCAGGAGTGGCTGGCCAGCTGGCCCACAGGCGAGGTAGTCCCGGATGGAGGGCATACCTGCCAACATGTCCCTATTTTCTCATTCACCTGAATGGGGAAATATGGACATGTTGGCAATATGATGGAGGGCGGTGCATGTTCTTCAGAGGCATCTGTCCAATTATAGTGCATGTCTCCTAGCTAAGGATCAAGCTCAAGGGATTGCTGGGAAGCCACATTGTATTTATATGAATATAAGAAGCTTGACTGAGTCAAACCATTGTTCTACTGAGGTCAGTATTGTACTGGTCACTGAGCAGGGAGTGATCCTGGAACCTTCTGCATATGAAGACTGTGTTCTTCCACTGAGTCTGTCATACCAGGGGGAGGGGCAAGATGTGGCAGGGGGCAAATCATAGTCAGCAAGGATCCAGAGCCAGAAATCCACCCAGCAGTTGCAGGCAGAGTCAAAGTGAAAACAAACAGGCAGAGGTGTAACTATAGGGGGGGCGGGGGGGCATGTGCCCCGGGCGCCATCTTTTCTGGTCACGTGGGGGGCGTCGCCATGACCAATTTTTTTTTAATTTTTAAATTTTTTTTGTTAATACAAATGTTTCCTGCTCAGTGCAGCAGCGCTGCAGCAGTCAAGGGAGCGCGTCAGTGCCCCCTTCCCCACGAGCGGTCCCTTCCGCACTGCCTGCGGCCCCCCCCCCCCATTGCTTTGCTGGCGCCTGGCAGCCAGTCAGTGGCCTGGCTTGGCGGCGGCGGTGGGCGCTTGTGAGGAAAAACCTAAGTATAATGTAGTATGTTGGGGGGAGTGGTGGTGGGGGCACATGGGGGGGGCGCCATTTCAGTGCTTGCCCCCGGCGCCGTTTTCCCTAGTTACGCCTCTGCACAAGGGGGTCAGACATCAAGACACCAAAGAGCAGAAACCAAGCAGCACACATTCACAACAAAGTGGTTTGAGCAAATGGTGGAGGAAAATGAAGCCTTAAATAAAGAGCCAGCAATGCAGCCCTGCATGTTTCTTTTTGGATTGTAAGCCCTTTGGGGACAGGGAGCCATCTTATTTATTTGTTAATTCTCTGTGTACACCGCCCTGAGCCATTTTTGGAAGGGTGGTATAGAAATCAAATGAATGAATGAATACGAATAGAGATGTTACAATCATGATCCTGTTTCCATTGCTGAAATGTTGGAGGGAATGGAAGCAAGATGGTGGGTTGGTGTGGTATAACACACCATGGTCAAGGGAAATAGTTCCTAACTTCTCTGGCTGCCATGTTGATGAAAATTGCTCAAATAAGTACCAAAATATTGTTGGAAGTTAAAGGACTTTGCGCTGTCTCTTGTCTCAGACAGTGGAGGACAGACTAGTGAGTCAAAGGGCTAGAGGGTCAAGACATTGGTCACCCCTTATCCACTGCTCTGACACTCAGGGATTAACTTCCTTCCTCTCTCTCTTCCCTATCTGCCCTTCTACCTTGCAACATGGCAAGCCTCTCTCCTTGCACCATGTGTGCAGAGAAGATGCAGCATGCATCTGCATCCAGCTAGATAGATAGATTAGAGATCCTAACTCCTCACTTTCCTATCTAGAATGGAGTTCCTTAATAATGCCTTATATATTGATTTGAAACTATGAATTGGCTCCAAGTTACTTTACTCTCAGCATACACGCATGCCTAACTAAATGCCGCTGTGTTGTGCCACTGTGCACTCTGCTATAATGAGAAAGGGATTCTCTCACCACAGAGAATTTCCAACAGGTTATGGGAGCCCAGTATTTTGAGCTGCGTGTACTGCAACTAGAGAGTTAGGTTTGTTCCAGGAGATCCAGTGAGATCTAGCGTGGACACTTTGAATTGCTAATCTACAGCAACTGCCTTTTGGAGCCAGTGAGGATGGCTACATACCTAGACGGAAAACTCAGGCTGACTATCTTGAATGCAGACCATTATTTGGAATGGAAAACCAGATTGAGGCTTGCACTGAAAGCAGAAGGACTCCAAAAGTTACTGAGGAGGAACCCCCCCCCCCCCCCGCAGAAGGAACCACAGCTGCTGAGAAGACTGCCAGACAAAATTGGCTGATCAAGGATGCGAAATCTCAAGCTTTGATCGCAGCTTCTGTGAGTAATAATTATCTTTACACGATATGTGATCTTGGAACCTCAAAGGAAATGCTAAGCAAGCTAGATTCCTTGCATATGAAGAAGGGGTGGGCATACACCTGTAACTTGAGAAAGAAAATGCAGGATCTCCAGTATAAAGATGGGGACTGTTTTGCCACATTTATGGGATTTTTGGAATATTTTTTTTTCAATTTAAAGAGGCAGGGGAACAATTTACAGAGAGTCAGAAGCTGGAAGCTCTGTTCCTAAGCATGCCCCCCAGCTATAGCAGCATAATCGGCCAATTGGAAACCCACACCAATCTAAGCTTTGAGGAAGCAGTACAAACATTATCTTCTGAAGCAAACAGGAGGAAAGTTTTGAATTCACGCTATGAAAGTGAATTGGCAAGTAACTTTGCTCTTAAAGCAACAATTGGCCATTCCAGAGGAAACCCGAGGTGGGGAGGGAATGCTGCAAGAGGAAATCGCATGGGGCCCACACATTTACATACAAAGAGATCTGGCTTCGTTGCCAAGAAAACTCAGTCCAGAGAGAGAGGTCACATGACCATCAGCAGAGAGGCTGCTCCTGGAATGAGGCCAACTGGGACTAATGCCTTTAGATGTTTTCTATGTAACCAATTTGGCCACAAGGTGGCGAACTGTCCCAAGAATCAGACAAAGGATTTTAAGCATACAGAAAGATATTCAAACAGGAGTTTTAATGTTTGCTTGATGCAAAGCGATGAAAAGTTCATTTTTTTGGATTCTGGTTCTTCTGTTCATATTTCAAATAATTTGGATTTCTATACTGAACTGTTTGATATTCCTGAAGAGACTGTTTATTTGGGCAATAATACTACAATTAAAGCCAAAAAGAAAGGTGAAGGAATTTTGTATTGTAAGTTACTAGATGGATCTGTTAAACCATTTTTTCTTAAAGATGTTTTGTCTAAGCTAGAGAAACAAGGCTGTGAACTGTATATTAAAAATGGACAATGTGTTGTTACCCAGAATAGAGAAGTTTGCCTTGTAGGCTCTAAATCCAAAGGTCTTTATTGTGTGGAGGAGCAATCTGTATCGAAGACAGACAGAGAAAGACCAGCCCGGTCTAAACCTGAGGCATACCAGCCTAATGAAGTGAACCTTGCTAAGTCATGCCTGCATGAAAACTGCTTGCAACTGTGGCATAGACGCCTAGGACACAGGAGCTATGAGTCAATCCAGAACATGAAGGAAAAGGGATTAGCTAATGGCATTGATTTTGTACCATGTGACATTGTAACTAACTGTGTTTGTTATCTTGAGTCCAAAGCAGTTAACAAGCCATTTCCTAAGCAGAGTGAAAGGAAGACTGGAAGACCCCTAGAGCTGATCCACAGCGATATAACTGGACCACTACCAGCAACCATAGGTAATCAAAAATATTTTCTAACAATAACAGATGATTTCTCATGATACATGTGTGTATTTCTACTAAAGGAGAAATCACAGATGCTCGAGAAACTACAGGACTATGTGGTGATGGCAAGCAACAAATTTGGCTGGAAGCCAAAGATCCTACGCACAGACAATGGAGGAGAATATATGTCCAGCGCCACACAGCAGTTCCTGAGAGAACATGGAATTGTGCATCAAACCACGGTAGCTTACTGCCCGTCCCAAAATGGAATCTCAGAAAGAAAGAACAGAAGTCTACTGGACATGGTAAGATGCATGCTTGCTGATGCACACCTCCCACAGAAATTCTGGGGAGAAGGCATCATGACTGCTACATACATACAAAACAGAATGCACACAAAGCCTATAGGAACAACACCATATGAACTTTGGCATGGTCATAAGCCGTCCATGACGCATCTGCGTGTCTTTGGAAGCACGGCTTACTCTTACATCCCAAAGGAAAAAAGGACTAAGTTAGGGGCTAGGGCCACAAAAGGGATTTTTGTAGGCTACTCAGCACAATCCAAAGGCTACAGAATTCTGGATCCTGACACCAACAAGATAACCATAAGCAGAGCGGTGTATTTTGATGAGAATGAAAGAGCTACACCTTCAGAGGGGGCCTACACCGAAGCAAGCAACCAGACCAAGCACCCTGATGACTGGATTATGCTTCCTGATCTCAGAGGAATTGAGGAGGAGGAGACAGCAGATCCAGATCTAACCACAGTAGACACAGAGACCTCCAGCGATCCACCAGATGCACCTGAGGTAATGGAAGGGACCACAGAGGGTGAGGCGAGGCGATCAACGCGCTCAAACAGAGGTGTTCCAGCTCTGAGACTGTCCTACCTCGCAAGGACAGCGGAACAACCAGAACCTTCATCATGGGAGGAAATATCCCAGCTACCACAACCAGAAGCCCAGAAGTGGAAACAAGCTGCAATTGAAGAGCTTGAGGCTCTACAGAAAAACAAAACCTGGACTCTTACTAAGTTACCTCAAGGAAGGAAAGTTATAGGCTGCAAATGGGTTTTCAAACTCAAACATGATGCTGATGGTGAGATTCAGCGCTACAAAGCCAGATTAGTAGCAAAAGGATATTCACAGAAATATGGAGAAGATTATGATGAAACCTTTGCACCAGTGGTTAAGCATACCACAGTAAGGACTCTGTTAGTATTGCTGCTAGCAAAGGAATGCATGTTGAACACCTAGACATGAAAACTGCATTCTTGCATGGCGAACTAGAAGAGGACATTTACATGCAACAACCACCAGGTTTCTTAGAGAAAGGCAAAGAGGACTATGTATGCAAACTGCAAAAGAGCATTTATGGTTTAAAACAGGCCAGAGCATGGAACATAAAACTAAATGATATGCTGCTTCAAGCAAACTTCAAAAGAAGCAATGCGGATCCCTGCCTGTACACGAGGTGCATAGATGGCAAGTGGACCTACATTTTGGCGTATGTTGATGATTTGATTCTTGCCTTTGACAATCCAGATGACCGCAAGGAAATAATGCATCATCTGAACAGAGATGTGGAAGTCAAGCGACTTGGCAACATTGCACACAACTTGGGCATTCAAGTACAAAGAGAGAAAAATGGAAGTTTCCTCATCAACCAAGAACAGAAAATTAAAGACTTGATAAACCTGCTCAGACTGGAAAATGTGAATCCTACACCAACTCCAGTGGAAGTCAACTACATAAAGCAAGATCAAACTGAGGAACTATCTGACAACCATAGATATTGTGAAGCATTGGGTAAGCTTTTATACATTAGTACACTCACTAGGCCAGATATTAGTACAGCAGTTGGCTTACTTTGTACAAAGACTGCATCACCAACAGTCAAGGACTGGAATGTAATTAAGAGACTTGTTAGGTACCTAAAGGGTACCTGGCACTCTAAGCTCAAGCTACCAGCTAATAGTCAACCAAAACTAGAAGCAAATGTAGATGCAGACTGGGATGGAGATCTAACAGAAAGGAAATCCACCAGCGGTCACATAATTTTCTATGGAGATGGAGCCATAAGCTGGTCAAGCACAAAGCAAGACATAGTAGCATCATCAACCACTGAAGCGGAATATGTATCAGCTGCACAGGGCTGTCATGAGATACAATGGCTGTGTCAACTACTGAAGGACCTAGGTACAGATGTACCACAGCCCATACCAGTGTATGTAGACAACCAAAGCTGCATCCAACTCTCCAAACAAGAAGATGTAAAGGGGCATACCAAACATATTGATGTGAAATACCATGTAGTGAGAAGTCTGCAGAAGGATGGACTAATCAAGCTGATCTACTGCCCAACAAATGAAATGCTTGCAGACATACTCACTAAGCCACTACCAAGACCCTGCTTTGAAAAGCTGAGAGAGAAAAAGAATCTTGTGAACTGAGTCACGAGACATCGAGAGGGTAGTGTTGGAAGTTAAAGGACCTTGTGCTGTCTCTTGTCTCAGACAGTGGAGGTCAGACTAGTGAGTCAGAGGGCTAGAGGGTCAAGACATTGGTCACCCCTTATCCACTGCTCTGACACTATCCCTTTGGATATGTAGATTGCTAATCTCAGGGACTAACTTCCTTCCTCTCTCTCTTCCCTACCTGCCCTTCTACCTTGCAACATGGCAAGCCTCTCTCCCTGCACTATGTGTACAGAGAAGATGTAGCATGCATCTGCATCCAGCTAGATAGATAGATTAGAGATCCTAACTCCTCACTTTCCTATCTAGAATGGAGTTCCTTAATAAATGCCTTATATATTGATTTGAAACTATGAATTGGCTCCAAGTTACTTTACTCTCAGCATACACGCATGCCTAACTAAATGCCGCTGTGTTGTGCCTCTGTGCACTCTGCTATAATGAGAAAGAGATTCTCTCACCACAGAGAATTTCCAACAAATATGTACCAATAAAATTACAAGGACATGTTAGGCATTGCCTAATGTGTCCTTTTAATTTCAGTGGGACCACTTTGAGTAATTGTCTTCATCATTTCACTTATCTCTCTATATAGGAAAGTGCCGGGGACAGGTGGGAGGGAAGAAAATGGAGGCAGGGGCAGCAGGAGGAAAAGAAGGCTGCGTGGGGATTTGATCCTGGGTCTCGCCAGTCTTAGTCCAACACTCTAACCATTACACCATGCTGACTCTGTAACATGGTAATGATCATGGCAGCCTCTGTCCATCCATCTTCAGCCCCCAAGCCTACCCCCCCATCATCACCTTTTACTACTTCCCTCCTTGCCAAAAACTCAAATTTAGTTGAAAAGCTAAATCTTAGAATAAAGTATGCAACGTTATGTGCACTCAGATGGACAAAGAATCTATCTGGAATACGGCCCTAATGGATCTAGTTAACAGTCAGCCAGCATTGACTTGAGATGCATAATTTATCCGCATTCTCAGAAGCAGATTCCCCGGGATGCCCCATCCGCCATGAATTGAAACAGAATGCTGGCAAATCTGCTTGTAAATGCCCCTTTAAAAGGGATGTATGGTTTGCTGCACTACCAAAGCAAAGAGGAAGGAGCCAGAAGATCAGCAGTAATTCCAGTTCTTATTGGAAGCATTTAGGATAAGTGAATAAGTGATACAAGCTTAAGTAAACAGCAGGTCCCAAGAGCAGATAGAACTTGCTACACAATAAGTAGGGCCAGTTTGGTCACCCATGCTATATACTCAGGTGTTCCCAACCTGTGGTACTCCAAATGTTGCTGAACTGCAACTCCCATTATCCCCAGTCATAATGAATTGTAGCTAGGGATGATGGGAGTTGTAGTTCAACAACATCTGGAGTACCACAAGCTGGGAACCCCTGCTATATACTGTGCAGAGAGTTATTTCCTCCACTTAAGCTGCAGGAAAATGGACTGAAGATCTGTGTAGACTGCACACTCTGGAGATGTTTGCTTCTGAAGCTCAAGGAAAATCTTGTGATGATGCTCCTTGGCCCTGGGTTTTGGCATTGGAGAGTGGTCCAATAACATGCCAGACCCACCACATCACTTAAGCATGCTTGAAAGCCTGGCCCTCTGCAAAGTTTTGGTCTCCAATTTCACATCTTGATATATTTAAGGAAAACCTAAGGGGCTAAGAGAGTAGAAAGGCTTTTACAAACTCCTAGCGGGGCTGAGAGTTGCCTAGCAAAGCATGATGTAAATGCAAATCACCATGAATGTCAAGTAGGGATTTAGATTAGAATGCAGAAAGCTAGCTGAAGCCTAATTTGTAGCTCTGCTGATACCTCTTGCCTTCAATCTTGCACTCAAAATGCAGATTCACAGCCCTGAATAGCTCAGTATCTCTTGGGAGGTCTGGGATGCCACAAGGCTACGAGCAGACTACATAGGAAGCTGCCTTAAACTGAATCAAACCATTGGTCCATTTAGCTCAGTACTGTCTACACCAGGGCTGCTCAACTTCGACCTGCCAGCTGTTTTTGGACAACAGCTCCCATAATCCCCAACCACAGTGGCCAATAGTCAGCAAGTATGGGAGTTGGAGGCCAGCATCTACAGGAGGGCCAAAGTTGAGCAGCCCTGATCTACACTGACTGGTAGCGGTTCTCCAGAGTTTCGGGCAGAATTTTCTCCTAGCCCTATCGGGGGATGCCAGAGATTGAACCTGGGACCTTCTGCATGTAAAGCAGATGCTTTTCCACTGAGCTGTGGCCCCATCCCCATCCCTTAGTGCAATAGGATTAAAGTGAAGAAGTGGAGCAAAATGGTGGCAGACCATGAAAACTTGAGGTTTTTCTTGGAGGAGAGTGTTTAATAATCTAAGTGAACATGTAGGGGAAATTCAATCTGCATCATCATCCAGCTATATCTTCTCTTACAAAGAACTAGAGGTCGTAAATGATGGAGGTAATCACCGCAGGGAGTTGCTTCATGCTCTGGGCTATGCATGTACAACCATTAAGAGTTACGGCTAACTGCAGAGCTTGCCATTAGCAGCACTGCAGAGCAACTGGGGATCAATGGACTGAGCTAACGGACCCCCAGCTATAGGAGGACTCCTCCATGCAATCACCAGCACACGTAGCACTGCTCATAAGTACCATTAATGTCTCCAGACCACTATTAAAAGCTTGGCTGTTAATAGTATTGAAGTGGTTTTAATGGTTTTAATGAGTTTTATGTTAATATTTTAAATGGTGTGGGTTTTTTTAATTGTGAACCACCCTGAGCCCTTTTTGGATGGGTACTATAGAATGAAATGAAATTGAATGAATGATTATGTACGTACGAACATACGTACTTGCATACATACATAATTGAATATCCCAAACCATATGCTGGTATACATTAGAATGCTGAGAGAGAACTGCAAGTATGCCATGAGAATGGTCCATAAAATAAATCAAGGCTTTGGTAAGCCCAACCAAAGTGTCCATCTACAGAGAAGGTTGCCCGCTATAGCTCTGTCTCAGTTACTCCTCTTGTCTTGCCCATAGAGGAAGCTGCCTGATGTGCCTCTGGGATGAATCACTGTTCTGGATGAGCCTCCTTCCAATCAGGAAGCACATCTTGAATAATAATTAATGATACTGATTCACAAGGAAACCAGGGGGGGACTCCTCTGTGTGTGCTCTGGTTAACCACACTCAAAACCAACATTTTTGGGAAGTGAGGGAAGTGTGCTTTCAATATTCACTCAGAAAAGAGTGTGTTTCTCTGGTACCAAAAGTCTGGAAAGTACTTCTAGACAAATGACTTGCAATCCACAAATGGCTCCATTTCAGTTTGGTGGCGGCTGCTTTCAAGCAAGAAGCCTCAAATCATGATGTCTAGAGATAAGCCTGTCAAAGATGCTGAGGCGAGTCTCACAATCGGTGAGACCGATTGTGAGACTCGCCAAAATGACTCGCCAAAATGAGACTGATTGTGAGACTCGCCAAAATGAAGTTTGCGGGGAGAGCGGGCTCAGTTCTCTCTTCCCGCAGACTGCTGCAGTCCTGGGCACCGGCTGTGTGGCCCACGGAAGTTCCAGGATGCCCCATGCAAGCGTGTGGGGCAAGCTGGAGAGACTCCCAAGCCCGGGAGTCTCCTCCTGTGTTGCTGTGGTGTGGAGCCGCACCACAGTAATACACAACCACAAAACCCGGGTTAGCGGAGCGCTCACTCCACTAACCTGTGCTAAGGGGAGGGGTAGGTAAGCGGGTGACCCGCTTTGGGGAAACCAGGCTTGCTTGTGAGCCTGGTGGTTCCCATGATCCATGGACAGCGTGCTAGGCTCCCTTAGCCCTCTTTCCACTGATCGTGAGAATCGCCTCTCTGTGTTTCTTGCTCTGAGCAGAGGGTTGGACTAGAAAGCCTCCAAGATCCCAACCCTACATTTCTATTCTTCTATGACAGACAGAGGTGCTGGGGTGGTAGGTGGGCAGAGAAAGAGAGAAATTCATGTTCATACAAGATTCTCCTCTTTATCAATTGCAAAGGAACAAATTATTGTATACTCCAACTTCCCACCTGTCCAAAATCAGGCGTCTCCACCTGCTAAACTCCCGCAGATGAACTTATATAATTCAGACACACAGGCACCAATGTAATAACACTCCTCTAGTGAATGCATTGCCCTCACTAGGTTTGGCTTCAGAATGATGCTCCATGATGGAGCTTGTTCTGAAACAAATAAGAGTAAAGGCAAAGCTTCCAGTCCTCACTTTAAGAGGCTACGGGGGTGGGGGATGGTGGCCACCAGCCACAGCATGGAGCACTGCCACCATAGAACAACTGTAGTGATGAAAAAAGGCGAGCGCCAGAAACACGCAGGCCAAATTCAGATGTAACACAAAACTGGAGCTAAATGGGGCAGGAAATAGAGTTAACGGGGCCATTACATCTGAATTCATGAAACCACGGTTTCAAGCCAAGAGCGACCTGTGATTTGCCTCACCAAACTCCAGTTTGAACCTTTGGTTTGCAGTAAGGCTCACTGCCAAGCCCTCTGGTTTGGCTGCCAAAGGGTTATGTCCGAACCTGGATGCCGACATAACCACGGTCTCATGCCAATTTTGAAACTGCAATCATAGAGGTGGCGGCACAGACTGTCAGCATGGTTGCTCTATGCAGGCCGTGGCTCTCGCTGGCCACATCTTGGCCACAGCGCCACACCCCCACCATCCTCCCCTCTCTTCCCCATTCTGCCTGGCAAGAGCCAGACTCATACGGATAATTTCAAGAGACACAAACCTTTGGGCTATTCCTGGCTTTCTGCTGCTGCCAAGGGGGACTGGACCCCCAGGGGCGGTGAGGGGCAGGGAGGATTGTGGACAGTGGGGAGGCAATCCCGCCTGTGGCTGCATATGTCTTGCAGCTCCAGCCAAGCTGGCTGCCAGCCATGCAGAAACACAGGTGCACACAAAACTCATTTTCTCTTCTCCCCTCCCTGGCAACATTGCTTAGCAACTGGGTTCTGTTTACCCCTGAATCCTGGGGTGAGGGACTCAGTTTCCCATGGAAAACTTTGACTGAGGGCGGTGTGGGTGTGGGTGTGTTTGAGAGAGGGTGGGGTAGAGGGAGAGGGAGTGTGAATGGGCAGATAAGACAGAAGTGTTGTCGATGTTGTATGAATATATAAGGTGATTGTAGTAGGTTGTTTTTTTTTTTAAAGTTTCTGAGCCAGGAAAATGCATGTGCGCAATTGAGTGTGTGTGAAAGTATCTGCGTGAATGGGAAGTGTGTTCTATTATTATTAAAAAGGGTGCTCAGCCTCCATCACTGCAGCTGCACTGATTCAGCATACCATGAGTGATGCTTGCTCCTCAAGAATAAACATTCTTGCCCACTCAGCAGTTCAGCCAATAGGTGAGGTGGGTGGGTGGGTGAGGATCAGAGGCAGCAGCCAATTTTAACTTACTAATGGAAGTAACTTGGTCAGAAAGAAATTAGATATGCAAATGGACAATTAGACCACAGAAACCATTACTTCCAGCTCTGACCTTAGTGACCCTTTACAAGAATAGATTATGCAGCCGGATGAACCAAGTAACGTTTCTGGGGTGACTAAATGCAGATCACTCAATTGGTATTCAAACATTCAAGTGGTGTATTTAACCTCCTCAAGAGATAAAAGGTTTCTGTCTGGAATGTCCTCAACGAAACCAAGTATTTGACTTTGGAATAGGGTTTTGGTTGTTTTTTTTTTTAAAAAGAGCACTTCATTTATTCTTGTCTTAGTTGCATAGTTCATCATATAAATTCTGGTTAATAACCACCCCTACTCCCCCACCCCACTCCCTAATTTTGCTTTGAGGTTTTATCATCTCTGTGCACTGTGTACCCAATTCCCAGATGACCAGAGCTTGCTGAATTTTAACGGTCCAATTTGTCTCCTGAAATAGCTGCGTACAAGTAAAAGTCACCCCTTGGGTTTTATTTTTCCTCTGAAGAACAACTCAGGCTTCTTACCGGAAAATGGTCTAATCAGTGGCTGATGTAGATGCTTCCTACATCAAGGGTGATGCTATCCTGATCTAATAGCTATCTGTGCAATTATGCAGAGCCATCGTATTGCTTTTAAGAAGAAAGACAAGGATATAAATTCTGTTAAAATAAATAAGAAATGTCTTATCTGGGTGTTGGAAATCGTTTCCAAATTGGGAGATCTTCATCATACATCTAAGAAATAGTTTTTTGATTTATCTGGGCTCTCTGGTTAACAGACAGTGGCTGCATTCACAATGCCCTGGAGATTTAACATCAGATGCCTGCAACCATTGAGATATAACCATTTAAAATGTACTTGAAATTGATTCAACTTTACCTATTGTGTATTGTGAACACCTCGTTGGCTTGGGCCTATCTAGAAGAAGAGTTTTGTTGCCTTCCTCCCTGTTCTCAAACAAAATAAGAACTGTGCAGTTCAAATTGGGATAGAAACATGAGAAATCAAGGACAACATTTTATATTTCTTAGCAGAAGCTAGCTCAAAAGGCATTGCTTCCAATTTCCCATTATTCTAACTTGCTCATTGAACTAACTTCTTTTTGTTCCTCCCTCTTTGATGTACAAACTAGAATAAGAATATTTCAGCCATCATAATTCTCTCTTCCTTTCTTTTTTTGAGAGTCAGATTTTTCTGTGAATACTCTATTTAATAGGATTTTTATCTGTGCCTGAGTCTTGGAGCAGATAAGAGGTTTAAAAAAAAACAAAACTGAATATAAGATCCTAGATCAAGTATCTCCAGCTGCTAACATGGGTTGCAGGGGCATAGCAAGGTTGGAGTGCCTAGAGACAAGATTTTAAAATGCCCCCCTCCCTCACTGAAGCTCAGCTCAAGAAGTAAAGAAATCTTAAATGAGGCTGAATACAGGTGAAACTCGGAAAATTAGAATATTGTGCAAAAGTCCATTAATTTCAGTAATGCAAATTAAAAGGTGAAACTGATATATGAGACAGACGCATTACATGCAAAGCGAGATAAGTCAAGCCTTAATTTGTTATAATTGTGATGATCATGGCATAAAGCTCATGAAAACCCCAAATCTCCAATCTCAGAAAATTAGAATATTACATGGAACCAATAAGACAAGGATTGAAGAATAGAACAATATCGGACCTCTGAAAAGTATACAGTGTACTGTGCTTGATTGGCCAGCAAACTCGCCTGACCTGACCCTATAGAGAATCTATGGGGCATTGCCAAGAGAAGGATGAGAGACATGAGACCAAACAATGCAGAAGAGCTGAAGGCCGCTAATGAAGCATCCTGGTCTTCCATAATACCTCATCAGTGCCACAGGCTGATAGCATCCATGCCACGCCACATTGAGGCAGTAATTGCTGCAAAAGGGGCCCAAACCAAGTACTGAATACATATGCATGCTTATACTTTTCAGAGGTCCGATATTGTTCTATTCTTCAATCCTTGTCTTCTTGGTTCCATGTAATATTCTAATTTTCTGAGATTGTGGATTTGGGGTCTTCATGAGCTGTATGCCATGATCATCACAATTATAACAAATTAAGGCTTGACTTATCTCGCTTTGCATGTAATGCGTCTGTCTCATATATCAGTTTCACCTTTTAATTTGCATTACTGAAATTAATGGACTTTTGCACGATATTCTAATTTTCCGAGTTTCACCTGTAGTGGTAACAAAAGTGTGTGTGTGTGTGTGTGTGTGTGTATATATATATATATATATATATGTATATATATATATATATATATATATATATATATATATATATATACCTATATCTATATCTCTGTATCTATATCTATATCTATATCTATATCTATATCTATATCTATATCTATATCTATATCTATATCTATCTCTCTCACCTATATGCCACAATAGAACATCATCCTAAATTATTTTTTAAAAGGTTTTGTAAATTGTGGACGATGCAAGTCATTTAATGGTACTAGAGAAAGACATGCTGCTCTGGTAGCTCCAGGTCTTAACACTCACATCCATTTTGGAGGATGAATACAACTGAAGGAAGCCCGGACGGGTGCGCAGCTGGGGGAGTCAGTCATGTGACTTGCCTCTAGCCCCCCCACCCCCCGCAAGGCAGTGGGCTCCCAGACAACTGTCTCCTCTTTCCCTTTTATAGTTATTCAGCCCTGATGCAGCCTTATTTTGTACCTGACAGCCTTGCCAAGTCTTTATCAAGTATAGTCAAATGTTTGGTCACAGTTTTGCTCAAAAAGAAAGGAAACATGCTTCAAGTTGGAGGAAATCAAGCTATCCTACATGTTAATGATTTATCTCTTCTCTAGGTTTGATTTTACATGTCACATTGTGAAGCTGCAGGAATGTTTCTATAGTTCATGGTATCTGGTTTTTCATTGGTCTGTCATTATAAAGCAAGGCTGCACAAATTCAGCCCTCCTGCAGAGTACCCAGTTACAACTCCCACCATACTTCACTATTGACCACTGTGGCTGGGAATGATGGGAGGTGTAGTCCAAAAGCAGCTGGAGGGCTAAAGTTGTGCAGCCCTGCAATAAAGCCTGAAGTTCTGTTTATTATAAAAGCAAGATGATTTGTCCTACCCAGATAAAATTTGGCCTAGAGAATCTACCTGATGAGTGGTATAATCTGGACAATTATAGGGGTGGGGGTGGGGAATCACATAAGAGCTGAGGTGTAGGAGTTTAAAAAAATTATATTAAATAGATTTTATACCTACAGTATATATAATGCTACAAGAACAGATGAAAAGCTGGATCAGATCAAAGGTCCATGTAGCATCCTGCTTCTGAAATTAGCCAACCAAATGCTTCCAGGCAGCCCTTGGACAGGGAATAAAGGCAATAGTCCTTCTCCATGGTTGCTTTGCAGCAACTGGTAGTTATAAACTGGTATCCATGACTCCCCAGAACATGGAATCCATACCTTTATACCTGGAGGTAACATATAGCCATCATGTTACCTGACTAGTAGCCAGTGAGGATGTTACCTTCATGAATTTGTCTAATCCCCTTTTAAATCCATCTAAGCCATTAGCCATCACCACAACGTATGGATATACTAAATGCAACCAACTTTTAATATTGAATTTGACCATGGATGGGGAAGGGGAAGTTTGTACAGCAAAATATACCCTCAGATCCCAGGCCACGTTGTGCACAAATATAAGCTACCCAGGGGCGCCATTAAGCACGGACTTGGGGGCCCAGGTCGGTGTGCCCACTCTCTTAGAGGGCACCATGATTTTCCCCAAGGGAAAAGAGGTTCTCTTTTATATTTGTGGAATGGCTTGACCTAGAGTTCTGAAATTTGGCACAGATGTAGGACAGGTTATCAGGACTCTGTGTACTGATTTTCAAGCAAGTCCTTGATCCATTGGTTTTTTTAAATGATTTTGTGAATTAAAAAAAAACTTCAAAAAAAAAAGCCCTATAAGTGGAAGAAAATGGCACAGACTTCTGGAACTGAACCCACACACACCCGCCCCCAACTTGGGCCATCGAATCTGCCCATTGCCTTCATTAAAAGGGTAAACATCACCCCCTCATATTTGTGGAACGGCTTGTCCTAGATTTATGAAATTGGGCTCAGATGTAGGATAGGTTAGCAGGACTCTGTATTGACTTTGAAGTAGATCAGTCAATCTGTCTATTTTTAATGATTTTTCAAATTTTAAGTTAAACTTCAGAAATGTCAAAGTTCTATAAGTGGCTTGTTTCATGGCAAAAAATCACAAAAGTTTTTAGAACTAAAGCCCCCTCCCCCAACAGACCATAATTCCCTCCTCCATGTGAAGGAACCTGAACATGCCCAAACCTTTACATTTGCAGAATGGTTGGGCTTAGAGTTCTGAAATTGGGCACGCATGTAGTCCAAGTTGGCAGGACTCTGTGTATTTTTATTTCAAGGAAATTGGTCAATCCTGTGATTTCTAATGAATTGTTTACTAACCTCACTAAAGTTGCCAGAAAAAGTTATCTCTATCCCTAGAATATTTCACACCCTAGTGAAAGTGGAACTGTTAGTGCTGAATAAAGAAAAAACAATTTTTATTTTTTACAAATGCACTGTGCTCAAGTTCGTTTGTGATCTAAATGTCTTCATGAGAACTGTGAGCCAAGGGAGGTGTGTTCTGATTTTAATCCCACCCCCTTATGAATGCACTATATGTCCAAGTTGGTTTCGTGTTTGAACTGTGGAACAATGGCCACATGTTTTGTCCCAGTTAGTTTGTGAATGGTGAAGAAGCTATGTGACTTCATTGGGGTTTGCACTGTCTTTTTTTTTTTTGCAAATACACTCTGGCCCAGAGACTTATGGGTCCTTTGGAGGTTCTGTAGTCCCCACCCCCCACAAACACACTCTGACCCAGACCTGTGGGTTTGTCCCTGGTACACCTGAGCCTGAGGCCATCGCCTGACCTTGCCTCATTAATGAGTTGCCACTGGCTCTGTGGCCTTGGCTGTTGCCCCAAAATACCAGTCCCTGATGAGGACCCTGTTGTTACTGAATGACTGCCTATATGTGAATGAGGACTGAAATGCAAATGTGTATGGAAAGAGCAATGCCAAGCCTCAGAATATGGTCCATCCTAGGGCCCTATGTCCTTTTATCTCAGTTTGTTTGAGATAAAAATAATACATGTGTTTTAACCCGATCCTCCTCTTCTACAGAACATCACCTCTATTTCACTAGCGACTCATACATTCATAGAAAGGCAAGAAATAAAATGAAGCCAGATCCTGGTGTTTCACCTTTGGAGACCTGCCTTTGATTTAGCAAGCCTAGGAAGAAAATTATTTAATCAATAGTCAGCAGAGAGGAATCCAATGAGCAAGCACTCCATAGCGATGGAGGGCCAAAGCACATTTCGGGAATGGCCTCTTTTAAGATTAAGGTTAAAGCAAACCCTTGACATAGTTCTGGGAATTGCTCCATTTCTAATTGAAAGCACTGCTGCTAACTCTGAAGTGATGGAAAATTGTAGCCTTTGGGTTGATCTCACCAGAGTATTAAAAATAAATACACTAAAGAGAAGGCGGAGGGGGAAACCCTCAGGTAGTAAAAGGAAGGAAAGATCTAAATGCTTACTCCTGAATGTGGATCATTTCTCTTGGCTAGGCTATATGCAGTTGGTGGATTTCAAAAGGAGGTCAGCTCTTGATGGGGCCAACAGAAAGGGCCAGTTAGTCTACCTGATCGACCCATTGCCGGCTGGACTTTTATTGGAGTTTTGTTTCTGTTTCTAATTTGCTCAGGAAAAGAGGACAGATCTCCTAAACCATTAAGAGATGAACAGAAGAGGGAATTTCAGCAGGAACTTTCCTACACAGAGGCTTTATTTCAAATCTCCTCCAGAAGGGAGGGTGTGTTTTCTCACAACAGCCGGATTCCCACCGAGGTCAGATCAAACCGACCTCTTTGGAAGCACCCCACACACGAATTGGGCTTTCCCTTCTGGATTTCACCTCATCCTGGGTTATATCAGAGTTTTTAAAATCTTGTATTTTAGCAATGATTCGTGGACAATCCGCTGCAAGGAGCTGACGTCAGTCTTCATGTTTACATGATAAGAGCAAAGTCATGGCTATGGAATGCAAAAGCAAAGCTGCCTGGCTGCCTTGCCTTCGACCCTGAGGCAAAGAGTTGAAAACTCAGTTTTCAGGCTTTTTGCTCTTTGAAAGTTTTTGGAGGGGGAGATCTGGGAGGAGGATTTGCAGCCTTTTGCAGAAAATGAGCATTTCCTTGCATGCAATCCAAATTGGAATGGGGCTGAAAAAGCAGAGGCGATGCTGCAGGATTGCTGAGAAATGCTGGGGCCCCATGTGTGTGTGAGCACACGTGCGAGTGTGTGTGCGCACGTGCGTGTGTGCTGGGGTCCTGGCAGTGGCAGGGAATAGAAAGCCAAGGCTGATGGCTAACAGGCAGTCTGATCCACAAACCAATTAAATAGAGGTGTGTGTGTGTGTACTTCAACAGAGCCAGATCAGAGGAGGCATGGCATCTTGCCTCCTCTAGGAAGCCATTAGCCACAAGGAAAACATGGAAGCGAGTTGTGTGTGAACCTCCACAAAAGAAAACTCACAGTAGAGGGGGGAGGGGCTGCTTCCCTAACACTGCGAGTTTCATTCGAAGAGGCTTCCCTCATCGGCTACTCCGAAAACTGGAAGTCCTGTGTGGGAAAGCTCCTGGTGTAAATTGTTATGTTGGAGGGCGGTGGAGAGACTGCACCTGCTGAAATCCTCTTTTCTGTGCATCTCTAGAAGATACAGGAGACCTTCCTCTTTTCCATATGGCAGCCCTACTCAGGTAGATTTGGAAATGGAGCAATAACATCATGAGCCTTTTAAATTTTTCAAATAATCCTGACCTCTTTGTCTTTTGTAACAAGCTGAATATGTTACCTGTTGCCACATTGCCCATTAGCTAGGGAACCACAAACATGAAGAACACACAGACAGAAGCACAGACCAGCGAAGGAGGCACAGAGCAAAAACACTCTCGGGAGGTTCTTAAGGGCTTTACTCCACTCAGGGACGTAGCAAGGTTGGAGTGCGCCCGGAGACAAGATTTTAAAATGCCTCCCCCCCCCCCACCTCACTGAAGCTCAGCTCATGAAGTAAAGAAATCTTAAATGTGGCTGAATAGTGGTAACAAAAAGCATAGTAAAATTTCTGTATATATAACCTATGTGCCACAATATAGCATCATCCTAAATTATTTTTTAAAAGGTTTTGTAAATTGTGAATGATGCAAGTCATTTAACGGTACTAGAGAAAGGCATGCTGTTCTGGTAGCTCCAGGTCTTAACACTCATCAATTTCGAAAGGATGAATACAACTGAAGGAAGCCCAGGCAGATGACTTGCCTCTGGGGGCCCCCCAAAGCAGTGGGCCCCAGACAACTGTCTCCCCTTGCTCTATTATGGGTACACCCCTGTATCTAGCTAGTTGGATGCAGACAGATGCTGTCTGCATCTCTGTGCACACATGGTGCAGAGAGAGGCAAGCGTGTGTGAGGGAGAAGAAAGGAAGAGAGTAGACATGTGCACGGTCCGGAGCAGTCCAGACCGGCACCGAAGGGGTGGTGGCAGTGGCAGTGGCCAAGATGGCAGGTGAGTGGGCAGCTGTTCACCATCACCCGTCTGCCCTCCTTGCCACTGCCACCACCTCGACGTGTCACGGAAGCTGGCAAGTAGTGTTCTATTACCCACCCGCTCTCCTCGCCATCACCACAAAGTAGTAGGTAGTGGCAGTGGCAGCGGGGAAGGCAGGCACACACGCACCCTCTGTTGTTTGCCCACTCTCTGCCTGCTGTGGCCAGGTAGGCGACAGGGTAGTGGGTGGTGGTGGGTGGCTTTGTCTGGGGCACTCCTGAGCGTTGGGCTGGCCTTGTGGACACTCTTGGATGAGGACCCAACAGAAAAATATAACTCATTAATTCAGGAATTGTTTACCTACTGTCTGGCATGCCACGCCACGCTCCATCTGCCTTTGCACAGTTGTGGAGTCATCGGAAATAACGACCCCCTGTCACACAATAATTGTACCAACAATGTGCAATTTTGGGGTCTGGCAGACTACTGTGTTGCGCAGTACAGGTGGCCCTCATTAATCATAGTTTCCACAACTATGGTTTCACATATCCGTGGTGAGGTCCTAGAGACCTGGTTTCCTTATCTGCAAGTAGAAAAATAGGTGATTTTCATCTGTTTGTATTCTCAGAAGTGACTTCTGGAGTCATTTTCAATGGCATTTCCAGTATGGAGGCAGCACACAAAATCAGGATTTTTGTGTGGAAAATCAGAGGTATTGGGGCTTTGGGGAGCAGAGCAAGATATAGTACTTGCTTTCTCTTATTTCTGCCCCCACCACTGTTTTTTTTAGCCTTTTGTGTGTAGGGATCTAACCCCTGGAGTATAGTTTCTTTATCCATGGTTTTTGTATTCATGCCTATAGGCAAGAACGGAACCCCCAGGAATAAATAGGGCCTCCTGTAGTATGTCAGTCCCTATTAGCAAGCTTTCTGAAATAACCCTTCTTCTATATTATGTGTAAGATTTTGAGAATTATTCTGTTTCAGCCAGGTAGTTAAGACTGGGTCATTTGATGCACTATAGCTCCATGTGCTATAATAGCCATTAAATGCTGTAATGTTCTTTTGTCCTATCCAGGAAGGAGATGGTTTGCAGAGTGTCTCCTTTTATTTGGTAATTTAAAAGCACATTTGTTGCTTCCTTGTATCATATGCAAATTACTGCTTTATCCCTCTGGCAACTGGAAAGTGTTGGGGAAAGCTTATGTATTTGCTTTTTTAAAAGAAAAGACAGTAAGCTGCTAGCAGCCACAATCGTGTTTGAAATAGATTGGTCTGTTTCAGAAGGCTGAATCAGGGTTTTATCCACAAAATGTGCAGCTACTCTGCATTAACCAACCTTTTGACTGGGATTCTGCACTCGTTCTTGAGCAAAATTGCCTGAGAATTGTAATAAAGTATAACTATCTAAGTCCTTCAGTACGGAGCCCTGATCAATCCTTGTTTCTCTGCATGCTTATTAGGAAACACCGCCTAACAAAAGGCGGGTGAGGGGGGAAGAGAAGCAGTTTGCTGGTGAACATGCACTGTCACCGCTGATGGATGGTCTATAGCAGTTTTTATAGCCTGCAGATACAATGCAAAACCTGTTCCTTCGTTTCACAATGGAACTATATCATGACATTTGTATTGTATTTCATAGCCCTGATCATAAATTCCAAATTCCAGTGTGAATTCAAGCAGGGATGACCAGCTCTTGTATGTTGAGAGCCATTAGGTTCTCATCACTAAACAATCCAATTCTCTCACGATGCTCAGGCACACTTGCTGATCTGTCCATGGTTACACATGCTGTTACCACATTCAGGCTGAACTATTGCATCATGCTCTACTTGGAGCAGTCTTTGAAAAGAATTCAGAAACTTCAGCTGGAGGTCTCCCAAATGGCAATTTAACAGCGCTTCGCTACACTTGGATACACTTAGGGTAGGTAAAGTGTGCCGTCAAATCGATGTCGACTCCTGGCGCCCAGAGAGCTCTGTGGTTGTCTTTGGTAAAATACAGGAGGGGTCTACCATTGCCATCTCCCGCACAGTATGAGATGATGCCTTACCTTTCAGCATCTTCTTATGTCACTGCTGCCCGTGGTGTAAAATGTGGCAGTGAGAGCTTAGACCAGGCAGAGCTGAGGGTGGTTTTTTTTTTGGATCCTGTGATTATGTCACTGCACTGGCTTCACTGGCTCCTGGTGATTTGGGACCAGGGCACTTCTCTGGTCCCAAATCACCTAGCACCAAATCTCCCAAATCTTCAAGCACCTCTGCTCACATGATCCTGCCCATGCACTCAAGTCTTCAGTGATGGCTTAACACCATGTCCTACCACTGGCAGAGGCACAGTTGTTGGATACATAAAGCAGGGCCTTCTACATTGTGGCACCTAAGCTGAGGAATAGGGATGTTCACGAACTGGTTCAACCTGTTTGACAGTGTGTGTGTGTGGGGGGGTTACCTTTAAGGGTGCTCTTCCCCCCCCCCACGTTTCCCCCTGTGATGCTGTGTAGAAAAACACTCCTGTGGGGCAGCAGCATAGCTCCTTGCTGCCCCGGTGTGCATCAGACTGGAAGTCTGTGCATCTGGCACATCCAGTCTGACCCGCACTGGGGTGGCAAGGAGGCATGCTGCCATCCTGTGGGACTGTTTTTCTACACAGTGCCAGTGGGGGAAGATGGTGGGGTGGGTAAGAGCGCCCTCCTTGATCCTTAAAGGTAACCCCCTTCTTCCGCCAAACCAGCCGTCGCCAGATTCGTGCAAATCCCGACTGTGGAACTCTACCATAGAAGGCTGCTGTTCCAGGCTGCTATTCCGTTGTATGCACAAAAGAAGGTTGCACAGTTGCACAATCCCTTGCACTCTCGGTCTGCTTGCCTAAGAACTGCATTTGCCCAACAAGGATAACAGAACATGATGTGCCTTATTGTGCAAACACAACACTAGTCTAGAATGCAAGTTCCCACCTTAGTGTCAGGCCCATAACCACCTAAAGTTTAAGGAGGAGGGTTGCCAAAAGAAGGTGTGGGGGGCAATTTTTACTATTTTAGTTGCTCTCCATTACATTTAAATATAGCAGTTTAAAAATTATGTGTTTGCAAACACTTTAGGGAGGCAGAGAAAAATTAGGGGAGGCAGGCACCCCCCCCCAGCCCCCCTCAGTTAGGGGTCTGCTTAGTGTAACATGTTTGTGTAAGCACAGAGCTAGTCTGGATTTCAGCCGGTGTCTGTTCTGTAGTATGTTCAGCATAGGTATTTGATTCTCTGCTCTCTTTTCTCCTTGATCATCAATAGATATAATAAACTAAGGTCATACATGGAAAGCCCCACCCACACAGTGCTTTCCCAATCAGAGGTAACAGAACAGAAGCACCATGGTGATTGGGCAGTGGGGATTCCATATGCAGCTAGGGAAGAGGAGCGGGCAGGGGGCGAGTGAGTGAGTGAGTGGCAGGGAGGGGTGAGTGAGTGAGGAAATAGTGGGGAGGAGTTGAGTGAGTGAGCAAGTGACAGGGAGGAGGTGAGTGAGTGAGCAGGTGGGGAGGGGCCGAGTGAGTGAGCGGGGATGGGCGATCGAGTGATCGAGTGAGTGAGCGAGCAAGCAGTGGGGAGGGGGCAAGTGAACGAGCAGGTAGTGGGGAGGTGGTGAGTGAGCATAAGTGGTGGGTAGGGGGCGAATAAGTGAGTGAGCAGGGAGTGAGTGGGTGAGAAGGCGAGAGAGAGAGGGAGCTGTGGGGAGGAAGGAAGTGAGCAGTGGGGAGGGGGCGAGTGAGCAGCGAGTGAGCAAGTGTGTGAACGAGTGTGTGGTGGGGAGGGGTGAGTGAGCAAGCGGAGGGGAGGGGTGAGTGAGAGAGCGAGCGAGCAAGGAATAAGCAGGCTAGCTGGTGTGAGAGAAAGTGGTGGGGAGGGAGCAAGCAAGCGGCAGGGAGGGGGCATGTGAGCAAGTGAGTGGCAGGGAGGGGGCGAGTGAGCAAGTGAGTGGTGGGAAGGGGGCGAGCAAGCAGTGAGGAGGAGTGAGTGAGCAAGTGAGTGGAGGGGGTGAGTAAGCGAGCTAGCGGTGGGGAGGGGGTGAGTGAGTGAGCGAGCAGGGAGTGAGCAAGCGAGCAGCAGGGAGGGGGCGAGTAAGAGTGGGTGGCTGACACTGAGCAATAAAGCAGGGGCTGTGGTGGGGGAGGCAAGGAAAACAGCAAGGTCCTAGCACACAGATGATCTGTGCAGGTTCAGCTAGTTGTATTTATTGTGTTGTTTTTGTTGAAATTTGTTGCTAGTCATCTTGGGGGTTCTGTTGCTGGGACAGAAAGTGCATAATACAGATAACCTAATAAATGAATAGCAGCAAGTGCTCCACAGGTTTAGAGAACATGTGTGTGGGGTGGTGGTGGTGGTATGAGGCTAATGTCTGGGATGCTGAAGTAGGGAGATAGGGCCATTGCTCTAGGGTAGAGCATCTGCTTTGCTTGCGGAAGGTCCCAGGTTACATTCTTGGCATCTTCAGGTAGGCCAAGGGTCTGACTCAGCATACAGTGGGGCTGTTTACAGACCAGTCCTATCTGGGCTTGCACAGCCCTACCTGGGTAGGGCAGGTTGTGTGGAGCATTGGGACTGGGACTGATCCCAGTGCTCCTCGGCCGGGTAGCCCTGGTTTTCTACCCAGGCTAAAACTGAGGTAGGTGCACCCTCCTACCCCACCACCCACTCATGTGGCAGCACAGACTGCCAGCAGCCCTGTTTGGGCTGTTGGCAGCCCATGCTAGCATAGAGGCTGGGGGAAGGAGCATCCCGGTCTCTAGAATGGCTGCAATGCACTGCGTGAGCAGTGCAGAGCATTGTGAGCTTCCTGTAGGCCAGGCATCCTTCTCCCAGCCTCTTTCTTGCCGCACCGCTCCGCACAGCGGCAATGGTGTGGGGGCACAATGTGGTGATCTGCGGTCATGGGTGGAAAGGTGGGGCCAATCCTTCCTCCCACACCCACACCCTGGCCTTCCCAGACCAAGCCCTGTAGTTTGTGTGAATGACCCTGTCTTCCTAATAGATGTGCTTTCGAAAAGATTTCCCACCAAAGACAGGTTGGCAGGGATCCTTCTGAGAACGTACATACAAAAAAAAAAAGACATTTGAAATACAGACATAGATTCATGGCTGTTTCTCCTTCTCCTTCTTAAAAGAAACATTGTGAACAGAACCTTTTAAAACTACAGCCTGATGAAAATCTGGTGGATCTGGGATTGCTGAGTGCCAATTGGCCATTCCTGGCTGCCTTAAATCACAAAGATTTCTCAAAAGTACACACACATCAAGGATGTTTATTGGCCTAGACTCAGTGGGCTCTGCATAATGAAGAGAAATAGCATACAAGTGATTTTTCTCTGTCCTGAAAAATAATAGGCTACAGTCTGTTCCCACTTCCTATAAAATGCACTGAATCATCCAGCCTGAGACTAATAACTCAGTTTTGCTGTTTCAGGGATCCTGTGAAATGTATCTTATCACCCTGTTCTCTCCCCACACCCTTTTGGGCAAGTTATAACAAAGTTAATATCAGATACAATAATTCGGAAAGGCTACCGAGCTGCTTTAAAGCCCGTTGAGGATAATTAGAAATATTCTATTGATTTCAGACTGCAGTGATGAAGGCTCTACGGATAGCTGAGCAAAACTAGCTGCAGTCTTGGGAGCAAAAGGAAATGGCAGGAGAAGATGGAAACGGAACTTTTTATTTAAAGGCAAGCTCTAAAATTTGGAACTCACTGGTGAGATATGAGAATCGAAATCGTTAGCTACAGTCCTCAACTCAGATATGGAACCATTTTCCATATCTCATTAGTCTGAAAAGCTCCTTAGCCTGAAAAGCTTTAAAAGATTGTTCACAAGTTCCCCACACCACATAAGTCCACTCAATGCATGCAGGTAGAAGTGGGATCACACCTGGTGACTCTCCCCCAACCCTGTGCATTGAGCATAACCAAGTGCTGGCTGGAACAGTTTGACCAAGATAGCCCTGGAATTCTGAGTTCACACAATCAGCTCTGCTGGGTTCGCTGATCCTGATGAGCTTTTTAACCAGGATCCTTGAAATTGTGTGAACGCAGCCTCCAGCCTCAAAGACAGGATGTCTCTGAGTACCAGTTGCAGGGGAGTAACAGCAGGAGAGAGAGGACATGCCCTCAACTGCTGCTGTAGGCTTCCAGTGGCATCTGGTGGGCCACTGTGTGAAACAGGATGCTGGATTAGATGGGCCTTTGGCCCGATCCAGCAGGGCTGTTCTTATGTTCTTATGCAGCCTAAACCAAATATCATAAAGACCTCATAAGCCTCCAGTGACCTCTCCTCCAAAAGAAGCCAAATGCAGGTTGTGCTGATGAACCTTCAACTTTCACTGCTTGACGAATTGGCAGTAGAGATAACAGTACATTCATCATTTATTTTTCATTAAAGACAGACCTTTCAGAAAATAATTCTAGGTCATGCACATATTTTTCCCCTCCCCTAATTTCATGGCAGATTGTTTTTCTGTCAAATAATTCTTTTATCCTCATGTTTAGAAACAGAGGCTTTCTGTGTGGCGCTCTGTTACTCACATGGACTGTGTGCTCCTCGGAGATTTCCAGTGGCAAGTACCAAGGGGCCTGATTATCTCTTAGGGAATCCATCTGAATTCTGTTCAGAGCGAAACAGAAGTTGCATCTCTAATTCTGCTTTAAATAAATTGACTGGGAGAATAAACTTTTGTTTGTTGTAAAAAAAAAAAAAAAAAAAAGCTTCTGCAGAGGACAGGGCTCACATTTCCAAAGCCAGTAGCTATAGTGACACAGAAACTAAGAGGCAGGAGAAAGATAACCAAATTCACTCAAAATGTAATAAGATGGCAACCAAAAAACACCCATTGCAAATAAGATAGTGTTTCTCTTTGCTCCTTAGATTCTAAACAGAAGGAAAGAAAATCTGTCACCTGTCGAATGTGTAATATTCCCCCCCTTCCTCAAATCTGAGTTGGTTGTTATAGCAAGAACAAACTTTTCAATACAGAAAATGAAACATCCATCAGGTTTCAGCAGATTATAGAACTTCCTCTCTTGCTGTAAAGTCAGAAAGGAATGTTCTCTTTCACCCCATCTAGGAATAAAGTATTCATGCTACTTTTTTTCTTTTCTCCCATGTCTTCTAGTCTGAGATTTTTGCCACCTGTTCATCAGCTTTTCAGTATGAGCATAAGCCAACCAGTGTGGTGTAGTGGTTAGAGTGTTGGACTAGGACCAGGGAGACCCAAGTTCAAATCCCCATTCAGCCATTAAACACACTGGGTGACAGTCACTTCTCTCTTAGTCTAGCCTACCTCACAAGGCTATTGTGAGAATAAACACAACCATGTACAGCACTGCAGGCTTCGTGGAGGTGTCGGGGATACAGCTCCCGCATGGCATTGACTCTTAGCACCACCAACCCTATTGACCACCAGCATTCCCTCTCTGACCCTGCTTTCTCTACTCTACTTCGCCTTTGTTAGACTGATAGTCTCAGGTTTCAGTCTCTCACC
Source organism: Hemicordylus capensis (assembly GCF_027244095.1). Lineage (NCBI taxonomy): Eukaryota > Metazoa > Chordata > Lepidosauria > Squamata > Cordylidae > Hemicordylus > Hemicordylus capensis. Next base: position 32,415,277 of record NC_069659.1, read on the forward strand.
TGAAGAGAGAGACTTCCGTCTTCTTCCTTCCTCTTCTTCCTGTATGTAGCTAGCAGCAAGGCATGTAATCTCCCTTATGGATTTCCTAAATAAACTACTTTATTTGGAACCGTAACTCCAGGTCTCCAGACAAATTTGTTTGTTTGTTTATTGTATTTCTATACCACCTGATACAGAAATCTCCAGGTGGTGTACAAGTTAAAACATAATATAAAAACAATATTAAACAGTTAAAAATTCATAAAAGAGATAGAAATAATCTCAATAAGTAAAAATATATTAAAATTTAAATTTCAGTTAAAAGCCTGGGAAAACAGGCACATCTTGAGGTTCTTCCTAAAAGCAAACCGAGAAGGAGGTGTTCTTATTGCAGCAGGGAGCATATTCCAAAGTCCTGAGGCAGCTACAGAGAAGGCCCAGTCCCGAGTCGCCACCAAACCAGCTGGTGGCAAACGTAACCAGACCACTCCAGATGATCTTAATAGGCGGCAGGGTTCAGGACAAAGAAGGCGCTCTCTTAAGTACCCGGAACCCAAGCTGTTAAGGGCTTTATAGGTAATAACCAGCACTTTGTATTTTGTTCGGAAACATATCGACAGCCAGTGTATTTAGCAGTGCTCCCTTCACTATGCACTTCCACTGTAACTGGGGCAGATAAAGAAATCCCCCCTCCTGAGCTCTCTAACAGCAGGAAGAGCAGGATATAAATGTAGTAAAAATAAAACAAACCTCTACAGCAGGAACATATCTACAAAGGGCTGGGGGCATGTACCAGGGTCCCTGTTGGCATGTGTGTGTGTTTGCTGGCTTGCTGGCTGCCTGCTTTTTGCTCTCCACCTCACACCTCTCTGAAAAAGAAGGGGGGAGGGGTCTACCTTCACTTCCCCCCCCCCAGGTGCCCACTCCAGTCTTGCTATGCCCGTTTTACAGGTGAACTCCATACTGACGGAATTTTATGTAGACACTTTGTTGATTAATAATGACTACATGATTGTAGTCACTATTATTTCAAGATTAGCTACATTAGCAAGGCTCCAACCGTACCTCTTTGAAAAATGCACCAATCCTGCCCACAAGCGTACCATCGAAGGCTGCAATCCAATGCACACTTACTTCAGAGTAAGACATACTGAAAGCAGTGGGACTTGTGGCAATGGTAAACCCCTCCCGCATGCTACCAAAGAAAACCACATGGCTCTGTGATTGCCAGAAGTTGGCACCGACTCAACGGGCATAACTTTACCTTTAAGAATGCAAGAATCGGTTTGTAATGGGCATTTGGGGGCCACGCTAGCATGCCTTTCCTTGTGATTTTCCTAGAAGAGAGGGCAGGGAATCTCCTGCATCCCTTGATCCTCTGACTACTGACTGAGGCCAGAGTGTCTCCCTCTCTCCTCTACAACCAGAAGGCAAATAAGAGTTGCAGTAGAAGTGTTGTTTGGGAGAAGGAGGAAGGAGGTTCCTTGCAGCTGATGGTTCACTGTAAGGGCCTATTGCATTCTGCTGACCCAGACATTATTATTTATTTATTTTATTTTATTTTAACATATTTTTATACCGCCCAAAACTTACGTCTCTGGGCGGTTCACAATCAGATAAAAACAAAGATAAAATGTTAGTTCAAAACAAAACAAAACAAAACAAAACTTAAAACACAGTAATTTAAAAACAATTTTAAAAACAATACAGTGGTCCCTCGACTTACGAAGTACTCGACATCCGAAGATTTCAACATACGAACGACAAAAAATACCGGAAGTTGTTGCCGGTTTAGATGCGGCTTCCTCGACCTACGAATTTTTAGATGCGGTTTCCTTGACCTACGAATGTTTCCGGACCTCCGTGGATGCGCTTTTCGACTTACGAAAATTCCGACCTACGAACGTGCGCTCGGAACGGATTATCTTCGTAAGTCGAGGGACCACTGTATTCTAAAAACAACATTAAAAAGATTAAAACAATTATCTGTTCAACTCTTGGATTTTGTCTGGGGGGGTGCTTCTGGGGAACTTAGGTTTGCTTTTGTCCCACCATTGAGGCTGAGACCTCCAGCATTGCTATTGGCAAGCAGTGGGGCCCACGCTGAGCCCGTGATGATTCCGACAAGCTAGTGGCCTCGGAGAAAGAACTACATGGCAGAAGCAGCCTTGGCCTCCTGATTTGGACAGATCTTCTCCGCTCCTGGATTTGTCTGGCAAAGCTTGGGGAGAGCTTGCCTTTTCTTCTGCTGCTACCCTTGAGGCATCCCGGAGGGAGGAACCAAGGAGTATTCCCCGCCCCCTGCCCGAGTAGATATAAGGCATAAGATTGAAGGGAAATGGGCACGGGACTGTAGTTCAGTGGTAGAGTGACTGCTTTGTGTGCAGAAGGCCCCAGGCTCACTCCTTGACATCTACATGATTCCCTGCTAACTGGGCAAAGAGGCACCTTTTAAAAGTGGTGAGCATGGGAGAGAGCAACTGGCCCTATCTACCCCTACCCCCAGCAAAGTTGTTGGTGTCTATCTTATGTTTCTTTTTCGATTGTGAGCCCTTTGGGGGCAGGGATCCATCTTTCTTACTTCCTTATTTAGTTAGTTAGTCTCTCTCTCTCCCTCTCCCTCTCCCCCCCCCCCTTTCTCCTCTTTCTCTCATTCATACACACACACACACACAGCACTTTGGAAACTTTGGTTGAAAAGCAGTATATAAATATTTGTTGTAGTAGTTGTAGTAGTGGAAGCCGCCTAATGGCGCAGTGGGGAAATGACTTGATTAGCAAGCCAGGGGTTCCTGGTTCGAATCCCCACTGGTATGTTTCTCAGACTATGGGATACACCTATATCAGGCAGCAGCAATATAGGAAGGTGCTGAAAGGCATCATCTCATACTGCACGGGAGATGGCAATGGTAACCCCCTCCTGTATTCTACCAAAGACAACCACAGGGCTCTGTGGTCACCAGGAGTTGACACCGACTCGACAGCACACACACTTTAGTTGTGGTCGTAAAGGTAGGGCTGGGAAAGAATCCTGCCTGAAATCCTAGAGAATAGCCGCTAGTCAGTATCTGACGTGACATAATGTCTGACATGTCAGACAAGTATCTGAAATGACATAGGGCATCTTCCTATGTATGCATGTATGAAATTTATTTATACCCCAAATTGGGATTTAGGAAGTTAGGTGACGTGGTTCCCTTCTCTTTCTTTAATCTAGGTTTTTCTTAACACACCATTCAGAAAGAGGGTTTGTGAACAGTATGAAGCTTCATTAAGAATATATTTCAGACCACAAACACATATCAGGGAACTGCAATAAACACTGATTAAGGTCTTGTCCCATCAGATTTCTTAGCAATTAAAATCTTATTACAACAATGATAATGATTAATCATATAAACATTGGTGTAATTCTTGTTTCTATTCTTAAGTCTTCCATAGAACTTAGACTTCTATTCACAGATTCCTGATAGGATGATGAGGACCTCCATTCTCAGGCCCCATCGCTCTTCCCCTATCATTTATCTTACACCCTAGTTGTTTATCTCCAACACTTGAACACCATCCATTTTGGAACTTAACAGATTTTATCTTTTTCTGCCTCCCTATGTACCTTACCCCAAATCTGATGTTCTCGTTTCTCAGGTCAGTCTTTTTTATAAATTTGCATAGTCAGCTCTATATTATTTTGCTTACTACTTTATTTTCCCCTAAGGCAGGGGTTCTCAAACTTGGGTCCTCAGATGTTGTTGGACTACGATTTTCATCATCCTCAGCGACAATGGTTGACTGTGGTGGACCCTGCTTTAGGTAGGAGTAAAATGAGGATGGGACCCTGCCTTAGAACCAGTGGTCCTATCCTCATATTACCTTGGCCTTCTCAGACACTGTTTTTGCTATCTTCCTTTTTCCTCAGACTTGGTGGTTATATTTTTATTATCATCATAAAGAGATCCCACTCACTCTTGGTCCTCTTAATCTCACAAAGCCTATTTTTAATAAGTCCTGCTCTATATCTATTTTATTTATTTAATGTTCAGTTTGTATACTTCCTTTCATAAGGCATCCCAAGGTGGTTTACAAAAGTTAAAAGTTAAAAATCACATTTAAAATCTTAAAATCAGTTAAAAGATAAAAACCATAAAACACCCCCTTCCTCCCCAATTTCCCCCCCAAACTCCGGTTTTCAAAAAGAAATCCGGGAAAATATAAGCCAGTAAGGTTAACTTGGGTAGATTGATGGAAAACATACTTAAGGGCAAAATTGTTAAGCACATAGTAGAAAAGGCCTTGCTGAATGAGAACCAGCATGGCTTCTGCAAGGGAAAGTCTTGCCTCACTAACCTTTCGGAGTTCTTTGAGAGTTCTTTGAGAGTGTCAACAGGCATGTGGATAAAGGTGATCCAGTTGACATAGTATACCTGGACTTCCAAAAAGCTTTTGACAAAGTTCCCCACCAAAGAATCTTGAGTAAACTTAGCAGTCATGGGATAAGGGGACAGGTTCATGTGTGGATCGGTAAATGGTTGAAGGACAGGAAACGGAGGGTAGGAATAAATGGACAGTTTTCACAATGGCGGGAAGAAAGAAGAGGGGTCCCCCAGGGATCGGTACTGGGACCACTGCTCTTTAACTTATTCATAAATGATCTAGAAGCTGGGGTAAGCAGCAAAGTGACCAAATCTGCAGGTGACACTGCAGGGTAGTCAAATCCATAACAGATTGTGAGGAGCTCCAAAAAGATTTCTTCTACCTGGGGGAGTGGGTGACAAAATGACAAATGTTGTTCAATAAAAGCGTCCGGCAAAGCTAACTGTCCTTACTCCTGAGGATGGAGTGGTGAGAGGGCCCAAGGTGACAGGGACAGGTGGCCACCGGGGAGAGACAGAGGAAAGACTGCCAATGGGCAGGGACCCATCTCCAGTGGAGGAGTCTGCTAAGGCTGAAGGGGAAGCATGTGAGGATAACATCAGCAGCATGCCTCCCAAAGGGAGGAGGTCTGAGCAGGAGGAGGGAGAAGGGAGAGAGGCATTGGCAACAACTGTAAGGGGTAGTCAATTACAGGTAATAAAGAGGGGCGTTGGCTTTGTCATTGGCGGCGGGCGATGCATTGCCTGTGAGGAGGCATATAAGGAGCTGGTCGGGGATGAGAGGCTAGCTGGTGGAGTCTGTCAGGGCACCCCGGAGAGGGGTAAACACAAGGAGCAAGCAGCCTGGGATGGAGGATGCACAGGGTAACGCTCAACCCCCTCCCTGTCCCTGCTCTGAGGCTGGACCTGATAAGCCTAGCTGGGCTGGGTAAAGGAGACAGGGACGTGTAGCTGGACAGTAAGCAAGTATAAAGTGATGCATATTGGGGCAAAAAAACCCCATTTCACATATACATTGACGGAGTCTGAGCTGTCAGTGACTGACCAGGAGAGAGATCTTGGGGTCGTGGTGGACAGCTCACTAAATGTGTCAACTCAGTGTGCAGCAGTTGTGAAAAGTACCAATTCCATGCTAGGGATCATTAGCAAGGGAACTGAAAATAAAAATGCTAAGATTATAATGCCCTTATATAAATCTATGGTGTGGCCACATCTAGAGTACTGCATACAGTTTTGGTCACCATATCTTAAGAAGGATATTGTAGAACTGGGAAAGGTGCAGAAGAGGGCAACCAGCCACAGAGCCAGACCACGGGCGGCCTGTGTCTGGCCGCCACCATGGCCCTGCTTGCCCTGCCCCCTACGTGTGACATCAGGTGCAGGGGTTAGCCACGCCCCCACGTCTGAAGTCAGATGTCGGGTGTGTGGTCTGGCTCCCGACGGGGCCGCGTGACCCCATTTGGAAGTTAGATCCAGGCTGGCACTGCACACGCAGTGCGGCCAGGGGTGGCTTGCCTGCCTTAAAGGAAGGGATAGCTGCTTTGGCTGCACTGCAAATGTAGCGCTGGCTATCCAACTCCCCAATGGGGCTGCATGGCCCCGTTTGGGAGCTAGATAGGGGCCAGCTGCATTTGCAGTGCCGGACATTTAACTCCAGAACGGGACCACGCAGCCCCACTCGGGAGCTAAACCAGCACCCCTCACGTCTGACATCAGACATGAGGGGCATGTCTGGGCCACGAGGCTCAGCCCCTAAGGGGCGGCGGCCCTGGTTCTTTGAACCCATTCGCCCAATGGTGGCTCTGTCCCTGAGGGCAACCAAGGTGATCAGGGGTCTGCAGCACCTTCCTTATGAGGCTAGGCTACAGCATCTGGGACTCTTAACTTTGGAAAAGAGGCAACTATGGGAGACATGATAGAGGTGTATAAAATTATGCATGGAGTGGAGAGAGTGGATGAAGAGAAATTTTTCTCCTTCTCTCACAACACTAGAAACAGGGGCAATCTCATGAAACCGAAGGTCGGGAAATTTAGGACCAACAAGAGGAAGTACTTTTTCACACAGTGCATAATTAATCTATGGAATTCCTTGCTATGGGATGTGGTGACGGCCACCAGCTTGGATGGCTCTAAAAGGGGCTTAGACAAATTCAGGGTGGACAGGTCTATCAATGGCTACTAGTCTGGTGGCTGTGGGCCACCTTCAGAGGCACAATTCCTCTAAATACTAGTTGCAAGGGTGCAATGGTAGCAGAGAGGGCATGCCCTCACCTCTTGCCTGTCAGCTCCCCAGAGGCATCTGGTGGGCCACTGTGTGAAACAGGATGCTAGACTAGATAGGCCTTGGGGGCCTAATCCAGCAGGGCTGTTTTTATGTTCTAAAATAAATAAACAGAAGAAGGAGAACTGAGACACCTGGCAGCCCCTAAGAGGTAAAAGCCTGAACAAATAAAAAGGTCTTCGGTTGTTTTTTAAAGGCAGCCACGGATGTCAAAGAGAAGAGATTCACTGGGAGAGCATTCCAGAGCCTAGGGGGAACAACAGAGAAGGCCCTGTCCCACATGCATGACAATTTAGCCTCTCTCAATGTTGGCACATGGAGCAAAGGCCGCCGCCTCTCTGATGAGATTTTTGGGAGGGCACAAAACTTTGGGAGCAGGCTAAATTGGGTTCTTGGGTATCCAGGACCCAAACCATTAAGGGCCTTAAAGGTAATAACCAGCACTTTGAATTGGATCCGGAAATAAATTGGCAGCCAGTGCAGCTCTTTCAAAATAGGTGTAATATGCACCGAGCAAGTAGTTCCAGAGAGAACCCTGGCAGCTTCATTCTGCACCAGCTGAAGTTTCTGGATACTCTTCAAAAGCAGCCCCACATAGAGAGCATTGCACTAATGTAGCTGCGCTGTGACTAAGGTATGGGTAACAAAGGCCAGATCTGCCTTCTTGAGAAAAGGATGCAGCTGGCACACTAACTGAAGCTGTGCAGAGGCACCACTGGCCACCACCTCCCGCGGAGCATCCAAACGCAGAACTAGGTCCAGCAACACTCCCAAGCTGTACACTTGCTGTTTCAAGGGGGAGTAAAACCCCTTCTAGAGCTGGTTGTATCACCCTATCCCGATTGGCTTTTCTGCTGACCAGCAGCACCTCCATCTTGTCTGGATTAAAACTCAATTTGCTAGCCCACGTCCAGCCCATCACCTCCCCCAGCCCCTGATTCAGTACACTCACTGCTTTCCTAGGATCTGTTGTCAGAGAAAGATGGAGCTGAGTGTCATCTGCATATTGATGAAACTTCAGGCCAAACCTCCTGATGACCTCTCCCAGCAGTCTGATGTAAACGTTAAACAGCATGGGGACAATACTGAGCCTTGTGGGACTCCATAGGCCATAGGCAAAGTATGTATGTATGTATGTATGTATGTATGTATTTGATTTCTATACTACCCTTCTCAGAAATGGCTCAGGCTGGTTTACACAGAGAAATAACAAATAAATAAGATGGATCCTTGTCCCCAAAGGGCTCACAATCTAAAAAGAAACACAAGATAGACACCAGCAACAGTCACTGGAGGTACTGTGCTGGGGGTGGATAGGGCCAGTTACTCTCCCCCTGCTAAATAAAGAGAATCACCACGTTAAAAGGTGCCTCTTTGCCAAGTTAGCAGGGGTGCCTCTTGGAATCAAGTAGAAGTACCCCAGGACCACCTTCTGGAAACTCCCCCCAAGAAATAACCACTCCAATGCACCACCCCCAATCCCTATATCTGAGAGGCGGCCCAGAAAGATACCATGGTCAATGGTATCGAATGCCACTGAGAAGTCCAGCAGAACCAACAGGGACGTACTCTCTGTCTAGTTCCCGGCATAGGTAATCCACCAGGGTGACCAAGGCAGTTTCAGTCCCAAATCCAGGACGAAAGCCAGATTGAAAAGGGTCTAGATAATCCAAATCACCCAAGACTTTTTGCAGCTGCAGAGACACCACATGCTCTGTCACCTTGCTTAAAAATGGAAGATTTGAAGCAGGCCGATAGTTATCAAGGTTGGTAGACTGAAGGGAGAGCTTTTTAAATAGTCATCTTACCACCTCCTGCTTGAGGCTCAATGGCATCTTGCCCTCCCTTTGTGAAGCTTTAATAATTGGCTCCAAGCACCTATCTGTTCCTTCCCTGGTATATTTTACTAGCCATGAAGGACAGAAGCGCAGAGCAAATGATGGTGCCCACATGCTGTCTAGGATCACTTTCTCAGGCTGCATTAACTGAAAATATTCCATCGGAATTGGACCAGATGGTTGCATGTCTGACCTGTCCAAATCGGCATGGATGCGAGCAACTTTATCTGCAAAGTGACAAGCAAACTGGTCACAGCAGGCTGCTGATGGGTCTTTTCCCCTCACACAGGGGCCTGTGTGAAGCAGTGACTTTTCCACACAAAGCAGCTCTGCTGGCCTACACTGGGCAGACGCAATGGAGGCTGAGAAAAAACCTTTCTTCACTCCCCCCACCAACAATGGAGTAGAGCCTAAAATGGGCTTGTTACAGATTCGTTACAGGTCTTACTCCAGCGTTGCTCTAGCCATCATCTGAGTTGTTTCTGTTTCTCTGGCCTATATTTTTGGACTATGCTGGATTATGGAAGCTCATACTGAAAAGAGAACTGAAACTGAACTAAATGGAAAATCTAACATTTTTGCTGTGTACTATGAAAAGACTAATAGAGAGGCTCAAGCTAACTGCTTGAAGAAAGGGGCCTCCCAAAAGAGAGGCAGACACAGCCTGACACCATATATATTTATTTTTTAAATTTATTTTAACATATTTTTATACCGCCCAAAACTTACATCTCTGGGCGGTTCTCAACCAGATAAAAACAAAGATAAAATATAAGGTAAAAACAAAACAAAACTTAAAACACAGCAATTTAAAAACAATTTTAAAAACAATATTCTAAAAACAACTTTAAAACAATTAAAACAGTATCAGTTAAAAGCCTGGTTGAACAGATGTGTCTCTAAAGACACAGACTTTTTAAAAATTGTCAAAGATGTGGAGGCTCTTATTTCACTAGGGAGCGCATTCCAAAGCCTCGGGGCAGCAACGGAGAAGGCCCGTCCCTGAGTAGCTGCCAGACGAGCTGGAGGCAAATGCAGACGGACCTCTCCTGATGATCTCAATGGGCGGTGGGGTTCATGACGAAGAAGATGCTCTCTTAAATACCCAGGGCCTAAGCTGTTTAGGGCTTTATAGGTTATGACCAGCACCTTGTATTTTGCCTGGAAACATATCGGCAGCCAGTGTAACTCCTTCAACACGGGCGTAATATTGTCTCTCCTAGATGACCCAGAGACCAGCCTGGTTGCCGCATTCTGGACCAATTGTATTTTCCAGACTACATACAAGGGCAACCCCACATAGAGAGCATTGCAGTAATCCAGTCTGGAGGTTACCAGCAGATGTACCACTGTTTTGAGGTTGTCTGTCTCAAGAAATGGGAGCAGCTGGCATATCAGCCAAAGCTGATAGAAGGCACCTCTGGCCACTGCCTCAACCTGGGACACCAAGGAGAGACTTGGATCCAGAAGCACCCCTAGACTATGTACCTGTTCCTTCTGGGGAAGTATGACCCCATCCAGAACAGGCAGATCAAAATCGTCTCTCAAGTTCCAACCCCGCACAATGAGTACCTCCGTCTTATCTGGATTCAGTCTCAGTTTGTTAACCCTCATCCAGCCCATTACTGCCTCCGGACAGGCATTTAGGGGGGTTATGCCCTCTCCCGATGATGCTGACATGGAGAAATAGATTTGGGTGTCATTGGCATACTGATAACCAAATCACCCAGCACCAAATCTCCTGATGATCTCTCACAGCAGTTTCATGTAGATGTTAAACAACATAGGAGACAATATTGAGCCCTGAGGGACACCATACAAAAGTTCAGATTTTGAAGAACAACAGTCTCCAAGGGACACCATCTGGAACCTACCTGAGTGGTAGGAGCGGAACTACTGCAGAGCAGTGCCTCCCACCCCCAACCCCCTCAGATGCTCCAGAAGGATACTATGGTCGATAGTATTGAAAGCCGCCGAGAGGTCCAAAAGGACCAACAGAGTCACACTTCCTCTGTCAATTCCCAGTTGGAGATCATCCATCAGGCCGAACAAGGCAGTCTCCACCCCATAACCAGCCCGGAAGCCAAATGTAGCCAAATATTGTCTGTGGAGATGAGGCAGCAGATAAATCATTAGAAGTTATAGGTCTTGGAATGTATGTGGAGAGTGGAAGAGACCTTTCATCGATGCCTTGTCAAAGTTGGTATGTGGTTCTTGGTACTGTATTGAGATGAAGAAGAGGAATTATCAGGCTGATGGTAGCAGTGAACTGGGGGCATAAACAAGCCCTGTAAAAAGTGGAATTGAGTTTTTGCTGGAATCCAGGTTGCCATGATCAACACAGAACATTAGGTTTCTAACAGCTATGGAGATGAGGAGCCTAAAGAGCCAAGGAAAATATGGGTGCAACAGGTGGGAACCAATCAAGCGTCTGGTGGGGGGGGGAGAGAAAAGAAAAGTATGCTTTTTGAGGTATAAAATGAAAAGTCAGCCTTAGAACAGGAGAATTTTTCTTTGTTCACTTATATTTTACTTTCCCCTTCTTACACATCTTTTCCTTTGTTTCTCTTCTCTCCCTCTCTGTCCAAGATGTTTTATCTCTCAGAAACTATTTTCTTTCTCTCCCATTCTCACCTTTATATCATTCTTATTAAGTATTCTATCCTCTTCTAAGTATATATATGCTTCAGTTATGCAACTTATATTCTGATATACTCACCTATCCACTGAATAGCTAATTCTATGAGGCTGTTCTGATGATCAGCCAAAACCGGGCTAAGAAAACCAAGCTGGGTCTCGGCTGATTGTCAGAACCACTGGGAGCCACACTTTTAAAATGAGGTTCCATTTTAAGGAATGAGGTTCCACCCGCCTTCAGAGCCCACTTTTAAAATGAGGTTACAGGGGAAAGTGCTCTCTTAACCCATTTTTTTATCATCTGCCAGCTCCGGCTGCTTGCAGCCAGGGCTGAGATACTGCAGGACTCCTGGACAGCACCGGGGGAACCCCCATAATGCAACAGACACTTGTGCGGTACATTATGGGAGTTTCTGGGGCCTCCCACCACCCAAACCTCCCTACTGCCGGCAGCAGCTGGCAATCATCATCTGGGTGGGCAATCTACCCACCCTACAAAGCGACGGAGATTGTCTGTGGGGGAGGAAAGCTTTTTGAGGTTTCCTCCCCTGCCCCTCCAAGCCCTTTCTCATGGATCGTGAGAAAGGGCTCTTTGTTTAGTTTATTCTGATTTCTCTTTGGAGAAGCCTGAAGACACTTCAAGCTGCCAGAAGGATAAATGTGATTGCTCTTAGTGGTATTGGCTAAGAGTTTTAGATCCATTTATTGGGTAAGCTTTATTATTAGCTCACAAGATCACTCTTAATAGTAGCTTTAAATGCCAAACACTTAACATTTTTTGCTTATGCTTATATTTTGATGTATCTCTTGCCACACATGTATTTTTTGCTTCGCATCTACCAGTTTTATGTATCTTATGTTATACATTTTACCATTTTACATGCTTCAAGTCTTTTATGTATCTTATGTTATACATTTTACCATTTTACATGCTTCAAGTCTTAGAATAAAACTCGTAAAATTTAAAAGGTGTGATCGTTGGGCTCTGGGGTTTTTTGTTTTTTGTTTTCAAATTCAATTTTTATTAATTTTTAAACAATAACAACCATTAACAATCATAATAAACACAAATGGACTTCCCGCGCACCTCCCTTCGTGAAATAACAACTATAAAGTTTACCCTTATGTTGAGCTCTGGGGTTTTGATAATACAAAACGCCTACTGAGGCAATAAAAGAACTGGATCATTTCAGCATATTTTCAGTTCTATTGCCCTGAGCTCCAAGGAGAACCAAGGAGTGGAATGTTCTCCACTGAGCTAGAGAGGGCATTTAGGAGCAACCATGTCAATAGCTTGGGCTGTCTCCACATTCCAGAGATTCACCAGGGCCTCGACAGAGTCACAGTTCTGGACACTGGAAATTGGACACTGGACAGCCAAGGGCTGTCTGGAAATTGAGCGGATCCATAAGCCTTCGGGGGCGTACCATTCTAATTGGCCCACCTCTGCAGAAGTTGGTCAAACAGTCAAACTAAAGCCCACTAGATGATGAGCTGTCCATGCCAAAGGCGTTATATCAAACTCCGCCACCTGCAGATCATTCCGTTCCTGGTTGGCAAAAACCAGATCCAGTATATGTCCTGCCACATGAGTAGGATAGGCCCATGGCTGTCATAGCGGCCATGAAGTCCTGAGCCACTCCTACTAGGGGAACTTCAGCATGGACCTTGAAGTCCATATCTTAATTAGCCCTTATCTTTTCCTAAATTGTACCTATTTTTATATAAATACCATCCTTTACAGGATGAAGGAGCTTTTTAGTTTGTTCTAGGGTGGAAGATTTAAATGTGAAAACCTGTCCCCATTGATTGATTAAGTGCTGTCAAGTTGGTGTTCACTCTTAGCGACCACATAGATAGATTCTCTCCAGAATGGTCTGTCTTCAGCTTGGCCTTTTAGGTCTCTCGGTGCTGCATTCATTGCTGTCATAATCGAATCCATCCACCTTGCTGCTGGTCATCCTCTTCTTCTCTTTCCTTCAACTTTCCCCAGCATTATGGACTTCTCAAGGGAGTTGGGTCTTTGCATAATGCGTCCAAAATATGTTAGTTTGAGCCTGGTCATTTGTGCCTTGAGTGAAAATTCTGGATTGATTTGTTCTACAATTCATTTGTTTGTTTTCCTGGCTGTCCATGGTATCCTCAAAAGTCTTCTCCAGCACCAAAGTTCACCAAAGTTCAAAAGCGTCAATACTTTTTCTGTCCTGCTTCTTCAAAGTCCAGCCTTCACATCCATAGAGTGTCATGGGAAAAACCACTGCCCGAATGATTCTAATCTTTGTAGAAGATTTAAATATACTCACAGCATCTAAATATACTTTCCAAGGACTTCATTGCAACCCTACAAAGTGCTAGTCTGCGATGTATTTCTTGACTGCTGGATCCTTTACTGTTGATGGTCAATCCTAAAAGGCAGAAGCTATCCATCACTTCAATGTCTTCATTATCAGTTCTGAGGCTGGTTGTAATTACTTTAGTCTTCTTTACATTTAGCTGTAGGCCCATTTTTTCACTGTGCTCCTTGACTTTCATTACTAGAGCTTGCAGATCATTCTCATTCTCAGCTATCAGAGAGTTGTTATCAGTGTAGCGCAGGTTATTGATGTTTCTTCCTCCAACTTTAAAATCATGCTCGTCTTCTTCCAAACCAGCTTCTCTCAGTATATGTTCAATAGCAATAGCAATAGCACTTACATTTATATACCGCTCTATAGCCGAAGCTCTCTAAGCGGTTTACAATGATTTAGCATATTGCCCCCAACATTCTGGGTACTCATTTTACTGACCTTGGAAGGATGGAAGGCTGAGTCAACCTTGAGCCCCTGGTCAGGATCGAACTTGTAACCTTCTGGTTACAGGGCGGCAGTTTTACCACTGCGCCACCAGGGGCTTATATGTTCAGCATATAAGTTGAATAAATAAGGAGAAAGTATACAGCCTTTTCTTACTCCTTTGCCGATCTGGAACCGGTCTGTTTCACCATGTTCTGTCTGGACTATGGCTTCCTGTCCTGTGTATAGGTTTCTCATGAGAACAATGAGATGTTCTGGGATGCCCATTTTCCTATGGATAGTTCACAATTTGACATGATTGATGCAATTGAAGGCTATTCTGTAGTCAATGAAGCACATATTGACTTCTTTTTGCTATTCTTTCACTTTCCCAATAATCCAGCATGCATCAGCAATGATGTCTCTTGTTCCTCTGGCTTTTCGGAAACCAGCTTGAACATCTGGCATTTCCTTTTCCACGTAGGGTTCTAATTTGCATTGGATGATTCTGAGCATTATTTTGCTAGCATGTGAAATTAAGGATATTGTGCGATGGTTTGAGCAATCTATTAAGCCCCCCCCCCCTTTTGGGGGTATTGGTAGGTATACAGACTTCTTCCAGTCTGTTGGCCACTGTATGGTTCTCCAAATTTGCTGGCATAGTTTGGTTAGAGCCTTGACTGATTCTTCTTCTTTTCATTCTATCTTGTCTATTCATGTGGTTTTCTGGTAAAATACAGGAGTGGTTTTCCATTGCCTTCTCGCGCACATTATGAAATGATGTCTTTTTCGTTGTCACTAAAGTGACTGTCTACCTCCAGCTCCTTCCTATATCACTGCTGCCCAGTATAGGTGCCTGCTTGCTTTAGCTAGGCAGTTGGGATGACCTTCATGCCTTGGGTGAGCCCATTGGGAGTATACCTCCTGGTGTACTTTGCTCATCCCTCCCAGGAACATCCCCGCCACCACGATGAGGCAGCATAGCGTGACTTTGGGGGGGGGCTGCCCCCATAAAGACATGAAATAATTTCATTCAGTTATATTTGCCTGCTTGGAAACTTAAATGGTGGGACAGAAGACATTGGTAGCTGCCTTCTGTACTGAGCCAGACAATAGAGAGTCAGACAATCTAGCTCAAGGTTGTCTGCTCTGACTGACAGCAGCTTCAGCCATGGGTCTTTTCCAAGACTTACCTGGAGACTGTACATGGGGCCTTCTGCATACAAAACAGGTGCTGTAGCGCTACCACTTCTGTAGCTGTACCACTGAGCTACAGCCCCATTAGTTTTGATAACTGATAAAGAGACAGATGAAGCATATGTAAGCTGGATACACCTACATGCTCACTGAAGTCCTACCTGGAGATGCCAAGGATTGAACCTTGGACCTTCTGCGTGCAAAGCAGGTGCTTTACCACTAAGCTACAGCCCCATCACCTTTGATAACAGACAGACAGAAATCTGATATACAGATAAAATTATATGTAAAATGGATTACTCTACATGCTCACTGAATTTACCAATATTTGTACTAGTGAAAAACAGAGGTCCTGATCCTGCTAAAGAGCCTAAGCTTCATAGAAATCAATGAAACAAGTTAGTCATAGGATTAGAACTGGGGTAGAGATGTGCACGGAACCAGCTGGCCCAATTCGGTTCGAGTCCAGACCCAACTCGAACCCGACTGGGCCAGTTCCGTCCGGCACCCCGTCGACCCCCCCCCCACAGGTACAGTTCAAGGAGGGGGGTGTTGCGGACATTTTACAGTGTTAAATAAATGAATAAATAAATAAAATTTAACCTTACTCCTTTCGACAAATTGGCTCAACGTTGAGCCGGTTTGCACACAACGTTTGCAACGTTGAGCCTGGTTTGAAACAGTGTTTTAACCACTACACCACACCAGCTCTTGCTATGCTACTCTAGGTAGGAGCAAAATACACAAACCACATGTTCACGCCCCCCTGCAGATCTATGCTTTTAAATATTAAATGACTCTCAAGGAAGCTCATTGACGCTATTGTGTTCGTTGTTTATTTCTGCATGAGTCTCTTGCTTCTTTTGAGACAGTGCGATCACCTAGCGATGGATTTACGAACAAGAGAATCCAACCTCCCAAAGAATTTGGCTGCATTTTCTCTCAGTTTTCTGCAGATGTTGCAATGGAAACCAACTCTTCCTTGTGCTCATGTGATGTGAAATTGAGAAGGCTGATAAGTTTGCCATTTTTCCTCCAACAACAATAGTTCCAAGCAGCCTGGAAGCATTAGAATACAAACGTGATTGTGCTGGGAGATATGAAGCCAGATGGGACTCCAGCTGCCAGCTTTAAAAAGAAAACATTAGACTTCAATTAAAATGTACTGTGGGTAATATTTCACAAAAGTTTTACAATAATTAATTTTTTATTTACAGACAGCAACCACTGTCATGTATAGTTGCATCCTATGAGTTAGGCAATGCTCAATTTTAAATATTGAAAATAGGAATATTAGGCTCTGGACTTCCTCTGTTAGTAACAACTGGAGGGGAAGAATGGCAGTCCAGTTCCCAAATAGCAAAGCAAAACCAGTTTGGTGAGAAAGCAGCAAAGCAAGGGGTCTTGAGACAGTTCTTTAGTATTGAAGAACTATAAGGATTTGTTTTTTTAAAAGGTTACAAACAAATGTGAAAAAGCCTGAAGCTTAATTTCAGCTGTAGCTCATGGCTGAAGAGAGAGACCAAAATAAACAGCCATCTCTGGAGAGACAAAATGGAGACTAACACTGGAAGAACAAAGAGGGGAAGAGTCCAGCACTTTTATCTATGAGCCAGCATCGTGTAGTGGTTACAGTACTGCACTAGGACTGGGGAGACCCGAGTTCAAATCCCCATTCAGCCATGAAACTAGCTGGGTGACTCTGGGCCAGTCACTTCTCTCACAGCCTAACCTACTTCACAGGGTTGTTGTGAAACAGAAACTCAAGTATGTAGTACACTGCTCTGGGCTCCTTGGAGGAAGAGTGGGATATAAATGTAATGATGATGATGATGATGATGATGATGATGATGATGGAAAATCAGACATCACCAAGACCTGGCAATGGCTTAATGGCAACTTGAAGAAAGAAACAGAGGGTTTAATACTGGCTGCACAAGAACAGGCACGAAGAACAAATGCAATAAGAGCAAAAGTCAAAAAATCAACCACAAACAGCAAGTGCCGCCTTTGTAAAGAAGCAGATGAAACCGTGGACCACCTAATCAGCTGTTGTAAAAAGATCGCACAGACTGACTACAAACAAAGGCATGACAAAGTAGCAAGGATGATACACTGGAACATCTGCAAAAAATACAAGCTACCTGTAGCCAAACATTGGTGGGACCATAAAATTGAAAAAGTGGTAGAAAATGAAGATGTAAAAATATTATGGGACTTCCGACTACAGACAAACATCTGCCACACAATACACCAGATATAACTGTAGTCAAAAAGAAAGAAAAACAAGTCAAAATAATCGACATAGCAATACCAGGGGATAGTAGAATAGAAGAAAAAGAAATAGAAAAATAACAAAATACAAAGATCTACAAATTGAAATTGAAAGGCTGTGGCAGAAAAAGACCAAAATCATCCCAGTGGTCATTGGTGCCCTGGATGCAGTTCCAAAAGACCTTGAAGAGCACCTCAACACCATAGGGGTCAGAGAAATCACCATCAGCCAATTACAAAAAGCAGCTTTACTGGGAACAGCCTATATTCTGCGACGATATCTATAACAACAGCAACAACATTGACAATAAAATTCTGGCATCCCAGGTCCTTGGGAACGACTCGATGTCTGCATAAAAGAAACCAGTAAATAACACCTGTCTGACTGAGTAAAATAATAATAATAATAATAATAATAATAATAATAATAATAATAATAATAATAATAAACTGGGACAATGGAATAATGATACACTGGAACATCTGCAAAAATACAAGCTACCTGTAGCCAAGAATTGGTGGGACCATAAAATTGAAAAAGTTGAAGAAAATGAAGATGTAAAAATACTATGGGACTTCCGACTCCAAACAGACAAACATCTGCCACACAGTACACCAGATATCACTGTAGTCGAGAAGAAAGAAAAACAAGTCAAAATAATCGACACAGCAATACCAGGGGATAGCAGAATAGAAGAAAAAGAAATAGAAAAAATCACCAAATACAAAGATCTACAAATTGAAATTGAAAGGCTGTGGCAGAAGAAGACCAAAATCATCCCAGTGGTAATTGGCGCCCTGGGTGCAGTTCCAAAAGACCTTGAAGAGCACCTCAACACCATAGGGGCCACAGAAATCACCATCAGCCAATTACAAAAAGCTGCTTTACTGGGAAAAGCCTATATTCTGTGACGATATCTATAACAATTGACAATAAAATTCTGGCATCCCAGGTCCTTGGGAAGGACTCGATGTCTGGATAAAACAAACCAGTCAATAACACCTGTCTGACTGTGTAAACAAGAAATAATAATAATAATAATAATAATAATAATAATAATAATAATAATAATAATAATAATAATAAAAAACAACCCAGTGGTCACTAGGAAACATTGCAGCTGAGCGCTGATGCTGCCAGGGTCCTAGATCCAACAATAAGATCCAGAACTTTTATACATGATGCTAAAACCTCCAATGGTCACTATGAGACATTGTAGCTGAGCACTGATGCTGCCAGGGTCCTAGATCCAATAATAACTACATTCAGTTTCTAATATCAAAGTACAGAGTAATGGCTGACATCCTGATTAATGCTGCATTTGTGCAACAAAGTTGGAGGAGTGCAGGACGATCACGTAGCTGTGCTAAACCACGGGGACTCTCAGAACTGTACTCTTGCACAAAAGTTGCCCGCAAAACCTATGAAGCATGCTGCAGCTGCACATCTTGTGCAAGTGCCATAGTTAGTGGAAGAGCATCTGCTTTGCATGCAGAAGGTTCCAGGTAGGGCTAGGAAAGACTCCTGCCTGATTCACAACACTAGTCTGGAACACTAGCTAGCATAACAACTTTATACTAGCATAACATCCTTGTGCAAGCAGAGTGGTAGGATGTCAAGCTGTAAAATTTCCAGCTATGATATAAGGATGGAGTGCTGACTGAGCAAAGAGGGACCTTTTAAAGTGGCGACTCTCTTATATTTAACAGGGAAGAACTGACCCTGTTCAGCCCCAGAACAGCATCCATCCAATGGTGGCTGCTGGTGTCTACATTATGTTTATTTTTAGATTGTGAACCCTTTGGGGAAAGGGAGCCATCTTATTTTTCTATGTATAGTGCTTTGAGAATATTTGACTGGTATCCAAAAGAGAAATGAACAATAGTGAGAAATGAACAATAGTGAGAAATTTAAAAGAGGGGGAAAGAGAAGAAGAAAGAAGAAAATTCTGAAAGAAAAGAGATTTTATAAAATATTAGTATGAAGTCTGGAGCTCTCATCTTCTGAAAATCAGATAATTAACCCATGATTTTTAAAAAAGAAGAAGAAATTACCTCTCTAACAAGTAATTTGCTTCTTTCCTAAGACTAACTGGGGAGCCGGTTCAACTGGGGAACTGGTTCAAAATTCATTTTTCCTTTGTTTGTTTTTAGTGACATTCCTATAGATAATACCTGTTGAGCTTATAGATTTTAATATGATTCCTTATATTGTTGTTTCTTCTTTTGTGTTCTTATTATTTTTAGACCTCTCACTGAGGCTGATTATGGAGAGGAGAACCAGTCTGAGGTGATTAATGTGATCTGCTTAAAATTTTGTGGTATAGTTATGGCAAAGAGTTGGATATTTATTTTATCCAGCTTATGTTCTACCCTGATGGAACTATGAAAATTACATAATTATTTTAGAGCTTTTATAAACAGCATTGAATTTATTAATTTCTCCATCTGCTATGTACATCATTGAGATAGGTGTATGTGAATTTATAGCTTTTTACTGGAGAAGTCTGTAAGAGAAGCTTTTCAAAGTCCTTGTCTTATCAGAATAAGGATTTCTAGTGATACTGAATATCTTTGGCATTTTTCTAGACTTTTGAATTCTTTTTCTATTATGGATTCCACTTGCCCATCAGCTTAATGAACAACAGAATTAAAGGAACTTGTACTCACTGCATAAATAATTCATTATCCTGTATGGAATTTTTTTATTTGCTGTTTAGAGAAGCTGGGATGAAAAAGATTAGAAGATATATGACTTTTTAAACTCTTTCTTCTTATTTAGAAAATCATTATTTAGTACTGAAAAACACAGAAACTTTTTCAAAATTTACTCTTTTTTCATCAGATTGATTAGATTTAGGATTTTGGAAGTTTGTGAATAGCTTTTAGATTCCATCCATTCTCTTTTTTCTTTTTCTCTCCATTCACATAGGACTTAAATCAGATGAAGGATGACTTGGTAGTGGAGAAATTTAAATTCTCTCTAAAGAATATAGCTTAATGTTTGGGATGGGTATTTTTACTGCAGAACACAGCGGGTGTTTGAATTACTTATATTACTTATATAGCAGGGTTGGTTCTCCTCTCTTTATCCAGCTGGTTCCCTGGGAGATTCAAAATTCCATATGGATGCCTAGATTTAGATTTTGTTTGGCTCGTCAATTAAATCTCTCTCTCTCTCTCTCTCTCTCTCTCTCTCTCTCTCTCTCTCTCTATATATATATATATATATATCTATCTTCTTATAAATGGGTTTTTTATGATGGATAAGATCTTGTTTGTAAACATGTATGTTTGCTGGAATCTCAGAGATGTAACATTTTCTATTCTTACTTATAATACTAATAAAAGCATTTAAAATCTAAAAAAGAGAGAATATTTATGTTGACAATCAGCATATCAATTATTATTTTAATAAATATTATTTTAATTTAATAATAAGAATGTTGTAAGTCCGACAGTCTATTGAAGAAGAAAAATGAGCATTGACGGAATACATCAATGAAAGCCAAGAAGAAATGCTACAGGAAGTGAGTAAGACAGGACTACTGAAAATAAAGGAATCAAAGGATAAATACAAAAAACCAGCAGTTATTAATCAACAAGAAAAATGGCACAACAAACCACTGCATGGTCAGTTCTTCAATGACATACAATCAAAAAGTCAACAATAGCAAAACTTGGCAGTGGTTTAAGAAGGGGACATTGAAGAAAGAAACAGAAGGTCTCATTTTTGCAGCCCAGGAACAATTACTATGGACAAATGTTATAAAAGCAAAAATTGATAAGACCGAGAAAGACAGTAAGTGTTGATTATGCAAGGAAGTCGATGAGACGGTTGAGCATCTTGTATGTTGTAAGAAAATCACTCAGACTGATTATAAGGAAAGACACAACGAAGTTGCTGCCATGAGCCACTGGAACTTTTGCAAGAATTACAAACTGCCAGCAAGCAAGAATTGGTGGATTAATCCGATTGAGAAGGTCACAGAAAATGAAGACGCAAATATCCTTTGGGACTGTTGAATACAAACTGATAGGCATTTAGCACACAATATGCCAGATCTGACAGTCACTGAGAAGAATCTCCAGGTAGGGCTGGGAAAGACCCCTGCCTGAAACTTTGGAGAGCTGCTGCTAGTCATTGTAGACAATGCTGAGCTAGATGGACCAATGGTCTGACTCAATATAAGGCAGCTTCCTATGTTCCTATGCTTGCAGTGACCTGAATAATTTGCTGAAATTCTTCTTGGATTTTTTTTGGTGGGGAGGTACCACTGGGGATTGGGGTGGTGGGAAAGATTGTGGTAGCTTTGCAGGGGGACCACAAAACTATCAATTTTTTTGGGGGGGGATTATTTATTTATTTATTCATCATATTTCTATACCGCCTGATGTGTACATCTCTAGGTGGTGTCCAAAATTTAAAATACTTAAGTCACAGATTAAAATACATGACAATAAAAACAATGGAATAAAATAGTTATTTAAACAAGTTTTTTAAATTATTAAAATTTAATTCTAATTAAAAGCCCGCAAAAACAGGAGAGTCTAGAGGGTCTTCCTGAAAATAAACAGAGAAGGAGATGCTCTTATTTCAGCAGGGAGAATATTCCAAAGCCCTGGGGCAGCCACAGAGAAAGTCCGGTCCTGGGACACCACCAAACGAGCCAGTGGCATCTGTAACCAGACCTCTTCAGAAGATCATAACAGGCAGCAGGGTTTATGACAAAGGAGGCACTCTCTTAAATAGCCTGGACCTAAGCCATTAAGGGCTTTATAGGTAAGAACCAGCACTTTGTATTTCACCCAGAAACATATTGGCAGCCAGTGCAGTTCTTTTATCTGGTCCCTTCGTGTTGTCCCAATCTGGCTGCCACATTCTGTACCAATTGTAGTTTCCAGATTACGTACAAAGGCAGCAAAAGTAAATACATTACTTTTTTATTTACTAAAAGTACTGAGTGGTAGCAGTGACAGCAGCTGCTTTTCATGGCAATTGGCTCCTGCCAACCTCCCTGGGGGCTCCAGCAGGGGCTTGAGTTCACCCCCAATTTTACACCCATGCCCTCATGAGATTATGGAGCAAGACTTTGCCCCTGAATTCCCCTGAGGCTGGAAAACAACTGAAGGCCCTATATAAAACCAGGGTCGAGAGAAGCAAGAACTAGGATAAAAAACTCAGCACACCAAGATCAAGGAGACCTTGAGACCTAGTCAAAAGCTGATTCCAGAGAGGAAGACTTTATATTCTTCCTGTCCTGGGAGGAGCCAATGAACAGCCTGGCTGGGCGGGATCAATCCAGAACTTGAGAACTCTATGCCTAGCAAGCCAGCTGTAGTTCAGTTGGCTGCCACATAGGGCAGCAGTATGCCCACTTGTGATGATGACCCTGTTGCCATAAGGGCGATATATATTCTAACAGGGATTCCCAGGTATTGTTGACTTCAACTCCCAGAATCCCCAAGCAAAAGCCACTGCAGTTGGGGATTCTGGGAGCTGTAGTCAACAACATCTGGGAATCCCTGTTAGAGGGAACACTGCTCTTGTGATGTAGTAATCTCTGCAATCAACAACCACATGGCTGCAACATCAAATGCTTGAGTGTGTGGAACAGCCATCAGAGATGAAAGCCCCACAGGCAGAACTTTCATATCACATCAAATTATTTCATGTCACATCAAATGAAATACTTTTCATTGGAAGCTATTCATATATTCACTTGAGAGTCATTAAGTGACATAAGTGATGAATATCGTATGAGGAACAATAGAAGTCCTCATGCCCAAGTCTGACTTTGCCTAGATTTGAGGATAGCAGCTCTCTCACACTTAATTTCTCTGTTTCATATACATATTTAGCTTCCTAATTTTTAAAGGTTTTAATCTCTGGTTTATTTTCAAATTGTTCAATTCTTTTAAGTTTTTTGTATATGTTTGTAACTTGTTTTATGCTATTGTTAACCGCCCAGAGACGAAAGTTTGGGGAGGTGTAGAAATTTGATAAATAAATAAATAAATAAATAGTTAGGTAGGTAGGTAGGAATACGAGTACAAATACAACAAATACTTATATACCACTTTCCAACAAAAGTTCCCAAAGTGGTTTATTTAGATATAAATAGATAAATAAATAAAATGGCTCCCTGTCACCAAAGGGATCACAGTCGAAAACTAACAACAAAAAACATATGATAGATACCAGCAACTGCCACTGGAGGGATGATGGGCTGGGGTTGGATAGGGCCTTACACCAAGTCAGATCTTTGATCCATCTAGCTCATTATTGTGTACTCCAGTGGTTTCCAACCTGTGATCTGTGGACTGCTGGTGGTTTGTGACGGTGCTGCAACTGAACTTGGGCATAGGGTGGATAATATAATAATCAACATCAGGTTCTCATTAGGTGTTATTTGTTTCCCACTGGTAGGCCTACTGCAGGTAAATGTACCATGACAAGCACAGTATGATTGGGAGTGAGCATAATAAATTATTAGAAATAGCTCTGTTTTTAATACCCCTTGATATATGTTTGACTCTCATCAGCCAAAGGCTATGTTCAAATGGCTCACTTACGTTGTGGTCCACAAAACTGACAAAACTGTTGATGACAATGTAGTGGTCTGCATAAAGGAAAAGGTTGGGAACCTCTGGTCTCTGCTGACCGGCAATTATTCTCTACGGTTTCAAGCAGGAGTCTTTCCCAGACCTACCTGGAGATGCCAGAGATTGAACCAGGAACCTGCTGCATCCTAAGCAGATGCTCTAGCACTGAGCTACAGCCCCATCCCCAAACATGACATAACTTCCTACTTCTTAAAGGGATCTCTGCTGTTATTATGGCCTTTCCTCCCCAAGAAAGGGCAAGTAAGGGCCAAGTGACTTCAAGAGTCAGATAGTAATGTCCCATTTGCATCACATGGTATGGGAGAAGGGGCAAAAGCACCAGGTTTTTAAAATTCCCAGCAGGTCAATGAGCATACCTCAGATTGTTAAACCCTCAGCCTGACACAATCCTGGGTGTGGTTGCTCGTTCTATCTTCTTGGTAGGTCTAAGTTTAGATATACCTTCATATTCCAGCCCTGGGCTGGAAAACTATGACAGATGCTCACACACCTCTTCAAATATTCCTAGCTTCTGCATGATCTCATCTCCTGAATAGAAAACAACACATTAATAGGGATGCCTGAAAATGCTATCTGATTTTATTTCCTCTCATCTGTTCTCATTATCCAAAATCAAGCAGCTACATTTTAACCCTACTTGGCCTTTTTGCCTCTGATGATCTCAGAAAGTAAGAAAGCCTGGAGACTGGAGACAGATGATGGTTTCAAGAGGGTTGTAGGCACTATGAAAAAGGCATTATGGGCTGTGATGAGTAGACTTTACCCACTATTGCGTCTCTTTACACCTTTGCAGGTTTCTGTAATGCTTGAAAGCTCTGTAGACGTGTTTGATCTAGGGATGTGCGTTTCGTTTCGGATACAAAACATTTTGTGCCCAAAACAGGTCATTTTGGCTGTCTTCTAGCCGAAACAAAACACCCAGTGCCCCAAACAGAAAATTTTGTAGCTGAAACAAAACGTCCCTGTTTCGGATACAAAACGTTTTGTTGTTTCGGCTGTTTCGGAACTCCATTTTGCAATAGCAAAAAGTCTTTCTCCTTCAGTCTCGATTTTGAGTTTTGACATGAGTTTGATTTTCCAGCCCTTCCAGCCTGCAGATTGGCCAGCGAAAGCATGGGCTTATCTGCTGGCAATTGCAGCCTTATTCCTTTTAAGGAAATTTAAGGATAAAATTTACCCTCATTGGCCAGTGGGACAGTGTGCACAATGCATGGGGCAGTGTGAATTTCATTGTTGTTCTTTCACACTGTTGTATGTAGATCAATTGCATTTCTGGGGCGGGGATGTGGATGTGCATGACCTTTGGAAATCTGCCTGGTTCTTTGCAAAGCTCTGCTGTTGTTGATGATGTGTGATGTTGATGTTATTTGGGTGGATTTGGGGCAGAAAGGTGGCTTTGTGGGCAGAAGAGTGGGTCAGGTGGTAGTGCCCCAATGGGTGCCTGCTGTCACCCAGATTCCAAAGGAATTGGGGAAAGGGCTAATTTTTAAAGAATTTCTGAAGTTTACATGTCTTTGGGGCAGATTCGGGGCAGAAAGGGGGCCTGAGGGGCAAAACAGTGGGTTGGGTGGCAGTGCCCCAAGGGATGCCTGCCACAACCCAGATTTCAAAGGAATAGGGCAAAGGGCTGATTTCTTAGGAATTGTTGAAGTTTACGCATCATTACGGTTCCCCCCCCCAAGGAAGAATGGAGGTTTTAGCAGACCCATAACTCCACCTGCGGGGCACTGGGGTGGCCGGGAGCAAGTGCTGGTGTGGTGCACAAAGGGTGTCAACCACCCCATGGGTTTCTAACCCATGGCGTGCTGTTTTCTGTTGTTTCTGAGGTGTTCTGATTATAGATTATCTGGTAGCATATGAGATTTTCAATGACAAACCATGAATCCACTCTCATATGCTACCAGAGAATCTACACTCAAAACATCTCAGAAACAACAGAACCCAGAACCCCATGGGTTAGCAACCAATGGGGGTTGTTGGCACCCTATGTGCTCTACACCACTATTCGCTCTTGGCCATCCCATGCTCCATTAAACCTTTAAAAATCAGCCCTATGTCCAATTCCTTTGAAATAATTCTGGCAGCTTCCTTGCCCCCACTGGGCACTACCACCCACCCTACTCTGTTGTGGGCCACCTCTTTCCCCCCAACGTGAAGCTATACTTTTGTTGAAACCTCCATTATTCCCTATGGGAAAAATCTTAAACTTCAAAAATTCACCAAAAATCAGCCCTTTGCCCAATTCCTCTGAAATGTGGGTGGTAGCTTGCACCCATTGGTAACTACCATCCCCACCCACTAGTTTTACCTCGGGGCCATTTTTAAAAATCCAAAATGTTTCGGATTTGGATTTTGCAATTTTGAACAAAGAACAAAATTGAGGTGTTTTGGATTGGCTGATTTCGAACAAAGAACAAAATGGGCAACCCTAGTTTGATCAAAGATGACAGTGGGACAAAAGTGTCTATATCACAGGTGAGTAATCTTTGCGCTGTTTCACGCTTTGACCTAGATCAGACATAACCATGGGAATGACAAAAATGAGCCACGGTGAACCTTGAGTTCATGCACTCCCCTTCCCCTCTCTTCCTCCTTCGAGTGTGAAGAGAGGTGATCAAAAGCTTCCAGTTTGTTTCTTTGTGTTGGGAGCCGCCCAGAGAACAATTTGTTATGGAGAGGCTAACAAATAAAGTTGTTTACTGTATTGTTGTTGTTGTTGTTTTGTGTGTTTGTTTTTTGAAGAACTATTAGTTCATTAGCATTACATCTGAGCCAGGCCATTATATCGCAGCAAAGCTGGGTTTGCAACAGAATATGCAGCCAATCTTGGTTCTCTGGTTGGTATACCTGTAGGATACATTTGGAAAAAAAATGGGTGGCACTTTGAGTATACTTATATATATGCTTTATTGCTACAAACAAGTATTAGCTTTCATAGGCAACAACCCACTTCAACAGAGGATAAGATGGGACACTCAAAATGCCACCCATTTTCTCTATTGGATCAACAAAATACTAATATGGCTATCCAAATAGTTATATTACTGTTAAGATACATGTATTTCCAACCATTGCTTGGTTCCAGCGGAAGCAGGAGAGGAGTATTTCCAAGCATGCTTTTGGCTCTTTCACACATTATGTTTTTCCCTGTACACTGGGCGGGGGCGGGGGGGAGCCCTAACTGTATACCTAAAACACATAATGTGTGTATTGGATCTATCATCTATATATTTCTCTAAGTCGTACCCATTGCTAATCCCATGTGTGGCAGCTCTCGCAAGAGTTCGCAAGTGAGCTGCCAGCAGGGAGAGAGGAAAGTGGCAGTGCCGGTTTCACGCGGGTGAGGCGTGAAAGATGGCATGGGGGGAGGAGAAAATGGTGGCGGGAAGACAGGCGGGCGGGGGAAGAAAATTGCAGTGGCAGTGGACAGGCAGGGAAGAAAACTATGGCGGTGGTGGTGGGTGGGGAAAGAAAATGGTGGAGGCGGGCAGGTGGAGAACTAGAGGTGCAGATGCCCTGTGCCCAGCCCAGCTAGTACTATCACACTCATTAAAACTATTGCTTGCATCCAACCAAAGCCAACATTCTTGGAAGCCCTTTCTTGCTTGTGATGTATTCTTGCTTGTTAATGGCTTAGCTTCATTTGCTGGACCTGAAATCTGGATAGAATATTTTCTTACCCAATTGCACTGTAGCTCTCTGCACAATTGTTTTCCTCTGCTGGATCAGAAGTGGCAATTTGTGACAGCTCCCTATGAACCCTGTCAAAATCCACTGTCTCATCCTTTCCCTCTCCCCTGGGGCTTAGCAGACAAATTCTGACAGATGCCTGATTGGGCTACCTTTCAGACATCTATCAGGGTTTTCTAATCTTTTTTTTTTCCTTCCAGGAGATGAGAAGACAAAAGAGTTAAATAAAAATTTGATGGCATCCACCATCATCCGTCAGAATTTTCTTGCCGTGGTCGAGAAGACAAGGACAGGCATCCAGGAGCAAAGCTTTCACTTAGTTAATAGAAACAAAAATCCAATGGGAAATAAAATTCTGAATCCAGGCCACTACATTTTGCTTATCCAAAGATAAACAACAAAAATGAAGACACACCATCATGGCTTCCATCTATTCCCTCAACTCCTGCCTGTAGGCTTCCAATGGCATCTGGTGGGCCATTGTGTGAAACAGGATGCTGGACTAGATGGGCCTTGGGCCTGATCCAGCAGGGCTGTTCTTATGTTCTTGTGAAGCATTGTACAGGTGGGATCACTTCATTTTCCTTCCCATGTTGCAAAAAGTAGCATCATCTTACATAGAATAATAATGGCAGAACCTGGAATCCAACTCACCCATCCAGGGCTTAATTTGTGACAGAATCCTCAGGGGCTCATCCAGATTTTGTTTCCAGAACATGTAAAATGAGATAATTTCCATAGCTATTTCCTGTTAAAGGAATAGAGAGCTATTTCTGTTCTACAGGAATATGTAATGGAATTGCTTTCTATGAACTAAAAGTGGATCCCTAGGATCAGGGCAGCCCTTCCATGAGGCCAGGTAAAGCAGTCACATCAGGCAGCATATTATCGGGGTGTGTCCAGTGAGGCCGGCTGTCCTTACCCCCTAGGATGGGGTGGTGAGGGGGCCTGAGGAGACAGGGATGAGTGGCAGCTGGGGAGAAGCAGAGGAAAGACAGCCAACGGGCAGGGACTCAGCTCCAGAGGAGGAAGGGCAGAGCCCTGAAAGAGCAGAAGGGGAAGCACATGAGAATAACATCAGCAGCACGCCTCCTGAAGGGAGGGGGTCTGAGCAGGAGGAGGGAGAAGGGGGAGAGGCATTGGCAACAGCTGTAAAGGGTAGACAATTACAGGGAATAAAGAGGGGTGTTGGCCCCGTACTTGGGGGCAAGCAATACATAGCCTGTGAGGAGGAATATAAGGAGCCGGCTGGGGATGAGAGGCTGGCTAGTGGCGAGAGTCAGGGGCCCCTGGAGAAGGGCAGACACAAGGAGCAAGCAGCCTGGGATGGAGGAGGCAAAGGGTGATGCTCAACCCCCTCCCTGCTCTGAGGCCGGCCCCGGTAAGCCCAGCCAGGCTTGCTAAATGGGACAAGGATGTGTAACCGGACAGGGTGTAAGGAAGATGTCACTGGCAAGATGCCATCCTATTCCTCCCCCACCTTTGAAAAAAAGGAGAAAGAGGTAGGAGGCTGGTGAACACAAGCAGGGCACCATTAGGCATGGACTTGGAGGCCCAGGTCTGTGTGCCTACTTTCCTAGAGGGCCCCATGATTTTCTCCAAGGGAAAAGAGGGTCCCTTTTATATTTCTGTAACGGCTTGGCCCAGAGTTCTGAAATTTGGCACAGATGTAGGGCAATAACTCTGTTTATTGATTTTGAAGCATATCAGTCAATATGTTATTTTTAATCATTTTTTGATTTTTAAAAACATCTACAAAGAAGTCGTATAAGTGGCTTGTTTCATGGCAGAGAATTACAAAAATCTTTGGAACTGAAGCCCCCCTGGGACCATCATCCTCTCCCCTACTGCAGTAAAGCTGTCAAAAAGAGTTATCTCTATCCATAGTATAATTTACATTTAGTGAAAGTGGAACTGTTACATCTGACTAAACAAACACGGTTTTTGTGTGTGTTGGTTTTTTTGTGGGGTTTTTTACAAATGCACTATGTTCAAGTTGGTTTGTGATCCAAAAGGTCTGCATGAGAACTGTGAAGCAAGGGCCATGTGTTGTTTCAATTCCCGCCCCCCCACCCCACCCCACCCCTACGAATGCACTATATGCCAAAGTTGGTTTTGTGTTTGAACTGTGAAGCAAGAGACATGGTTAGTTTGTCCTAGTTAGTTTGTGAATGGTCAAGAAGCTATGTAAATCCATTGGGGCTTTCTTCTTCTTCTTCTTCTTCTTCTTCTTCTTCTTCTTCTTCTTCTTCTTCTCCTCCTTCTCCTCCTCCTCTCACCCAGACCTGTGGGTTTGTGGTGAAACGTATATATGTATGCAGAGGATGCTTATTTTGCGGGGCTCTGGGGTGTAAGCTCATTAGGTCCAGGGTCCAAAATTACCTTGTTGCATCTCTGTACACAAGGGGGAAGCAACATTTAGCACCATGCGTGCCTCAGGCACACAGAGATCTTGAGCTGCCACTGCCTAATATATATCAATATTTACATTGGCCTACATTCTTTGCAACTTTATGAAGCTCCTTGCAGGGAGCCAGGACACTAGCTGAGTTGCAGCATTGCTCTGCAGCCCAGAACATGGGGCGGGGGCTTGGGAAGCAATTTTCATTTTTCTCCCCTCCCTGCAAAAGGGAGGCTCAAAGGACATGTTATATGTTTGGTTTGATGTCCGGCTCATCTACTCATCCTTTTGCATGCACTTTAGGCATTTGTTTGGTTCTTGTTGACACAAGTGTTGTCCAGAATTATTTCAGGTTGATCTGTGTGGCCTGATCATATCAGTGAATGGTATTTCTTGGTGGGAGGAGACTTGAAAGCCCGTGCAATAATTGCACACCTTAGATTAAGGCAACACAACTTGGGCCCTCCCTCTGTTTTCAAACTACAACTCCCATCACCCACAGCAGCCAATAGCCAGGGATGATGGGATTTGTAAGTCAATATCTACAGGAGGGCTGAAGTTGTGCAGCCCTGCCTTAGATGAACAGAACATTTTCTTCAGGCTTCACTTCCTAACTCTATTGTGGCATCCCCTCCAGGAACCAGAATTATTATTATTATTATTTTTAAGTGATTATTTCAAGAATGGACATCCTTCCTTATTCAGGTTTCAGAATCAGTTCTAGAAGATGGTAGGTTGGGCATCCCTTGCTATTTTAATATTATGGCACAGCATGTTTAGTGCTGATCCAAGCAGGTGCCGTTCTGAGGAAGTAAATGGAAAGGCATTTGGCATTTTCAGGGGGCAGGCATGCAAAATTCTTTTTAAAAGTGTGGGGTTCTTAGCACTAGCTACTTTTGGCACCAGCGATCCTTTTACTTTTGTTAATCCTCAATATTTGTCAGGGAGCAAATCTCAACTTCCACCAAACATTTTGTGCAGTAACACAAGGAGGCTGTTCTCATGAGCAGTCAAAACCGAGCTAGGGCAGTGTGGCTCCTGACGGTGCCTTGGCGGCAAACCTGGCTAAGGAGCCCGCCAGTTATCCGAGGTTAAGGGCACGAGTGTGCCCTTAACCCCAGCTAACTGCTCATGTTTCAGTGCTGGCCGCTCCCCATTGGCACTGACACAGGAGCGGACTCCCAGCCATGGCTGGGGAGATCTCCACATGCACTGCGCACTTATGTGATGCATTGTGGGATTTCCGGGGGCCGGGATGACATGTCCCTGCCCCTGAACCTCTGTGCCGCTTGGGGCAGCAGCAGCTTGTCTGGGCATGGGATCTGTGGACCCAGCAACAATTCTGGATCATCTGTGGGGAAGGGAAGCTGCTGCAGCATTCCCTGCCACCCGCCCTCAAGTCTGCTCCTGGGATTATTATTATTTATTATTATTATTATTATTATGCATTTATATCCCACTCTTCCTCCAAGGAGCCCAGAGCGGTATACTACATACTTGAGTTTCTCTTTCACAACAACCCTGTGAAGTAGGTTAGGCTGAGAGAGAAGTGACTGGCCCAGAGTCACCCAGCTAGTTTCATGGCTGAATGGGGATTTGAACTCGGGTCTCCCCGGTCCTAGTCCAGCACTCTAACCACTACACCACGCTGGCTCCCATATTGTGAGAAAGGGCTCAAAGGTTTTTAATTCTGTAACATTGTCCTTTTAGGACAACTGTCACTGACACCCCAGTACAAAATACCCACAAATATCATAGAGTAAACATATGTGGTTCAGTCTCTGTAGATGAAAAAGTGCAAGAGATAACTTTCAGGCGGGAATGAGTTTTTCCCATTTGGATGCAAAGCTCCCCTGCCCCGTTGTCATAAATGCACTAATGCTTGCATGCAGGGTTTCCCTGGATGTGTTTGACCAACAAACATAGCTCAGGGTGCATTCAAAGTCCATTCACGCCTTTTCTGTTGTCCTTGGTATCAACTTGATGGCCCCATCTTTCTGCTTTTGCAACGTTTGCAAGATATCTCTTTGCTGACCTTTCTGTTTCCAGAATGCCATGCCAATCTTGTGCCATGCCCCTTACTCACCATTGTCCCCTGAGAAGAAAACCTAGGATGTCTCATGGCCTTGTCTGCCCTTGGCATATAAATAGGTGCTTTTGTGCCTCCTTTAGTACAACGCATAAAGAATACAGAACTGAGAAGTACTAGTACAGCAGAAGGCTACACAATGTGGATTTATGGGATATACACAACACCCCACAATAACAACAATCGGTTTTGTTTCATGACATACACTTAGGGTTAAAATAAAAAAAGGTGGACTCCTTCCCCACCCACCTCCTGTTTATGCTGTGCCTCTTCGGGCAGCAGCAAAAGTAGCACTGGAAGTGGAAGCACTAAACATCTGCCTGGAGGTCAGTGCAGTCACTGGCTGACATACTGCACAAGGTACACCTTTAAAATGAATGCAGGTGCAGACATTCACACAAAAACATATACAGACATCTGTAGCCTTGTATAACGTAATGTCTGAAGAGGACTTAGGATGTAACATCATTCTGAGGAGACTTCCATGGAAAGAATTAGTGGCTGACATCCTGTGCAAGGGAACATGGGCAGTTGGAGCACCGCCCGGGCCCCAGTGCATTGTAAACACCGCTGGTGGAACTGTGCTGCAGGGCAGCAGTGCTCCATCGTAAGCATTCCATGACCACAACTGCACAACACACGTGTTTATGATGGAGCACTACTGCCCAGCAGGACAGCCCCATTGGTGGTGTTTACACATGCACGGGCGGTGCTCCAGCTGCCAGTGTTTCCTTGAGCAGAATGTCAGCCACTCATTTCCCCCCTGGAAGTCCCCTCAGAATGATGCTACATCATGAGCCCTATTCAGACGTTATGTTATACAAGTGTACAGGCCCCTTCAAATGCAGGGTACAGATAGGAAGCATACTGTTGTACCTGCATTCACGAAATCATGTGAATATCTGTACCTGTGTGCAGATCTGTACCTATGTGCATACACTGTCCATTTGTTGTTGGAGTGGTGAGCATAATGTGTGAATAGACTTTTCTTTTTCGCCAGGCTTTTGCCCTGTAGTTTACCTATTTGCTTTTGCTTTTTTGTTAGTTATTTTAGTTTTTAATTTAGAAAGTTATTTTTTAATGTTGTCTTGTTTGCATGTTTTTGTACACCGCCCGGAGTCTTCGGAGTGAGCGATATAGTAAATGTTTCAAATAAATAAATAAATAAAGAGCGCGAAAATGTAATCCTTCCAAGAGCATTCCATGAGCAATAACGGCAGCCAGATGGAGGAACCGGCTGGAAAGAGGCTGGGTGCTTCCAACACGGCTTCTGTTGCTGCCTGCAAAGGCACAGCACAAACTGAAAAGAAAAAGAACACCCACGGTTGCTGCCACCCAACAGCCGTAAGTCACCTCCCTGAAAAACCGTACAAACAGGTCTCAAATTTCCTGTCTGTCCCTGAGATGAAAGGAAATATTTAGATCTGTTCTACTTCAGAGGCAGTACATCTCTAATAGGGGTGTGCACGAACAGTCCCGATCCCGAACCAGTTCACCTCGAACTGGATCAGTGGTTGAACCAGACTGGACCCAGTTCAGCCAGACATGGACCAGGTCAGTTTGAATCTGTTTCAGATTCAAACCGAACCAGCCAAAGCGCTTCCATGCACACCCCTTATCTCTGAGTCCTAGATGCTGGGGATGGATAACAGGGACTGTCTGACCCCATCTTACCTTTCCTATGGGTTTTTGGGGTGATCTGGACAAATTCTGGATGGATTTTTGTCATGCAGCAAGGTTGTTCTTATGTTCAATGGGGAAACCTATGCATTTCAAAAGCAAGATGCTAGCTTATCTAGAAAGACTGTGGCATATTATTCCTTTCCATGTTCATGAGCAACCAAAGAAGAAATGCTTTCATTAGCCACCAGTGTGAGCTGAGAATTGTGTCATAAAAGAACGCCCTGCCCAGCTGCTTGTGTTCATAATGGATGTCACTGAAAACCTGGAGCCAGCCGAGTATCGTTCTATGCTTGGGCAAACCATTGACAAACATCTAACAAAAGAAAGCTGTGCTTAAACAGGGAGCAAACTTCTGAGTACCAGTGCCTCTTCTCTAACTGAGAAAGGAAATTGAGTTCTTGTCTTACCCCCTGAGTGTAATCATCAGCAGATTCCACCATGAGTGAATCATCAGCAGATTCAGAATTTGACCATGCAAAGGCAGTGGCCAGTTCAATGGTGAAATCCATCCATTTGAATCCCTTGAGATATCAAGGGCAGAAGAGGCTGTTTGCTTGTGCCTTAATTGCTCTGTAAACAGATGTACACTTTCTCTCCAGGGCACTTTCCAGACTGCAAGAGTGAGCGAGCGAGGAAGTGGTTGAAAATCCTACACTAACCCTAGCTGGTTTCAAAACAATAAACCGATTTGCTTTGAGGGGAAAGCAGGAGGAGAGGAAACAACCCCTCAAATGAAGCTGACAAATCAGGGAGGGAGATTGCCTTGCAGTGGGGTAGCCTAGGGCGCTTTTCAGATTACCCACTCAACAGCAGCAGAATCCTTTGGTATGGGCAAATCACATTCAAAACATAAATAGAAAAGCGCCCAGCAGGGGGAGCAGTCTTGTGAAAACTAACAACCAGAAAATACAGCAACCTTTTCACGCTGGGCATACAACGTTATAGCACTAAATCACATCGATTAAATCCGAAACAAGGCATTGGAAATGTGAATGGCACCCTGCTGTCAGCGTAGGGACTGCGGTGTCACAACACAGGAAGTTTGGAAGCACACTTCAGAGATATGTTGTGACCCCGTTGTAGAGTCTAATATAGAAAGTGCCCTGGGGAGAACAGAACGAGAGAGAAGAGGAGGAGGGAGCGGCTTTCCCTCTCCTCCTTTCTTTGTTTTTAAGTCTCAGTGACTTTGTGCAAGAGAGGCTCTCTCCGTGCCTCCCTGGCCCCCACCACTGTCCCTCTCCTGAAAAAGGCATCCAACCTGGAATCCGGGACTGCCCTTTCCTGAGCTGCCCCTTCGGTGGGGTTCATGGCTGGGCTCAGGCAAAAGGAGGCAGTGTGGCAGCGGCGGCAGCAGCAGCTGGGTAGAGTGCTGGGTAGAGGCAGTGGCTCTAGAGAGTGCTGAGGAGGTGGAGGAAGAGCAAGAGAGGAGCAACACACACATACACACCACAAGGAGGAAGAGAGGGAAAGGGTGTGTGGGGAAGCTGAGAGGCAGAGATTGGGGAAAACAAAGCAAGCAAGCAAAACAACAACAACAAAACAGCTAGTTTTTTCTCTCCCACATACAACGTTGTATGCCTGAAACATCAGAGTAAAATCTGATTCGCGCTGTTGGTGTGCAAATGTTCTCATATGCAAGACAGTGTCATAACCCAGATCATACGAACACACACCAAGCGTCTATGTTGTGAAGCAATTTTAAGCTGTCATTTGGAAAGCACCCAGGTAAACTCTGGCAAAACCAGTTCAGAAGCTTTTCAGAATGGTTGAGTTTGAATGGGGGGAAACTGACTATGAATACCATGCATAGACTAATGCCCATTTCATCAGCACACATATACACACCTTCCAATTCCAAGAGAAGCCTTTCAACAGTTCTAGAAATGTTTGATTTCCCCCACCACCATCAAAAATGAAAGATGATTGTATCTATGAATGAATGCACTGGGGGGGGGGAGAATTAAACTTAAAAGAGTGAATAGTCTGCCTTATGTCCAAAGAGAGGACAAGACCAAGGCCAGATACATCATTTGATTTGCTGATATGTTTCGGGTAAGGCAAATTGTGAAGCTGGGTTCATAATGTGCCCACAGACCCCCTTATGACTGCTCTGAAAATCCTATATTAGTCTTCATTTAATTCATCATCAGATGCCATATTATATTTTATGAGGAAGCAATGCAAAGTGATCTATTTTAAAACTATCATGATCTTTTCCATGATAGAGAAGTCAAAGGGTTAAAGAAAACTGAGGCAAAAAATATATCTATGGAAATCTCAAGAGTGTTTTGCTTTTGAAGTTACTCCTCTCAAACATATTTATTTATATTTATATCCCACCTTATTAATCCTAAATCGCTGACATACAGAGCAAGGACGCACTGGGGCAGCAAGAGAGCAGCCTAACAGAACCTCCAAACTAACTGCACAGGTGCAGTGGGGAAGGGCAAATTTTGTCACCCTAACCCTTATGCAGGAAACCCTCTATGCCACCTGAAAACATGTCCCTGAGACGTGACATATTTTTGGCTGCCACAGAGGTCCAGAAGCAATACCAGGAGCAATACCAAGAGCTATTTAGTTGGATTTTCATTCAATGAAAGTTTTTTTTAAGCAGATATTTTACCTGGATATAATGAGGTCATTCACACAACCAGCCCTACAGGGATAGAACCAGGTAGTTCTGGCTGTGTGCAGCTCTGGGATCACTCCCAGTCCTGGCGTTTCAACCCCCAGGTAGCTCTGGTTTAAACCTGGGGCTAAAAGGTAGGAGGATGCGTGCACAACTCCTACCTCACTGACCAATCGTGTTTGTGCTCGGACTGCTGGCAGCCATCTTGACCATAGAGGCCGGAAGAAGGAGTGGCCTGGCAGCAGGGTGAAAATCAGGTCCTTTATTTGCCTCAGTGGCTAACCAATGAGAGAACATGTGGCTGGAGTTACCAAGTAACTTGGAGTTACCGAGTTACCCCTGCTAATTTGGCAAAGAGGCACCTTTTAACGTGGTGATTCTCTTTATTTAGCAGGGGGAGAGTAACTGGCCCTATCTACCCCCAGCACAGTACCTCCAGTGACTGTTGCTGGTGTCTATCTTACGTTTCTTTTTAGACTGTGAGCCCTTTGGGGACAGGGATCCATCTTATTTATTTATTATTTCTCTGTGTAAACCGCCCTGAGCCATTTTTGGAAGGGCGGTATAGAAATCGAATGAATGAATGAATGAAGAGGTACACATACAAACTCACAGAATACTGACTCGCTGGTTTTAATGAAATGAATTAAAGCGGTTTATTCAGACCGTAAGTATCTGACAGAGAAATTAAGAAAAAATTGAACAAAAGAATTGAGATACATGTATGGAAAAGAAACATAGAAAGAAACATTTTCAATGCAACATGATAAGCTTCATACAACTATGCAGTTAAATCAAACTCCCTTCCTCCTAGGGTTGCCAACAGTCCCGGAATATGCAGGACACCTTGTATTTATGGGAGGAAATGGTCGTCCCGTCTGAGATGCCATTGTCCCATACTTTGGCTCTACTGCCAGAAGATTTCACTCAGGGAGGAGGAGTGGTGCAGACAGGCAGAAAAGGATGTGCCTGGGTTCCCAAAAAACATATGCATAATGACAGCAACGATGGGGGGGGTGTATGTGGGGGGAGACAGAGAGACTTGGGCAATGCTAATAAACAAGTTGCTCCTTAGAAGGTTTTGCAAGGATTCCCCTGTTTTGGGGCTAGGTTCTTGTGGAGAGGGCTGTTTAGAAACAGTTGCTCATGTGCTTTTGTAATGCCCTCTGTTTCGTGACTCAAGGAAATAATTATTGACCCCTTCGTATTTGATCAGTTCCCAAGCAGGCCTGACTCATTTTATCTTAATTTATGTCTTGCTTATGTTAATGTGGGTATTACTAAACTTGTTGCTAAATGTTTATATGGGGTTATGAAATTGACCTCTCGTCATGGGGTTTTATGAGGCTGATTGTGTATCTTTTAGTTATTTTATGCTGTATATTTATCTATGGTAACTGTCTAAAGTTTTAATTTTGTTTGGCTTACGGCCGTAAATAAAATGATTGATTGATTGATTGATTGATTGATTGATTGAAGTGTGAGGATGCTTTGCTGTTTGTTTAGGTGAGACTCTCTCCTGCCAATGTGAGAAATGCCTATGTAAAAAAGGCAAGCAAAACACAGCAGTGCTAGGGAATTAGCCCCATTAGGCACTTTGCAAAGAGCCACCTGGGTTTGCTTTTGTTTGAATCTTTGTCCTGCCATTGCCGGAGAACCAGGAATTTGACCAGCCAGCCAACTGAGACATTTAGGTCCCTGTGGACTAGAGGGCCTTTTGTATCCCTGAGTCATCTCCCCCTCAATCTAGTACCTGCCCCATTTCTCAGCAAATGTTTTGTTTGTTTGTTTTAAAAAGCTTTGCTTGGCAGTGAGTGGGCAGAGCTCCAATCTGTGTGTCCAAAAAATGTCATGTTGCATAACAGAAATTAGGAAGGTTGCTGAGTGCACAATAACAGCAAGTATCAATGCTGGGTCATTTGCAGAGCTGGCAAGGATTTTCTCTCACCCTACAGGTCACTGGGCAAACCTGTTTTGTGTCCATGCACCACAGAACTCTTCTACAAGGAGTTCCCACAAGGGGCCAAGCCAGCGCTTGCAGAAATGGCAGTCCAGCCCCTGAGATAGCCACATCCCCATTTTTGTCCCACATTCGGGCAACATAATGTTGGCAACCCTATTCCTCCTCCTGCTTAGGTCCCTTGAAAGCTCTATTTGTTCCCAGCAATAGAGAGTATTAAAGAAGATTCACAGTCAAAATACAAAGAAATAATCAAAATACAAAGAAATACATTTTGATATCTACCAGTCTTCAAGCTTAAGAGACTCTAAAAGTCTCGGAAGTTAGACGGGAAAACAAGGGAAAGTGGAAAGAGAAAGAGCTTCTCAAAGAAGCTTCCCTTCATCCTGAAAAACTATTAGTCAAACAAAAGCCAAAAGGCCCCAAAGGCCCTGAAAGGAATTCTGCTACATACTCGGCCTGCAGCCTTTATACCTCAGCCAAATTACCAAAACATTTCAGGCCTTCCATTAGTTGCATTCTCTTGGCAACCTTGCAGTTAGAGATGTGCGAACCAGCTCGAGCTGGTTCACCTTCAAACCTGGCCTGTTCACTGGTTCACCCTCGAGCCAAACAGGGCCCAGTTCAATTCGGCTCAACTTCGAGCCAACCCCCGCCCCCCCGGGGCCGGCTTGGGGGTTCTAAATGTTTTGTTTGTTTTATTTTAACTGACCACCAGGTGCAGGTAAATCTGGTGGCCTTTGGGGGATGCTGCCGTGGAGGCAGGGGGATGTCTCAGAAGGTTACTCCTCCCCCCACCAGCCTCTCCCCGGTCTTCTTTGGGGCCTTTCCGACCCTCTACCAGCTCGCGGTGGCCATTTTGAAGGCCATCATGCAGCAGACAAATAGCCAGTGTGCATGCACAGTGGCCTTTCAATTGGCCTCCATAAGCTCGGGGAGGGCCAAAAAAGACTGGAAATGGGCCTTAATGGCCAGAAGACCAGGGGAGGCTGGCAGGGGAGGGAAAACCTTCTGAGAACCTCCCATCCGGAGGCCGCCGGATGACCCTGACCCAGCATTGTGTTGTTTTTTAAAATCACATTTAGAACCTCTGAGCTAGCTTAAACACGAGCCAAGTTGGGAGGTGTTCGGGCGTGTGCAAAACCAAACATGCCCTGTTCGGTTCGAGTCTGGTCCGGACTTGAACCAAACCAGCCCAACCAGTTTTGTTCACACCCCTACTTGCAATATTCATATTATTTAATAAAATCTGTATTGAGTAATGACAACTTCGCACTTTTAAATATGAGAAAAAATTCTCATATTTTCCATTGTGGCTATGCAAACAAGCTGAGATTGGTACAATCAATGTATCAAGAAGGTTTGTTATCTAGACCCTGTGATCCTCCCATGGTAGCTTATGTTCAGGCAGAAACGAGGCAGCTGCTGCTGCTGCTCCTTCTTCTACTACTACTACTACTACTACATATATATACTGGGCTAAGGCTCTGCATGTTGCTTTTATGCTTCCAGGCCCCAGGCAAGCCCTGCCATGTAAGATCAACCATTGGTTCCCCATATCACAGGAAGCAGCGGTGGAGTCACCATTGCACAGGGGGGGTTCAAAGAACCAGGGCCACCGCGCTCAGGGGCCGCACTTGGCGGCCCACCCGTGCCCCTGCATCTAACGTCAGATGTGCAGGGGGTGTGGTTGTGTCTGAAAATGGGGTCACACAGTCCCATTTGCAAGTAAATAGAAAGTTAAAGCCAGCGCCACAGCTGCTGGAGCACTTTTCCTGCTTGCAAATGCAGGGAGACACTCAAGTTTTTTGAGCAGCTTCAGCCAGTGCTGGGCTTCCAGCCTGGCCAGGAATGTGTCTCCCTGCATTTACAAGCAGGGAAAGGCACTCCAGCAGCTGCAGCGCTGTCTTTAACTTACTATTTACTTGCAAATGAGACCACATGACCCTGTTTGTAGATGCAATCAGGGGGCATGGCTTCGGTGGCAAGGGTCTGCTACCAGCAGGCTGGACAGGGGCCACCAGCTTTCTCCCTACACCACTGAAAGGAAGAGTCTGTGGTTCCCTGTCCGAAGCAAGTCATGCCTTAGTTTCAAGGTATCCACAGTACAGGTGTGGTGTGGTTGGTCATTCTGGCTTGGCCACTAGGCTTCTCTGTCCTTTGGCTTTGTCCTTGACCTTTTAGCTTATTGCTTGACACCTGGCTTCTAGTTTGTTTACCAGGCTTGACTCCTGGGCATTTTTCACACAGAGCTTTTACCTTGCATCTCCTCCAGAATGGCCAATATGTGTGCATTCACATCTTGGCCCAATTTCCCCCTCAAAGTCCCTGGGAGCTATCAGGGAGCACTTCACACACAATTCGGGTTTTTCATCATGCATTAGAGTGTAGCCCAATTTATATCCGGAGTTAAAAAATCTACTTTTTTGCATCAGTTGGGGGGGGGGGGGCAAACTTTGACCTTGCAGTAAAACCTCACAGAAAACCCACAGTAAAACGTGCTGTTCGGGAAAGCTCCAGCTGATTTTGCTGTGAGAACAACCTTAATATCCTGTTAGCTGCCCTAAGTCCACAGAGTGAGGCAGACAATGCATTGAAATGAAACAAATTAGCTGCATTCTATTGACCGCCTATGCAGAGCAAAATGTTTGTCCCTATCACACCAGCATTTGCTTGGGGTATTTGCTATTTTCTCCGTTGTCCCACTCCACCAAGGGAGATCCATATAGGGATTGCAGGCATAGGGATTCTATTTTTGGATGGGTTCTCTTTGTATAGATTAGATGTGAATGAGTATCTGGAAGTATTCACAATATGCGGCTCATTCAAATGCAAAGCATCTATTGCATGACACTGCAGGGTGCGAATGGAGATGCGTCTTCCTTCCCATCCATCTTCAAGGCAGCTGCAAAACGCCACCATCGTTATGCTACTGGGCACAGGCAACATGGTGGTTGTATGCGGCTTTCCCTGCATTGCGATCACACACACAGAAAACACATGGAGCATTGTTTCGGTGTTCCCTGCAGCAAGGCGGGATTATAATTCAGCAGGGTCTATAGATCTTCCAGACTTCATCCTC
Source organism: Hemicordylus capensis (assembly GCF_027244095.1). NCBI lineage: Eukaryota > Metazoa > Chordata > Lepidosauria > Squamata > Cordylidae > Hemicordylus > Hemicordylus capensis. The sequence continues at coordinate 32,456,788 of NC_069659.1, forward strand.
AGTGTTGGAGCCCTGTGCTCCTTTGGCATTAAACTACAAGGAAGCAAATGCTCCATCCATGATAGACTACTGCTGCTAATCATTAAAGTGATCTACTGTCCTAACGGTAATGAATTCAGGAACAGCCTGTCTCAAGTCTGGACAACGTACAGAAGGCGGGTGGTGGGGAGAGATCAGAAACTGCAGGATGGATTCACACAGTGCAGGAGAGGGTGTAACAAATTCACAATAGCTATTTGGTAATAAATAAGAGGTGCTTTGAAGAAATCAGAGACAATTTCATTGCAGGACATAATTGCCTTGAAATAAGGGATGACAAATTTCATTCCCCCCTCCCCCAACAGGATGCATTTCCCCCCAGACAATTTTATTTCAAGCTGGTTAATTGCTTTCTCAAAAAGGTGGCATATTATTATTAGTCATACTTTTAATTAAGAACCATCAGCAAAGCAGAGGCCGGGGTAAGCTAGAAATTAGGGATCCATTGAATGCTCACCAGTGCACGTGTTTTGCATGAAAAGGGGCAAGGGGGAGTTGTTTTCCAAAAGACTTTCCCAAAGCTTACCTTTGGTGCACAAGCTGGCTGCTGTTTGCAGCCGCCATCAGCGGCACTGCCATATTTTGGCTGAACAACAGCCCTTCTTCCTCCTAGTAATGTTGGCTAACGTACTGCGTGACGATGGAATGTTGTACTGCCTTGTGATGGAATGTTGCACAAGAGAACTCTTTCACAAAACACAAGAATTGCACAAATGCAGTTTGGAGAGGAGAGCTGGTCTTGTGGTAAAGCATGAATTGTCCCCTTTGCGAAGCACATTCTGCCCTGGTTTGCATTTGGATGGGAGACATGTGAGCACTGTAAGATATTCATTCATTCATTCATTCATTCATTCATTTGGTCTCTCTGGGATACCCCAGAGACTAGGGATGTGCAAGCTGGCTCACACTGAGCCAGGCTCACCATCTAGCTGCCCGGTTCGGGTGGTCCTAGCCGGATACCTCTTTATGAGTATACCCCCCACCCCCGAGCTGGCCTGCGAATCGGCTTGGCTGGCTCGTGGGCTGAACCGGAACCAGCTGGGCTCAGTCGAGCCCAAGCCCAAGCCGCCCAAGGTGGCTCAGATCTGGTCCAGATTCAAACTGAACCATGCTAGCATCCAACTCGCACATCGCTACCACTTTGTCTGCCATATTTTGAACTAACTGAAGTTTCTGAACTATGTACAAAGGCAGTGCTACATAGAGCGTATTGCAGCAGTCCAACATGGAGGTTACTAGCTGGAGGTTACCTATAATTAAATGGGGCGGGGTGTGTGTGAATGTCCCCTGGCCCATGAGGGAGGGGACCCCACTGGCTGGGAAACAGCCAGCTCTTTGGTTTCCCCTCCTGCCTCTCTGACTTATTGGCAAGTTGCTGGCTCCTGATCGGAGTGTAGGGTGTGTGTTATATTATTTGTGTAGGAGCAAGAGAAAGGGCATGTAGAAAAGATCTGGTTTTTCACCATTTACTTACAGTTCTTCTGCAGCAAAGATACAGGGAGTGGGGGTGGAGGCAGCAGGGGGCTCAGGGGCCCACCTTCACTTCTTGTCCCAGGGCCCACTTCAACCTTGCTATACACTGAGGAGGCATCTTGCCTAGCTGCCATTAGAATGTCCATAGCTCTGAACTGGAAACATGGTTAAGCGGTGGCAGCTGGCTGGGAGGAAACCACAGCTCTGTTTGGGAAGGCTGAAGCCATTCAAGAGCCTCCCTTCTAAAAGCTGTGCTAAAGGAGGAGTGGAAATACCATTGTTCCTCCTGAACTGAATATAGCCCAAGGTAGATTACTTTTACAGTATGTGGGGGTTGCATTTCGCTTTGCAAAAAACCCTCTTTTGTCAGTTTCGCTATTGCTTAGTAATTAATACTACACTATAAATAGCAGTGCTTGATTTTTAGGAGGGGGCAATACCGTAGCAGCATGGAACCATGGAAACCTGGCTGAATGCAGCCTATGATCGGTACAGCAGTATCTTCCACCTTGAGGTGCAGCTGTTCTCACTGGCAGAGGAAGGGAAATGAGGCAGCGATGAGAGGTGCTGAGAATAGCTACAGCTTCCCTGGGACGGACACTTGAGAGTTGGATGTGGCTGCAAAAGGAATGGGCTTCAAAGATTATCATCATCTACTACTACTACTACTACTACTACTACTACTACTACTACTACGATACCTTTTTCAACAAAAGCTCTCAAAGTGGTTTGCATAGAGGCTGTTCTCACAAGCAGCCAAGAGTGGGCTAAGGCGGTGAAGCCTACTCTTCTTGATTGCTCGTGAGAAGCAGTGGGAGGCATGTGGCTGCCAGCACTGCGTCAGCGGCAGACCCATCTACAGAGCCAGTGGCTTAAATGTGGTTCAGAGCAAGCACTCCTTTAGCCCCCGTTTTTAAAATTGTGGCTGACTGCCAGGCTCCCAGCTGGCACCGGGGGATACCCACAATGCACCACACATTCACGGGGTGCATTATGGGAGTTCGGGGGGGGGGGCAGAATATTACATTCCAGCCCGACTCTCCGCGCTGCAAGAGGTAGTGGAGGATCATCTGGGTGCACGATCTGCACACCCAGCGCCCTCCGTGGATCGTCTGCAGGGAAGGGAAGGTAATGAAACCTTCTTCTCTGCCCACTAAGCCCTTCTCACAGATTGTGAGAATGGGCTCATAGAATAATAAATGATAAACACAGGGTTGCCAGCCTTGGACCCCCAGATGTTGGTCTACAACTCCCACCATCCTCAGCCACAATGGCCTTTGGCGATTGATGTTGTAGTCCAACAGCATCTGAGGACCAAAGATCTACTAGATGAGATGGCTGCAGAGATGTGCTGTAGATTGCCATTAAAACAGCTCAGATGTTGATGGTTAGCAATACAGAACTGAGCAAACTGGCTTCAGGTAAAAATTGTGGTTATTATATGTAGCAAAACAGTTCTTGGTTGCAGCTCTTTACCAACTTTTGTGAGGACTGATTCAAGTTTATGGTAATCATTATGCCTGGTGCATGGGTCCCTGAGTCTGTTCAAGGTTCTTAATGGAAGGAATGATCGCCTTCTGGACCACCAAGAAGAAAACACATGGCTAGTTTAGGAACATAGGAACATAGGAAGCTGCCAAATACTGAGTCAGACCATAGGTCCATCTAGCCCAGTATTGTCTACATGGACTGGCAGCGGCTTCTCCAAGGCTGCAGGCAGGACTCTCTCTCAGCCCTATCTTGTAGAAGCCAGGGAAGGAACTTGAAACCTTCTGCTCTTCCCAGAGTGGCTCCATCCCCTGAGGGGAACATCTTACAGTGCTCACACATCAAATATCCCATTCATATGCAACCAGGGCAGACCCTGCTTAGCTAAGGGGACAAGTCATGCTTGTTACTACAAGACCAGCTCTCCTCTCTTGTTTACCAGCCAAGGGTTGTGATACAGGACCAGGCTATAGCTCAGTGGGAAAGTATCTGTTTTGCAAGCACAAGGTCCCAGATTCAACCCCGGGCGTCTCCAGGTAGGGCTGGGAAATATCCACCTGAAAGAGGGGTAGAGTTGGGAAATATCTACCTGCATAGCTGCTGCCACTCAATGTAGGCAATACTTTATGTTCACAGTCCTCTAGTTTTAAGTTTTAGTTTTTGTTTGTTTGAGTGGTTTGTGCCAGGCTGCTCACAGGGATGCGTTTAGGCTCTCTTGTTAAGGATGGAGCAGGGGGCATGTTTGATCAGATTGAGGCAGCTATTTCAGTAGTGTTGGGGGATAGAGGATTTGGTGTTGGCAGGCCAGCATGCCGTTACAGAGAAAGGGAGTCTAGTAATTTAATTACTGTTTTCCTTTCTGGCTGCCCTGTCAGCTCTCAGGCCTCATGGTGTAGTAGTTCCAACTCCCCACTGAACCTAACCATGCTCCTTTGTAATCCACTCTGGATCCCCTGGTGATGGATAATTATAATTCAGGCTCCAACTTCCCATGGTTGGATGATTGAGAGGGTAGTGGCTGGCCAGCTCCAAGTGGTAATGAAGGAAATTGATTATCTAAACGCATTTCAAACTGGATTTAGGGTGGGCTATGGATTTGAGATAGCCTTGGTCAACCAGGTAGATGACCTTCGCTAGGGGATTGACAGAGGGAGTGTGACTCACCCTCTTGCTGTTGTTGGACTGCAGCTCCAATAGTCAGGGATGATAGGAGTTGTGTTCCAGCAAGAGCTGGAAGGCCAAAGTCAGGCACCCCTTATGAAGTCTTGACCCTAAGTTACTAATTCTGCTGCTGCAACTTAAGGCAGGATCCTAGACGCTTTTTGCAGTACCCAACTGTACTATACATTGAGAGAAACTATTGCTAAGATTTACAAATGCTCAACACATCAGCCTAATGGGATTTTACATGGTTTATTTTAATTAGCTGCCCAATCAATTAAAATCAAATGGGGGGGGGATATGCCTAATGGACTAAAAATATTTAATCAGTTGATGGCCTGGCCATAAGCATTTTGAAGTTGTGAACTCCCCCTCCCTTCTTAAATCTGAGGTTTTATGATTCTTACATGATGGATGATCTCTGGGTTGGGAGACAATTTTATTAGGTATTGTTCAAAGACATGGTGAAATGACAGTTCTTGCTCCATAAACCTCACAGAAATTAATAGATAAAGGCAGACATGACAAAATAGGAGCCCACAATGAGAACAAAAGACTAATTGATAGAACTATTTTCGGAAGCTGGGCTTTCAAAGTGCATGGTGGAAGGGTAACCAAAGATGTTTGAACCCCATTACACAAGTTGAAGATTCGGCCATTTTTCATGTATGCACTTGTAACTAGGGCTGTGCATCAGAATGTCCGATGCCGATGATGTGTCAGACTGCATTCACCCTTATGAATCTGCCAGGGCTCTTCATTCAGCATCTCAGACCTTGCTTGTAGCCCCATCACTGAATGAGCTTCACTGACTGAGATTCAGTATAGTAGGGATCAGCACTGGGATCAGTTGATACACCTAGTTTTCAGGAGACTTATAATTTTTTTTAAAGTACCACGGTTGTTGGGGGGGAAAGTAGAAACAAATACTAGGATCATATCTTACTAGCCATAAACTGGTTCACCAGTTCCTCTCCCAGGGAACCCTGGAGAGTGGAGACTGTAGTTCTGAACAAAGAATTATCTGCACCCTCATGAAACTACAATTCCCAGGCTTCTTTGGGGAAAACTTAAATTGTGTGTGTAGTGTTGATGTTTCCTAACCGTGGCTGTTCGTGATGGAGCATGTGTGGGTAAAAGAGTGAATAATCTTTCTATCACTTCATATGAGAATGAAAAGGAGGCATTACTGCAGAAAGATATGATATCAAAGGAAAGAAAACTAATCACCCAAATTATTCAATAATTTCACTAATCTCCCTCCAAAAAATACATGTATGAATTGAAATTGTCTTTCTGATTTCCCCGTGGCAAAGAGAGGAATATGTCTCTCAGAGATTTAGCATTCTGAAACCATCAGCATTTACAAATTTATTCATAGCTTGGAAAATTTCAAGCTCCTATTGAATGATTTACCAGAACTCTTCCATTAAATAAATTTTTCAAAGACAAAACAAATCTTGGAACTTTAATTAAACAGAACCAAGATGAAATTAAAAGGGAAATCTAATTTCCCTTGTCCGGAGCTACGAATGAAATGTGTAAAGGAGCATGCTTTCGCAGGATCACCAAAAAATCTACTTTTGTGGCAAAAGGATATTCCAAGCATTTCAGAAATGGCCAGTAAGATTTTACAGACATAAGATTAAATTTCAACAAGACTGCTCTAATTAAACTGGGATTTTGGTGATATGTTCTTTAACTTCAAGCAATCACGTAATTAGAAAAACTTACTTAAGAAAACACAGAAACACCTTCAGGTACAAGAAATAGGTATGGCAAGGATTTCATTCCCCAGTGCACACATTTTATTCTTTTGTGCGTTTCTAATATGCTTTTCAAAAACGTACAATGCAGATATTTTCTTCAACAGCTTGCAATGAAAATACAACTATTGCATTGACAAAGAAAGTACAACCCCAAGCACCTTCATGAGTAAAAAGATAAAAGCTTCAATTCAAAGCAATAGCTGTTTGGTGGGGAGAGAACATATGAAGCTGCTGTATATTCAGTCAGACCATTGGTCCATCTAGCCCAGTATTGTCTTCTCAGACTGGCAGCAGCTCTTCAGATTCTCAGCCGTAGCGTAGGGAGGATGGTGGTGGCCCATGTTTATTATTATTATTTATTATATTCAACATATTTATATACCACTCAAAATGCAAGTCTCTGGGCAGTTTACAATTCCATAAAAACAATAAAAAGTTTAAAAGATTACAACAATTTAAAATTTTAAACAACGTTAAAACTATTAAAAACCATCAAACTATTAAAACAGTATCTAATTACAAGCCTGGGTGAACAAATGTGTCTTGACTGCCTTTTTAAAACGTGTAAGAGATGGGGAGGCTCTTATTTCAGCAGGGAGTGTGAAACATTCAAAGCATGTTCTCTATCTCTATCTATGTCCTCCCAGAGGGGAAGAGAGTGAAGGGAGACTGAATCTCAGTCTTCACCCCTATCTCCATCCCACAGGGCTGTGTGGATATTCAACATTTCTAACCAGGGCCACACACATGAAGTCCCCGATTAAAGAGATCGTGTTTGCATGCACCAGAATTGTGTTTGCATGCACCAGAATTGTGTTTGCATGCACCAGCATACATTACATCCATCTAGGAATATGCATCCAGAGACACATGAAACAATGCTGCCAGCTTCCATAGGCATCTGGTCTCCACCTGGCACAATGAAAAACCAGGTGTTTTATGGAAAGATAAGTCAAATGTAAATAATTCTCTAGGCAACCAGCCTTTTTGTAGTGTTGCAATGTTCCTCTATCCGTTGTGTGATTTTAATGGAGAAATTATGGTGGCATGCTGGTTGACATTATAGCACAGAAACCAACACAATGAATTTGGGACATCCAGGAAACCTGATTCACCATGACACACAGGGGTCTGTTGTCATCTTTTGCCGATTATGAGCACACAGTAGGACAGGAAATGTCTTTCTCATGTTACATATCACCTTCAATGCACTTGAATTGTATTACATAAATAAGATGTAATATTTGGTTTAAATTCAATCACAGCATGTAGCTGCGGAAATGCTATGGTAGAATCTGTCTCCATGTCTTCCCATATGCTTCAGTTGTCAACTGAGGCTATGTCCTAGGTCTCCGTGCCCTCTGAAGTGTGTGGAGAGCCTCCATGAGGAGCAGGGCATTTTAAGTCATAGTGCTAAGTCTGTGAAATACCCTTCCAAAGCGGTCTGGTTAGCTTTTTTAGTTCTGCCTTTGAGGAGTGTGATGCATGGCTGGTGATTGGGTGATAATTTGGGGGAGGGGATCTTTTGGTTGTGGACTGTGTGCATGGCTGGTGATTGGCTGATAATTTGGGGGAGGGGGGTCTTTTGGTTGTGGACTGTGTGCTTAGTTTAGCTGCCTTTTGATGAGGTTGTTTTATTGTGTTTTCATTATTTGTTATATTTCCTTAGGTTATTAGCTGCCTCGGATCACATTTGGCGAGGCAGGATACAAATGTTTTAAAATAAATGATAATACTAGCTGACCCCGCACAGAGCATCTGTGCAGTTGTGCACTGAGCCTGTGGCATCCTCCGCAGTGCTCTCGCGCGCTCGCTCTCCCCCCTGCACCTTGCTCGCTCTCCCCCTGCACCTCGCTCACTCTCCCCCCGCACCTCACTCTCTCGCTCTTCCCCGCACATCGCTCGCTCTCCCCCCACACCTCGCTCGCTCACTCTCCCCCCGCACCTCGCTCGCTCCCCGCCCCTCGTTCACTCTTTCTTCCCCCTCCCTTCATGTTTTTTTTCTCCCTCCCTCCCTGAGTTATTTAATTCACACAACGGCATCCTCCTTCTCCAGAAGGGGCTCTTTCCTCCCTCACAACCCGTCTTTTTGCAGACCCTGCCTGCTATCCTTTTATATAGAAAGATTCCTCTTCTCTACAATCAAGAGCATCTTCCGACCAGTAACAGTTGCATCCCAACTGACCTTAAGCATCACAGGCTCCTCCTCCTCATCTGCATAGGGAATCCCCACTGTCCAATCACCACAGTGCCATAGGCTCCTCCTCCCTATCTGCATATGGA